>NC_136801.1:37465971-37575971 GCF_951216825.1 Electrona antarctica | reverse complement strand
ATTGTAAAATACCCGGTAAGCTGGGGCCTCGAGTGGCTTATTGCTTTTCTAAAACGGTTACAAATTACTAATACAACTATTACTATCAAAAGTAGCTACGCTTTGCGCCACCAGAGCGAGCCACATCACTTCCTTGTTTTGCTCGGCAAGTAGGCTATGTGACGGGAGAATAGCGCTTGATTTCTTTACTGGGCTGCCTGGAGCCACACATTCACAGTCATATGAGCCGGGCGGTGGTTAGACGCCCGCACGGCATGGGTTTGTAAGGTAATCAAGCGCTCCCCTTCCCCAGTACAGCTACAGAGATGCGGAATCAGGTGCGAATGATATAAAGTGATTGAAGGTGTGGGTTATCGGTGAAATTTACACACACACACACACACACACACACACACACACACACACACACACACACACACACACACACACACACACACACACACACACACACACACACACACACACACACACACACACACACACACACACACACACACACACAGTCCAGTCCCCGACGGCCGAGACGTCCACGTTACCCTCAAGTCCTAACTATTACCAGAAGCATCATTTTAACACCATAGATTTCACTGTGTAGTTTATGAATTGAACACATCGATAAAGTTCTCTGCTGCGTTTCCAATTGCTGCGGATGACAAGAATCCCAACTTCTCCGCCCATTCGCATCAAGTCTACCGAAGTAGGTGTGAATGCGACCTTAGTGTCGAAGTGTCCTTGAGCAAGACTCTGAACCCCTAATTGCTCCTGATGAGCTTGTTGGTGCCTTGCGTGGTTTCCGTCGCCATCGGTGTGTGAATGGGTGAATGTATACTATCTATGTATGGTTAACCCATGTTGGGCGGGAACCCATTTTGGTGTTAGAATTATGTTGTGCTTTAGCTATTAAAAAATAGCAGATCTACAAGCTCATAGGTAGGTATAAGCTACGAGCTTGTAGGTCTGCTATTTTTGAAAAATCGAAGAACGACTGACATAGAAACATAGCTTTTTCAGAAAACTGTCAGGATTTAGAAGGTCAAAATGGGTTAAAGGTGCTGTATAAATGCAACATTTACATTTACCATTTAGCCTACACACGCTAGAGCCGACCATTTTAGAGTACCGAATTCTGACAGTATAGCGCTATACATGCTATAAATAAAGCTTGTAAATATCTGAAAACCCCTTACTTGTATTGTCAATACGATAAGAGAGACCCTACAAGTGTGCCATTTGTGAAACAAGCTTCTAAATATCTGACACCCATTACTTGTACTTGTTGTGGTAAAAGTGCTCAAGCTTTATTCCTTCCTGCCTTGATCTCCTTATTGCACAGGTGTCGGGACTTTGGCTCATTAGGTCCACTGCATGGCAGAGCCGACCGCAGAGCCTTTTATGGTGGTTCTGGACAACCGTGTATCCGACCGAGTCAAGGCCGGGGCACTGCACTCCGTGTGGTGGTGTGGAACGTGTGTGGAATTTGGAAGTCGGTGGGGTGAAGGGTTCTCAAGTTAAGTGGATTACCGACATACGTCGTACACACACACACACACACACACACACACACACACACACACACACACACACACACACACACACACACACACACACACACACACACACACACACACACACATACACAAAAAGATGTGGTGCATTTATTGTAAGATAACTGATTAGGCTATAGCTTTCTTATAGCAGCTTATGCAATGATGTGTCTGTGTATAATGCATAAACAATTAGGATGTACAGTTCTGAGAGGCACAGATTTGCTGCATGGGCATTTTAGACCAGGCCTCCTCCGCTGGTGGACCAGCATAGCCTTCTGGGATTACGAGAGAGTGATCTTTGAATAATGGATGCGTGATGAAGCCTGCGGCATACGTCAAACCAAGTTGAACTTTTTTTTTTATCTGTTTTTGTGGCAGGTCACTGAGAACAAAATTACGTCATTGTGGAGCAAGCGAGCAAAAGACGTAGTGTATTTTGTTGCCAACGTGTGATTTCATTCAATTCAATGTAATTATAGTGCCAAATCACAACAAGTTGTCTCAAGACCCGACATTGTCCCTGTTTGCTGCCCCACAAAGGGAGGGGCTGGAAGGAGCACCGCGGCTTGTGATTGGATGAGACCAAGGTCAGTGGGGGGTAGGGAGTGCTCCACTGTGTTCATTGTAGGGGGGCGAGGATTTACTATTCTCTGCCTATCGGGTCACAATCGAACGGGGCTGAGTCGGCTCAAGCGTACTTCGCAATGTTCGACACGGCAACTCGCTCGATTTAGCTCGCTCGGTGGTGTCTCTCGTAGCTCCAGTTTGCTTAAACTGTGTCGCGGCACAAACTGAGCAAGCAAGAAAAGGTTGAGAACCACTGAGTCTTATATCGTTTTATTTCTGCAATCTGCCTGCAGCGTACCACGGATCACTTTGAAGAATGGTTGGGAGGTAAAGACCTCTGTAATCCCTCTCTGGGCGACTACAAACAAAACCAGATGGAATGAAAAGGCAGAAAATCTAAAATAAACTTTTTCTTCTTTTTTTTTGTGATTTTCGTTTTTTTTTTCATATTAACACAGCTTGAATGTTGAAGAAGGTTTTCATTCCAACTGTTGGAATCAACTATTGATTTGGGCAAATTAGATGTATACATTTATAAGTCAGAGTAGGCTAGCCAGCTCTAGGTGTTGAAATGTTGTGAACATTCAAAGGGGATTTTCTCAGCTTTGGGTAAAACGGCACAATCATTTTAAAATGGTCATATCTCCTTCAAATATTTTCCAATTTCATTGAATGATACATCATATGAAAGCTTACATTCTGTACTTTAATAATCTGTAAAAAACTGAAAAATTACTCTGGTCGAGATGAGGGCCTATTTGCCAGACCCGGTCACAAATCATCTCAACGCACATCAGAGGTTCCCGTAAACAGGCAGTGTTTAAGTGAGTATAAAAGACTCCAATCCCATCACCATGCACCTCTACTTTGCAGATGACATTGCCCTATAGTCTCGGGTACAGGAACGAAAGGAACGGAAGTAGCCTTACTAGCCTACTACTGGCAGTAGAAACGGAAAGCAGGAAGATCTGCCTCAAGCTCAATGCCAAGAAAATAAAAGCAATGACATTTAACACAGGAAGAAAATAATAATAATAAAAAAAGACAACATTGCCACTATACCAACAGGACAGTGCTCAAGGGAGCCGAGGACTGCGAGCATCCTGGTGCCCAATTGACTGCGTTGGGGTGCATATGTTGGTTAGACATACTAACAGTCCCTCAGGCATTAGTCCAACAACACCGTTGCTCTAGCCTCGGAAACCCAGACATTTTTATTTCCAGGGAGAAAAAAAAGTCTGGGGCCGAGTCCACTTCAATTCGGCATAGAGTAGCGCATAACGTCGCTCACTCTCTGCTGATTTCTGATCGTCTGCACCTTCGTTAAATTGACACACACGCACACATGTACACACATGTACACACACTCCTCTCTCTCTCTGTCGCTCTAATGAATTAGTCTCATGTCCGGCGGATCCTGCCGGGAGCTGCCTATGCCATAAAAAAGCATAGGTGAGTTCCAGTCTACCGTTGCTCCAGCCATGTGTGAGTTGGCCGGTAACAGGATAACTCACCCCTTTTCCGTTTTCCTCCCGGAATCGTACCCAGTGAGGGGTGGGAGAGACTGGATGGCGGACGGCTGTGGAACTTTAAGGACAACGGACGTGCGCTTTATGAGAAACAACACAAATAAAAACCTTGGCGAAAACAGAAGCCAACACGAGGATAAAGGAAACATTCGGTCCAAAATGTCCAGTTCGCTAATTCACAACTGTACCTATCTGTATCTGTAAACTTGCACGACAGCATGCAGACAGCCTAATTACAAATATAATTGGCAGTATAATAGTGGCTTCCTGTGAGGTTATATAGGTTTAGGGTTTGGGTTTTAGGTCGGGTGTCGGACTCCTGCCTGTCGGACTGTTAGTACACCAGCAAGATACCCATGTACCTGTCTAGATACTTCCTTAATGTTAACGAAGTCCACACCCACAACACCAGAGGAAGTGCAACGAACCATGTACAACCCAGATTCGGCACAAACAAAGGACTAAATTATTTTCGCTCCTATGCCACCAAAATGTGGAACGCCCTACCAACAGTCATTAAGACATGCGCATCCCTTGACTCCTTCAAAACCGCTCTCAAAGGGCACCTATGGACGGCTGCAATTCGAAACTGGCCTCCGTAAAATCTGAATCACCGCCCACCCCTTTTTCCCCTCACTGTATATGTCTCTTTTCCCTTTTTACCTCCCTTATGATGAATTCCTGTTCTGTTCTTTGACTATATAGAAGTGTCTATTTGTACGTCTCTAAATGTTTTGATGAATTGAACAAGGTGGACCCGTTTGTAAACAAGTGTAACGCTTAATTGGGTCGTCCACTCACAGTTAACAGTCTTTGTATTGAGTTTGTGCTTGAAATGTACTGTAATTCTGCAAACTGTTAATAAATATTTCAATCAATCAATCAATCAATCAATCAATCAATCAATCAATCAATCAAAACGTCAGACCAAACACACGCACCCGGTCCGGAGGGCACTTGCGTACCAGAGGTGGCTGCTGTCCGTGGCTACAGGGGAGTCAGTGCTGCTGTACGGGGCCGAGAAATGGACGCTCACAGCAGGAAAAAAGACCCTGGGCGGCGTCTACAAGCGACAGGCAGACCACATCAGAAACGTGGGCCTCTACAGAGGCACTCCTGCGGGTCACAGACAAGGTCAGAGGGAGAACGATGATGCTGGCAGGGCACTGCGGCAGGCACCTGGACCTGGGAAAGAGGTGCACCACATACGTACGTACTGTATATAGACACGTTGCGCCACTATTTAGTGGATTTATTCATGCACTATATGGCACAAACAATCCAACAATCTAACTGTAGACTATGCATTAACCAAAATGAATCACACCCCTGTGAAGTGAGGGACACTCTTATCATCATACATACAGTGCATCATCATACATCATCTCATTCCGGCCAATCATCAATGTGCGTCCTCACCTTCGTCTTCAATGTTTGTGTTTACAAAATGTTTGTGTTTAGACAAACACTCAAAGCTGTCCATTCATTGTCAATGGCATTCAATGTTTGTACTAAGACTAAAGGTGGCCTTACACTAGCCGATAATCGGGCATTTTTTGACGCTCGGGGGGTGCCCGACTCAATCGATCTGCTCGGGGCCGCTCAAAGCGCGATCGGGATCGGCCCGATCAACGTCAAGAATGTTTGATATTTGCTCTGCCCCGCTCCGATTATCCTGTAGTGTGTGGTGCTATCAGATTTCAGATTGAAAAAAATCGGCTAGTGTAAGGCCACCTTTAGACTAAATCTGGATTTGCTGTCAATAGCTGTCAACACTAAGACGATTTTGATATTTATTGATATTTAGTCGACTAAACAATGTCAGATGGCTAAAACAGGACTAAGACTAAATGGTGTGTTATTATTCAAAAGGCTAAGGCCTCACTCACACCTTCGCATCTAGCATACAACATTGTTGGATGCTAGATGTAAACAAAGGGTTTGTTTACATCTTGCCCCAATGCATTTCCAATGGAAGTCACATGGTTTGACACAACATTTTTGTTGTACGGCTTTCGGCTGTGTTTCGACTGACCCCCTCCCCCTCGTCAAACCATGTGACTCCCATTGGAAATTAATTGCGAGCTTGCATCAGTAAACAAGTCTCATGCATCAGCTATACATCAATCTGTTGTGCACGTGTGAGTCAGGCCTAAGACTAAATCACAATTTTCCGTCAAAATGAACGCTGGGTGACGTCACTCCGGGTATGTGTTCTATATATATAAGGGATCAGCGGAGGGGCGGGACACACCATGGAGGACACCCGAGCACAGCTGGAGGTGGGCCTACAGACCCTCCAGGAGAGGCTCGAGCGGATGCAGGAGGGGCTGGCGCAGGAACGGCGGAGGCTGCAGGGGAGGCTGGCGCCGCAGGCGCGGATAGAGGAGAGGCTGGAGAGGCTGGCGCGGGAAC
The DNA here is from genome assembly GCF_951216825.1 of Electrona antarctica. Taxonomy (NCBI): domain Eukaryota; kingdom Metazoa; phylum Chordata; class Actinopteri; order Myctophiformes; family Myctophidae; genus Electrona; species Electrona antarctica. The sequence continues at coordinate 37,569,913 of NC_136801.1, read as the reverse complement.
ACGAGAGGCTGGCGCGGGAGCACGAGAGACTGGCGCGGGAATACGAGAGACTGGCGCAAGAGGTGGAGACGCTGGAACGGGAGAGGCTGGAGCGGGAGCTGCGGGTAGAGGGCGCGGCGGGGCTGGCGCTCATGGGCTCCGCCGTCATCGAGGCTGTCGAGGCCATCGGGGCCATCGGGCTCATCGAGATCCTCCGGGACATCGAGGACATGGAGGCGGCGCACTCCGACCCGGACGTTTACCCGGAGGCCGTGGCGTTTCCGCCGCCGGCCAATCTGATAGACCGTCTGCCACACGCCACTGTCGACCACGACACGCTGGAAGACTCCTGTCCCATCTGCTGCGGCGAGTTCGTCCGAGGCGACGTGTGCGCTCGCATGCCCTGCGGCCACGCGTTCCACCGGCCGTGCATCGAGCGCTGGCTGCACAGGTCCGGCACCTGCCCGGTGTGCCGCCAGGTCTTGACTCCGCCCAGCCCCGCGCCGCCATAGACGCCTCGTCGCACATCTAGGTCCCACAACCCTTCGCGTGCAGCAGAGTCCCAGAACCAGAAAGGATTGAATGAATGACGGATCAATTCCCACATGGGACTCTATATTAGGCCTATTAGTGTCTTTTCTGTTGTCTGTTATTGTGGGGAGAGCTTCTCAGCCGAGCGACGCGTTGTGATCTGATATTTTCTGGGGAAGCTTTCCCTGCACGATACGCATGCTGGGGTTTAGGTTGGTTAAACTTGGCAAGCGTATCGCCCAAGAGAGTGATGTGCTGTATAGGGACAGCCATTTAGAAAAGGTAACCGGAATTCGTTAACGGTTATAATTAACCATTAAGATTAATTATTCTTTATTTTTGAGGGGCACTAGTCCCTCCTATGCCCATGCAGCTTTGTGTGTTTGTGTACCACTATAGTGATGATTTGATTGGCTGAGCACGGAATGTTGTATGATGACAAGAGCGCCCACTTCACATGAGTGTGATATTTCTTTTATAAGGCGGCAAGTCATCACTAGTGGCAAAAAAAAGTCTTTGCACCAAACATAATAATAAAATAATAATAGTAGTAACTAGAAATGCACTCTGACGAGCTGCCAACAATGTACAAGTTGGCCATGAATGAAATGAAAAATTCACCGACGTACGCAGCCGAACACTGAGGTGGGAGCAGACTGAAGGGACCGGATGTGGTGTAGGCTTGTAACACACACACACACACACACACACACACACACACACACACACACACACACACACACACACACACACACACACACACACACACACACACACTGATGCTTTAAAAGCCTCCGGTCTCCTGGGACAACACAACGACTGGCACTGGGACAGAGATGTTCCATTGACCTACATTATACATCCAACTGCTCTGCTAGGCGTCTCTCTCTCTCTCTCTCTCTCTCTCTCTCTCTCTCTTGCACTCACTCACTCACTCACTCACTCACTCACATTCTAGGTGCTGCCAGACTTACTAAAGAGCCGTGGACGTTTTCGGCTGTCGGACAGCTTCTTTTCCGGGTTTTAATTAACGACTGCCGCGACGGCCAGATTCCCGGAAACGCTCTCTTCCGCGGCAGTCAGCCGCGGAGGTGGAACTTCTTTTCCATCCATCAGCTGTCTAAAAACTCGGAAAAGAAGCTGCGGACAGCTTCTTCTGTCCGCGGCTCTCGGCCGTTTTGCGCTTAGGTGTGGAAACACTGACTCACTCACTCACTCACTCACTCACTCACTCACTCACTCACTCATTCTCTCACTCTCTCATTCTCTCACTCACTCAGGAGCATGAACTTGGGCATCTCTATACATCCACAGACAGAAGGTGGATGTGGGGATATTCAAGGAATTGGCTATGACAAAATACAGAGTTAAATGGTTGGAAGAAATCAATGACAAACCTAAACTATGTACATATTGCCAGTTTAAAACTGTGTATGAATGTGAAAAATATGTTGTGTATGATCTAAGAGCCAACGATCTCTGTGTGCACAGTTCCCCTCGGGAATACTGCCACTATTTGAAACAGGACGGTACATTGGAACGGAATTAGATCAAAGACTGTGTAGCTATTGTGAACTTGGTGAGGTTGAGGATGAATTCCATTTTCTATTGTACTGTCCTTTTTATCATGATTTAAGAAAAACACTCTTTGATAAAAAATACATGTAGGTCAGTCCCTGGACAGCGTTTTAGTTCAATATTTATTTGATAACCATACATTCGCAATTTCAAACTTTATCCATAAAGCCTGGAACAGAAGAAAACATACAACTTATGCAGTGGCACGGTGATCATACCAAGTCCTATGCTGAGATCTGAGTTATTTGTGTATGTATTTGTGTGTGTACGACTGTACGTACATATGCACATGTGTATGTATATATATTTATGTAGCCTATGTGTGTGTATACATCTCTACCTTGTCGAAGTAAAGTTAGACGCAAATCGGTCTTCTGTTCATTATCTGTCATGGTCTGGCCCTCTGTCTGTCTATTCCCCTCTTTCTGTGGGTGCGTTCGGAAATGCGCCCTGAACGCACTGGTGTGCTCTCTTGTCGTTCGTTTATTCAGTGCACTCGGTGCGTTGTCGTTCGAAAATCCAGTGCGCTGCGCACCGGGTGTGCCGAGTGCCCGCACTGAGCGACCCTACCCTGAAGCTGGGGTTGTCCGGTGTCGGCGGTGTGAATGCGTCACAGCTGTGGTCGTTCGTAAATAAGGCACACTATGCGCATTTCCGAACGCACCCTGTATCTCTCCCTCTGCCCAGTTGTGTCTGTCTTTCCTTTCCACTTCGGCCACTCCCACTTCCCATTGCAGCCCTATCAGTCCTAGTTACACACCTGGTTCCACTCTCATCAGCCCAGCCCATTACAAACCTGTGAACTCTGCTACAATCAACCCACCACCTATAAATACTGGACTCATTCCACAAACAAACTGTCAGAACATAAACCTTTGTCCGGTGGTCAACTTTGCTGTCCCTGAGCTCTGCCTTGAAGATCCTGGTTCCTTGTGTTGCTCTTCTGTTTTGGGACTTCACTACTTTATGCCTTTTGTAAGGTTTGCCTTTTTGGTCTTTCTGTTTATGGCATTCTGCTTTTGAAATGTTTTGCATTTTGCATTCCAAGTTTTTTTTCTGTAAGCAGCTACGGCTAACACTTTGTAAGCTTGACCTCGTTTGCTTTAATGAATCACTTTATTTGAACTTTCCTCTGCATTTGGGTTCAGTCATTCTGCAAACTGACATTATCTCCTTGTGTTCTTTTCTCTCTCTCTCTCTCTCTCTCTCTCTCTCTCTCTCTCTCTCGCCCTCCACTCTAGTCTCTATATTATGATATTTACTTTTGTTTAATATTTTGGTGTCAACGTGTTGGCACAGGAAATATATTGTACTGTAAATTGTGTCTGAATAATCCCGTAAGGCAGGGGTGCCCACACATTTATGACGTGAGATCTACTTTCAAAATGACCAGCTCAACAAGATCTACCCACTGAAAATATAAGTGTACCATTGCTGAAAATAGTTTAAATATATAATGTACCTGGGGGGGCTTTGGAATAGGGAGGGGGGAGAAATTATGACAGAAATATAGTGCTTTCAAATTTGAGAAATTCACAATGGGGCTCAATGGCACGTCAAAAAAGCACTTTCACCTAGAAACTCCATTCACACTTTTTATAATTCAGCTTACTGTGGAGACACGCCCAATGCATTCTCAATGGCAATAGCACATTTGGAATGCTACTAGTCCTAAGGGATGGGCTGCAAAAGGCAGTCAGACACGTAAATAAAATCACACACACACACACACACACACACACACACACACACACACACACACACACACACACACACACACACACACTTCTCCCCAGCGATGGAATGAGTCCTCAAATTATTTTTGAGGGGCGCTAGCCCCTCCTATATACAGCTTTTGTCCCCACACGTCTCATATTTGCCATTGACAAATTAGGTCAAATGTCCGCCAAATATGATGTAAATTGTACGATGACAAGAGCGCCCCTCACTTCACACGGGTGTGATTTTTACCTCTAAGATGCATTAAGATCTGAGGCAGATTCTATACAAACGCCTTCTAAATCAGTTGTTCTCATACTTTCAAGAATTAGAAACATGCTCAAAAATAGCAGCTGTACTTGCGAGCATAATTATGCTACTGTTGAGGAGCGCTAGCCCTGTCATGTGGCAGCCAAGTCTAGTGGGATTTTTGTATGCTTGTTTAGAGAACTTATGACGTCGTTTGCCAGCCAAGTATCTGGACTTTGAGGATATTGCAATGTTTGTTGAGCACTTTAGAGAGAACTGTAGAGCCAGCCAAATATGGACTTTAATGTTTGTTTAGGCGTCATGTGGCCGATATAAATACAGTGGGGACCCCTCACTTCACACGAGTGTGATTTTTGAATAGCCAATGCTAAAATTGAAAATGACGCAAATGCTGGATTGTGTAACTACGGTAATGCAATAACATTTTTTGATATAATCTTTCACAGTTTTTTCGCAATAACCATTCCATAGACATTCTTTTTTTTCTGGAAGGACGACTCGTGGAGTATATCTTCCCCCGGCAGTACTCACTGCAAAATGCCCCGGAAATATACTGGAAATGGTATTTATTTATGTACACTTTACCGTAAGGGATTGTGCCATGAATATTCTGCAAACTATAAGGACACAATGATGCATAATACGGCAGAAGAACAAGAACTTTTCCAATGCACTCAAGGGGCCAATGATTCTCAAATAGCTTCACACAATCACACTGAGACTGAACCTTTTGCATTGCCCATAATAAACTGGCAGAATAAGCCCACAGTAAAAATCAATTGAGGAATAATATCGTTGCCATCGGGAAGAAACCTCGTATCTCCATGCTATGCTATGCCTTCTTACGTACATTAATGTCCGACTTCATCATACAAGAGTGTCGCACAAATGTAGTGAAAATAGCAATCCCACAATGTGTCACAATGAGACACCAATCTCCGAGTTTGTAGATTGGTTAACTGACCAAAACCACTTTTAAAGAACTGGGGAGACGCTTGTGGCTTTCTTCGTCCTTTGTTCCAGGTTTACTGCAGGTGCGGTGGTCTCAAAAACAAAGAAACTGGCAGAAAAAGACTCTCTCAGAAGCACTGACGAAGGTCCAGTACCAAAACGTTTGCTAATTTTAACTCACCATGAGCACAGAGCACTTTATCATACACAAATAAAATACATTCTATTTTCTTAACCCATTCTGGGCGGGAACCCCTTTTGGTCTACAAGCTCATAGCGCGCCACCGAGTGGCTCGCTACGAGCTTGTAGGTCTGCTATTTTTGAAAAATCGTGAAAATGTGGGGCAAATCTTTGAATATATATTCTTTCAGAGCGAACGTTTTTAACTCAAATCTTTGCTTCTGGGGGAGTCCCTGGAACTACATATTTTCAGATGGGGTCGGTGACTCGGTGGCCAATTACATATCATTTTCGGGGTCCTTGACATGAAATATTGAGAACCACTGATATAGAAACATGAGGTTTTTCAGAAAAAAATACATTTTAAAAATACTTTTTTAAATTTCGACATCAGGCCTAAATGGGTCCTAAGTGTCAGTCTAAGGAGTTTTCATTAATTGTCTCCACCAGGCCGAAGGCATGGGGAGAGAGTATGTTTTGCACTCCGTCCGTGTGTGTGTGTGTGTGTGTGTGTGTGTCCTTCCTTCCGTCCTTCCGTCCGTCCGTTATCAGCTAATCTCCGGCACCGTTGGCCTGATCCATGCCAAACTGTGCACACACACTCCATGGATGCCAACGATGAACCTCTGCCCCAAATATTCCTCAACGGCCTGTTATAGCGCCACCATGAGGCCGATTTAGGCATAACACATTTCTGTAGATTACCCGTACACATTTTATCCATACATCACACAATTCGGTATACACTATCTACATAGTCATGTGATCAACACGGATTTGCACCATTTCCCATCTTCCATCCTGATTGGCTAATATTGGCTTCCAAAGCTCACATGAATGGTCCGTTTCGAACAAAATGCCACAAATCACAAAAACAGTGTGCAATTTCCGTGAAATTATACACGCACATTTCCACTAGGCCGAGGACGACATGCCACTCATTATTTTACAAATCAGCCTCATGGTGGCGCTATAACAGGCCAATTCCTGTTTTTAGCTATAACTGCATCAATCTGTATACAACTTATGTATGCGCACTCCCTAGAGGCCATGGAAAAACATTTTCCCTGCATCCCTCCACATCTGCCGGTTATAGCGCCACCATGAGGCCGATTTCTGCTAAACACATTGCTTATGTTAGTCGCACAGATTTCATCCAAATCTCACGCAAATCGGTACACACGATCTCTGTAGTCATGTGATCAAGACGAGTCTGTTGGATTTCTCAGATTCTACACTGATTGGCTAACATTGCCTTCCAAAGTTTTCAGGAGTGGCCTGTTTTGTTCAAAATGCTGCACATGTCCTGCTCATCCAGAATTCTATCCTCCTAATTGTTGCAAAAAACAAACAAACATGTTTATATTACTCCTAAACATTTTGCCAAACATCACACACAGTCCTATCCTCCTGGTGGAGACCTGTGCCCAGAAGGGCACTTTTTCTAGTTGTTCATGCAGCGAGCGAGTCTTTTTCTGCCAGTTTTCGAAAACCATTTTTGAAAAAGGAATGGTTTTGGTCATACAAGGCTTCCACCGGAAAAAAACATGTTTCATCTGTGACACGGACAGAACATCTGAACATCTGCGCAACTTAAAAAAGATGACAGAATTAGAGCTGTAGGCACCAATATTTCCACTTCAATACTCATAGGCTCGCAGTCTAAGCACAATATGTTTTCCCAGCAGACAAACAACAATAACAACGCCACGTGATTTAGTGAACTAGTTTTTAAATGTTGGTGAGTCTGCGGGAAAAACAGCTGAAAATAAGTGACTTGGCCACACACACACACACACACACACACACACGCGCGCGCGCGCGCATACGCGCAGCTGTCTGACTCTGGAAAACATTTTAAGATGGATGAGACACCAGGAAGATTCCCTGTTGGATCCCCAACTCCAGCTTTGTTACTGTGGAATTGTACTTGAGTACTCAATTGTACTGGCGCTGCCAGTTACAACTAACCCGGCCGTGCTGCGGGTTAAAACTAACCCGTGGCTCCCGACATGCAGGGCAGGTTAAAACTAACCCATGGCAGGTTAAAACTAACCCGTGGCTCCCGACATGCACGGCAGGTTAAAACTAACCCATGGCAGGTTAAAACTAACCCGTGGCTCCCGACATGCAGGGCAGGTTAAAACTAACCCATGGCAGGTTAAAACTAACCCGTGGCAGGTTAAAACTAACCCGTGGCTCCCGACATGCAGGGCAGGTTAAAACTAACCCATGGCAGGTTAAAACTAACCCGTGGCTCCCGACATGCAGGGCAGGTTAAAACTAACCCATGGCAGGTTAAAACTAACCCGTGGCTCCCGACATGCAGGGCAGGTTAAAACTAACCCATGGCAGGTTAAAACTAACCTGTGGCTCCCGACATGCAGGGCAGGTTAAAACTAACCCATGGCAGGTTAAAACTAACCCGTGGCAGGTTAAAACTAACCCGTGGCTCCCGACATGCAGGGCAGGTTAAAACTAACCCGTGGCAGGTTAAAACTAACCCGTGGCTCCCGACATGCAGGGCAGGTTAAAACTAACCCATGGCAGGTTAAAACTAACCCGTGGCTCCCGACATGCAGGGCAGGTTAAAACTAACCCATGGCAGGTTAAAACTAACCCGTGGCTCCCGACATGCAGGGCAGGTTAAAACTAACCCATGGCAGGTTAAAACTAACCCGTGGCTCCCGACATGCAGGGCAGGTTAAAACTAACCCATGGCAGGTTAAAACTAACCCGTGGCTCCCGACATGCAGGGCAGGTTAAAACTAACCCATGGCAGGTTAAAACTAACCCGTGGCTCCCGACATGCAGGGCAGGTTAAAACTAACCCATGGCAGGTTAAAACTAACCCGTGGCTCCCGACATGCAGGGCAGGTTAAAACTAACCCATGGCAGGTTAAAACTAACCTGTGGCTTCATGTGAGGTTTAGGGTTGGGTTTTGGGAATATAGGGTGTCGGCAGTGGCGTGCACAGACATTTAGAGGGGCAGGTGCTCAAGTTAAAAAAGGGCACCTTGTGCAGCGCGTGGAACCGGCCGGTTGCCTTAATCCATTTTGGGGCGGGAACCCCTTTTGGTGTTAGCATTATGTTATGCTTTAGCTATTGAAAAATAGCAGATCTACAAGCTCATAGCGCGCCACCGAGTGGCGCGCTACGAGCTTGTAGGTCTGCTATTTTTGAAAAATCAAAAAAAAAAAAAAAAAAAAGTTCATTTTTTTTCAAAAGGGCACATTGCCAAAAGGGCAGGGGGTGCTCTAGCACCCCCTAGTGTCTATCTGTGCACGCCACTGGTAGGCCTGTTAGTAGTAGTATATTCGACCAAACACATTTCAGCCACATTTTTAATTTGCCCCCTAAACTTATTTGCCTTTTTTTTTTTACTATTTTGAAAAACCTTTTAAAATAGTTCAAATTGCCGATCTACAAGCTCACAACGTGTCTGTGTAGATTGGCTAGTTGAACAATTTTAAAAGGTTTTTCAAAATAGTAAAAAATGGCGGTGTTACAGTGAATTTGGTGACCTGCCGACATATGAGACCATCTTGTGGACTTCACATAACTTACACGGAGCTCTTTCAATACTTGGCCTGAATTAACCCATTTTGGGCGGGAACCCCTTTTGGTGTTTTAAGTATTATGTTATACTTTAGCTATTGTCAAATAGCAGATCTACAAGCTCGTAGCACGGCACCGAGTGCCGCGCTCCGAGCTTGTAGGTCTGCTATTTTTTTTTAAATCGTGAAAATGTGGTGCAAATTTGGAATATATATCCTTTCAGAGTCCCTGCTGCATGGAACAACATATTTTGAGATGGAGGCTGGAGGCCAAATACATATAATTCTAGGGGTCCTTGACATGAAATAGTTTGAGAACCACTGACATAGAAACAGTGGTTTATCAGAAAACTGTCATGAAATAAGTGTCAGAGCTGAAATCGACATGTAAATATGAAATAAATGCTTAAACATGTAGCTAGGTGTAATGTTAGAGACCACAGAAGTGAACCTTTCAAACGAAAATTCAAAAAAATCCAATGGCAGTCCCTCAGTCAAATTTAGTCACATTTGTAGAATCGGCCTCAGGTCTAAATACAGTTAAGTTGAACTCAATGATTTACGTTCGGACACTGACGTTATGTGATGGCCTACACCAGGGGTTCTCAACCCGTGGGTCGCGACCCCTCGGGGGGTCGCCAAATTATTTTAGGGGGTCCCCAAATTATTTAAAAAAAAAAAAAATAGCAGACCTACAAGCTCGTAGCTATGAGCTTGTAGATCTGCTATTTTTCAATAGCTAAATTATAACAATGCTTAAAACACCAAAAGGGGTTCCCGCCCAAAATGGTTTAAGGTTATTGTAGCAGTCAATTTATATTGGGGGTCGGGAGGGGGCGGGGCGGGGGTCCAGAGACATTGCCAAAGCATTTCCGGGGGTCCCCGGCCAAAAACTTTGAGAACCCCTGGCCTACACAACACAATTGTCACTTCAGCAATTCACCAACTCCACCGTAACACCGTCATGCTGGAGTGAGCGAGTGGCTGAGATGTTGGGTATTGGAATTCAGCTTAGCTGCCCCTGATGAGCAGGTCGGTGTTCTCTGCCGTCAATGTGATGTCATTGCACATTGTAAAGCGCTTTGGATAAAGCCAATCATATATATAAATGCAGCATTTTATACCAAATAAACACTGACGATTTCACAGTGCAGATTATATGGTCCCATTGCAGAAAAAATATATAGAATATGTAAATAAAAAATGTATATCAAAGTGTGTGTGTGTGTGGGGGGGGGGGGTCCTTGAAATGAAAAAGGTCGAGAATCACTGCTGTTGTTGCACCTCGACCATACCAAAGAGCTGATGTGTGTGTGTGTGTGTGTGTGTGTGTGTGTGTGTGTGTGTGTGTGTGTGTGTGTGTGTGTGTGTGTGTGTGTGTGTGTGTGTGTGTGTGTGTGTGTGTGTGTGTGTGTGTGTGTGTGTGTGTGTGCGTGTGCGTGTGTGCGTGCGTGCATAATAATCCAGCATTGAATTGAATCATGGTTCAGTGCTGACCTAGTTTACAAGCCCCCTACTGTTGCTAGAAATGCACTGCTGAGAGAACACACACACACACACACACATTCTTCCACCGTGTGCCATACTAACGCATGATATGGAATCTGTCAGATGGATGCAATGTGATACACTTACACTGACTTACTGTAGCCTATAAGCCTATAAGCTGTTATTATTATTATTCACACTTGAGCGGACTCTAGGGGGTCCACAGTGAAATGTGTTAACGTGGCATGATAGCATTTAGAATAGACAGCATATGATGTAGACATAGCATTCTATAGTAGTGTATACTTATAGTTTCATTGTACTGTTATTGCACTGTTCTTTGTTTACTTATCGTCCTAGTTGACAATTTCTATGCATTTGATGTTGTGGTGTTCTTGCTTACTGTAAATCACTCTGGATTAGAGATACAAAGAGCTATTAAAGGAGAATTCCATTTGGTCCCCACCAAAGAGGTCCAGGTGTTTTTTTTGTGCAAAAACTCCTTATTGGCTATTTCCCCTATCATAAGCCCTCAATGAATTGCATTGAATTGAATGGGAATTGAATGGGGCTATGGGGTTTTGTGCTAATTCGCTTATTTCCATCGAAATAAGTAGTAAAGTGTGCCGCTTGGGATACTATTTACATTATGAAGAGAGGATATATACAAAAAAATATTAATTTTGAGCGATGGAAATAAGCGAATTAGCACAACACCCCATAGCCCCATTCAATTCAATGCAATTCATTTAGGGCTTATGGTAGGGGAAATAGCCAATAAGGAGCTTTTGCACAAAATAACACCTGGACCTCTTTGGTGGGGACGTAACAACTACAAATAAAGGTAAGAAAGCCTTCTAGCATGGAATTCTCCTTTAAGAGCGACTACTAAATGCCTAAATTGTAAATTGCATAAAAGGCCATGATTGACATTGCACGTGCGGCCCCCCCAAAATAATCACTAAAACACTAACACACAACATTCATGTTAAAACCTAATAATCCATTTTCACGATTTCATGATGATTCATGTTTATTTTCTTTGTGATACCGAACTTTACCACTTAAATCCTCTATAGGCTACTTGTTGAAACACACCTGAGTACTTAGGCCTCACTCAGACCTTCACAACAGATTGTTGTATAGCTGATGCATGACTGAGACTTGTTTACTGATGCAAGCTCGCAATTCATTTCCAATGGGAGTCACATAGCATCCAACAATGTTGTATGCTAGATGCGAAAGTGTGAGTGAGGCCTTAGTCTGTGCTTATTTCCTTCCATACCAAATCTCTTTGCCAGAAATAGCAGATCTGCAAGCTCACAATGCGTTGCGAACGATGCATTGCGACACATTTGCGAGTTTGTAGATCTGTTTTTTCTGGCAAATGTTCCCTCCACAATGGGGGGCATTGCATTGGGGTTAGAGACAGTGGTTAAAGTATACAATGTGGCGGCTGTGGCTCAGGAGGTAGAGCAGGTCGTCCAATGATCCCTGGGTCGTTGGTTCGAATCCCGGCTCCTCACATGTCGAAGTGTCCTTGGGCAAGACACTGAACCCTACATTGCCTCCAATGAGTTGGTCGGTGTGAGCTCGCCACCATTGGTGTCTGAATGTGGGAAGTGATGACGCTGGCGTCGACTGTTCGCCACTTCACCTCTCAATGTATGAATGAATGAACCATTGTAAAGCGCTTTGAGCACTTGGAAAAACGCTATAAAAATGCAATTCATTAATGTTAGTTGGTTTCATTGATCCAAGCCAGAACACAAAAACACGTCCTCTGGAAATGCATGCGGCCCATCCATCTGACCACCCATCCATCTGACCACCCATCCATCTGACCACTTAACACCAGACGGACAGCTCCGAGATTTTAAAGTGGGCCGTGATTAGGGCTGTCATGATTACAAATGTAAGCTGACAAAAGTATAGGCTACTATAGACAGATAAGAGTTTAAGTCCAAATTTTATTCTGACCCCTCCACGAAAACGCCTAGTTGTCCTGACCCCTTATCCATAATTTATACATTATGAAGACTTAAACTGTTATTCGTCTATAGTACTTGTTGTCACACAACTAATTGCTAGAATCACGTCACGACATCTTGTAAGCTTGTAGATCTGCTATTTCCGCAATTTTTGAAAGATTATTGAAAATACATTTTCAACATGGAAACGATTGACGATTATGCAAAAAAATAATTGCGATTATCTCAAATAATTAGAGATTAGGTGATTGTGTAATAATTGTGACTAGGCCTAGCCGTGATCCACAAAAGCTTGGGAACGGCTGCTCTTCAGATGGCGTATTCATGTGAGTGCGATGCATTACATCAGAGAATCGCCCCAACGCTTGTCAGGGAGAGAGGGACTGTTTGGATTGGCAGTGATTCTCAATCGTTTTTCTTCCAAGGACCCCGATTTGGTAAATGGTAAATTGCGAATTCATACAGCGCTTTTATCCAAAGCGCTTTAAATAAATTGTGTATTATATTCACCCATTCATACACCGATGGCGGAGGAAACCATGCAAGTCACCAACCTGCACATCGGGAGCAATTAGGGGTTCAGAGTCTTGCTGAAGGACAACTTCGACACTAACTCTGGGGGAGCCCGCGGCATCAAACTGGGAACCTCACGGTTCCCATCCGGTCGTTCTACCGGTCACTCTACCCCTGAGCCACTGCCACCCATGCCACTGTGACTGTTTGATATGCATTACATACAGGTAGGTTTACATTTCTGACTAATTAAGTAATCAATCAATCAATCAATCAATCAAGCCCAAGCGACTCCCATTTCACACAAGCTTTCCTTTTTTTGTATCTCTAGGACCACAATCTACACTGTAAAATTGTGTAGAAATGGAACCAAATAAACCCTTATACAGGTCCATTTGGTTCCATTTGCACACTCTCAGAGTTACAGAACTGTAATGGCTTTTCAGATGAGGAGCAATTGCCGTTCATTTTCAATGAGAGGCGAGTTGTCTGTCTGTGGTCACCAGGTATTCCCACTGAACCGAGCGTCACTTGTATCACGTCACATCTTAAAAGGCCCTTAATGGTCCATTTGGTTCCCAACTATAAATCATTTAGATGGAGACCACCTGGACCCCCCCCCCCCCCCCCACCCCCCCCCCCCCCGAGGACCCCTGGGGGGTTGGGGGGGGGGGTTGGGGGGGGGGGGGGGGGGTCCCACGGGCCCCGCATTGAGGGGCAGAGCTAATAGGAATAAAAATGCTTCATTTCCAATGCAAACCCGTGATGCATGATGACAATTTGATTCTGTTCCCCACAGGCTGGAGGAGTGAACTGGAGCGTGGATAACCCGCCTGGCAGTGCAATGTGCAACAGTCTCGAGCCCCGTTTATATTTTGCCCCGTGACGGTGTCGTGCGCGGAAAATAGGCGATCCACTTGCTCACTTATACCCCTATCTGTATCTGTCCTGTGTCTCATATACTGCTACTCCAATTTCTCTTGCGGTATCAATAAAGATTGATTGTGTCTGTCTGTCTGTCTGTCTGTCTGTCTGTCTGTCTGTCTGTCTGTCTCCAACGTGTCAGCAGCACTGTCTCCAACATGTCACCTCTGTCTTTATCATGTCACCACTGTCTCCAACATGTCACCTCTGTCTTTATCATGTCACCACTGTCTCCAACATGTCACCTCTGTCTTTATCATGTCACCACTGTCTCCAACATGTCACCTCTGTCTTTATCATGTTAGCACTGTCTCCAACGTGTCAGCACTGTCTCCAACATGTCAGCACTGTCTCCAACATGTCTCCTCTGTCTCCAACATGTCACCTCTGTCTTTATCATGTCACCTCTGTCTCCATTATCTCACCACTGTTCACCCCACAGTGAACCATAAACAAAATCGCCTACGCTATTTCTTTGGCTATACCACTGTCTCCAACATGTCACCTCTGTCTTTATCATGTCACCACTGTCTCCAACATGTCACCTCTGTCTTTATCATGTCAGCACTGTCTCCAACGTGTCAGCACTGTCTCCAACATGTCAGCACTGTCTCCAACATGTCACCTCTGTCTCCAACATGTCTCCTCTGTCTCCAACATGTCTCCAACATGTCACCTCTGTCTTTATCATGTCACCTCTGTCTCCATTATCTCACCACTGTTCACCCCACAGTGAACCATAAGCAAAATCGCCTAAGCTATTTCTTTGGCTATACCGTCAATTCCATAAGTCATCCGAAGCGTTAATTTTGTAACCGCGAGTTAGCAACGATTTAGATTTTAGTAAGTAAGGAGTCGCTAACATCCCGGTTTTTATCACCTCAATCTGAGAAAGGATTCAGAGAAATGCGGCCAAAGATCGCGGTCATTACAGGAGTCTATGGAGTGTCCATCTTGGTCAGGGCAATAGGACTTGTTTACCGCTGTTAAAAAACTCTGGAAACTTGAGTTTGGCAGCCAATGAGCCAGAGAATCAATGTTATACATTTATCAACACAATAACCGCATGCATGTTTTATACTTTGTCGCACAATGTTATGCAGTGTTTTGAAAATATACCGGCATATGCTCAACATGGGGTCAATGCGACCCAACATATAAGATATTTTCACTATTTTCAAAAGTTGCCTATAATGACATGCCGGGATTATGGATTGCTTACTAATGAATTACTTTTTTAACACATCGGTTATCAGCATTTCTTTTTATCATCACTTCAACCGAGTAGTTCGATTCACTGTTGCACCCTTATAGCCACGACTGTCCCCATCTGACCACCTCATCATGCCATGGCCTCTATCCTATATACACAGGCAGCCTAAAAACTATCAATCTTGTCTCCACAAAATATTTATATAGACTGCAGCTGCATTATTATTATTATTATTATTATTATTATTATTATTATTATTATTATTAGTATTATATTAGTAGTAGGCTAGTAGTAGTAGTTTTATGTATTAGTAGCCTATAGCCTATAGGCTACTATAAGTGCACATAGTTCTGATTCACCTGTAGAGATCAAATCCATTGTCAATTGTAGCTGTTCGATTCGTGATAGCCTACTGTGTGTAAGATCGTGCCAGAATCAGAAATCTCGTCAACTATACGGTGGACCTTTGTGTCGTTTGTCCGTGTCTGGTGGTGGTGGTGACCAATGCAATCCATGTTGTGCACCGATTTAGACACACAGACTAGACAGACAGACAGGACACTATAGCCTGCCTGGCTGCCTGCAAATTGCAATGACAATGTAGGTTAAACATGACAATGACATGCTGTGATTGGCCTTGTATATATAATAACCTGTAAATGAGTGTGACCATGCAAACGGCTGAGAGGAGAGACACACAGAGAGAGAGAGAGGGGATGAGAGAGCATCATCATCATCAAACGCACCTCAACGAAATAGAAGCAGGGCAGGAGGCTCACGCTGTCTTTGGTCAACATCACCGCCTTGTCCCTGGAAGACGAAGCCATGGTCGGGTTGGATCAGAATGATTATCCTCGATCCTTCCTGGCTCTGTCTGTGAGAAGCAGCAGCCCTGCTCTGCTGCTCTGCTGCTCTGTGGGATGGATGGACGGATGGATGGATGGATGCAGAATTGCACGCTCCTCCGTGCCAAGATCATAAGCGCACGGCTGCCGCAGCTCCTTCTCGCTCCAATGGCTCCATGTGGATAAATTAAACAACACAAAAATCAAGTGAAGTGTGTGGGTTAATTATCGGAGACGACGTGGCGCACAGCGTGCACCAGGCGATATATTCGACGTGACACTCTCGATAATCCCGGCGCCAGTCGGTTTTATAGTGCGTATGGTGTTGACTGTGACTGTCTGTGTGTGTGTGTGTGGGGGGGGGGGGGGGGCTGGAGCGCACAGAGAGAGAGAGAGAGAGAGAGAGAGAGAGAGAGAGAGAGAGAGAACCGGTCGGGGAGCGTGTAGTGGCTGCTATATGATGGAGCGCTTCTGTTTTTTCTATATGCCACGGCCACGGGCACGGGGCACCTTACGTGCGCAAGCGCACTGCTAGGAAGGATGATCTGTGAATTGGCTCCAGCTGGTTCTCATGAAGTTAGCCTAAACATTTTTATTTCAGCAGGACCCTGGCCTATACTAACTCTGAGTGCACAAAATTATATACATGCTCACTTATACATTAGTCTATAGGCCTAATAAACCTAATATAAAAAGAGTAAAGGGTTTTTTTGTGAGTACAATATTGATTGTTCAACTGTGTTGTTAATGGGGTGGCAGCTATAGCTATATAATTATACCAAACTCAGAACATTAAACCCAAATGCACACACTAGTACACCCGGGTATATTTTACCCATGCAATATAATAAATAACATAATACTATATTAGTAAAAGTACAACAATTTCCATGGGACATTGAGGTATTTAAAGGGACATTTCACCGCTGGAAGAAACTGCATGCAGTCACTCAATGTTAATAGTATTTGAATATAGTAGATAACAGTAGCACAATTTGAAATGTACACCCTTATGGCCAGAACAGTAATGAAGTCTGTGTGTTTGACATACCAATATAGCCTACCGCAGATGTGTCCTTAAAATACAGATCAGTTTTCCACAGACAGACACACGGATGCACGGTCCTGTGAACTGGATCCGAGTTAAGATCACAGGTGAACTTGCCGATAGGCCACCTATACGACAGATATGTCAGAGCAGTGGTTCTCATACGTATTCATTTGAAGGACCCCCAGTTTGGTCCTACGACAGCAGACGGCCCCCATAACTCAGAGTGTCAATATGGAACCAATTGGGCCCGTAAGGATATAGGCCTACAGTACATTCTTATAGAGTTGCAGACCTGCAAGGGTCAATTTTTTGCCCGTCGAATGCCTTTTGAAATTAGATAATATGGCATTGGCAGCCATGGTAAGTCTATGGACTTTTAATGTTTGTGTAGCACACTTTTGTTCCCCTTAATTTTTATCCCACGATTTTTGTAACACATTTAACTCAATTGTCTGATGTAATCCAGGGTGCTACAGTACACTCCCTCTGCCAACCTGGGGAGAGCAACGGACTGACCTCATGCTTCCTTCTATATGCAGGACGAGTCCAAGCCGCTTCTTTTCTCCTGACAGGGGGGAGTTTCCCCAGTTGGACGTATACCGCGAAAGGAACACGTAATTCCAACCAGTTTCTTTCCCCTCCATCAGGCGCCCCGGCTGGCCAGGGAGAGGCAGTTTAGAGACCAGGATCACTGCATGTTCTTTGTGAGGTACCCTATATAGGGGACACAGGGAGAACATGCAAACTCCACACAGAAAGGCCCTTTCGCCAACCCCGCCTCGGGTATGGACGCAGATGACAGCGCTATCGATGCAGGCGCCACCGTGCCCCCCTGTTTATGCGTTTCTGGTGGACGTGTTATTGTCCACTCATGGTGTACGTATGTCCGTGGCAAACAATATATACAGATATCCACCACAAGCCAGCAATGGCGATGAGCTGGACTGTGCCTTCACTGGACCATTCTCACATGTCCCAGGAATGGGTGAACCAAAGAAGAAGTTCCCATGCAGAGCATTTTTAATAGGGCCTATTTCTAAAATAATACCCACATTTTGCCCAGATTTTTAGACACTGCCACGTGCTGGTTCAAGAGCTTTTTATTCAATGTCAATAATGCAACGTTTCGGTCCTTCGACCTTCCTCAGGCATGCCTGAGGAACGTTGCATTATTGACATTAAATAAAAAGCTCTTGAACCGCATGCAGCAAGTGGCAGTGTGCGGGTCTCCCTCCTTCTATATACAATCATGGGTGGGCAAAATCTGTGCAAAATGTATATTATTTTAGAAATAGGCCCTATTAAAAAATGCTAAAGAAATGCAGTGTGCGGTGTGCCTACACGTCTGCTGCTCTATATCGCCTATACGCACCTGCTGTTATAGTAAGTCGAGTGTGCGGAAGTCTTCTCTTCAATAGTATTCACACCCATGATTGGAATATTACTTCACCCATTTTGCAACCAGAGCTTATTTTAATGATGTTTAGGACACAAGAAACACTTGCCTGGGGTTTTTGTGTGTGTAATATGTTTTTTTTCCCTTTTTTTTTTACTCATGAAGCCATGTAAATGTCATGAAAATGGTCTCACTTCCTTCCTGCACTCCACACAGCCTCCCCCCTCTCCACAAGGAGGGGGAAGTGCACTAAAGCATTATGGGCATTGTGGGAATTCAGCAATCCAGTCAAACCCTATAGGCTACTGAGGTATATTTTGATGCTGACTTAATATTTTGTAGGCTACTTTTACTCAAGTCAAACTTTGAATACATTACCTTTTTTTAATTTGTAGGCTATTTTATATTGTGGTTTCCACGTTTACTCGAGTTACTTACAAATCATAGTGGGGTTGGATTCCAGCACTGTGTCATGACTCTCTGCAGAGAGTCAGGCAGGCTGGTAAAGAGACACCGTCCGCTGCATACTAAGTGATGAGTATGAATAAGACACCTGTTGTGGTTGTTGGAGCAGTGAGGATGGAATGAGAGTACATACATCCCATAGCCCGGAGGGACGGCCGCGCTGTCATTGGGGCATAGCTGTTTGTCAGGCAACGGTTCTGAAACGTTGGCATTTTTTTTGACAACACAATTTTAAAATGTTTTTTTTTGTTGTGGCTTTCGCCTTTATTTTATATTTGTTATAGAGGGACAGACAGTAGGCTGACAGGAAATGGGGAGAGAGATGGTGGGGTGACGGTGACATGCAGTGAAGGCCGTCGGGATCGGGAGTCGAACTCGCGGCAGGCTTGGGCTATCGGCCAAGGTGCCTGGACCGCTGAGCCACGGCCCAAGCCTTGACAACACAATTTTGAGAGGCACTAGCCCCTCCTATGCCGAGCTTTGTGTGTACCCCATAGCGATTATTTCATTGGCTGAGCACCCCATAGCGATAATTTGATTGGCTGGGCAATGTACGTAAATGGTAAATGGTGCATTTATATAGCGCCTTTATCCAAAACGCTTTACAGAGATTGTGCATTACATTCACCCACACTGATGCCAGAGGAAACCACCAACTAGCACATCGGGAGCAATTAGGGGTTCAGAGTCTTGCTCAAGGACACTTCGACACTGACTCTGGGGGAGCCCGGGTTCGAGCTGGCAACCTTGAGGTTTCCATCCGGTCACTCTACCCCTGAGCCACTGCCGCCCCAATATATATATGCTATATATTGAGGATAAAAAGTGAGGACAGAGAATTGAGGATGCCAATTGGCCGGAATGTTATGATTGATGTATGATTGATTGATTGATTGAATAGTTTATTGGACAGAATGTATTAACAGCAACAGAGTACAGTCAAACACTCCAAAAGGGATAGCGCCAAAAAAGTGCTTGCGGTCTTGTTTCCAGTAGCCTATATATGTATGAAGATAAGAGCGCCCCTCACTTCACACAAGTGTGATTTTTTACATTACATTTGAGGTAAAAAATACAAAACAAAAAACAAACAAACAAACAAAAAAAGCCTGATTTACTGCAGACTACATTTTAGGAGACACCATTGCCCACATTTACAAATTTAAATAATACAATTACAGAGCAACTAGATTATCAATATCTTATTATTGATTAAATAGACAGACTATGATTTTAGTAAACATTTATTAAAGAAGATCATTGCATCACTGTGTATTTCCATTATTTTATTCTCTGTGAAGATATAAACCATTATTGCGTACCTACTTTGTTGAAAAGTATTATTATTATTATTAATATTAACATTAACATTAACATTAACATTAACATTAACATTAACATTAATATTAATATTAAACTACAATGCAGGGCAAACATCGTAATACAAATACTTTTACGCAAGTAAAAATTACTTTTTTACAGGTCCCTGCTGTAGCCCTACTGTAACAGAGGATCTTATTAAATCTTAGCCTAATACTGTGGTATTTCAAATAGAGTAGCTTTTCTTCCACCATTGTTGTTTAATTCAACCAGTATCAAATTCAGTCTCCCCAATATAAACAAGTACACAACGGGTTGTCTGGGACAACCAAGCAGCCAATCACAACTCGGACCGTCCATCTTGGGCTATGGGATCTTTACAAAAAGAAGAAGAAGAAGAAAGAAAACTCTGCTGACAGCTGAGAGGAGGGGGCTTGACGCTTAACCCGTGTCGCGCATGCGCCGCGCCGTGGCCAGAGGTAGACCTCTAGGCAGTTTACAGTGCGGTCTGTTTAAAAACAAAAGATAAATAGAATCTAGATCTAATAATAGACCACCCTCCCTCGCATCCTGATTCTACCTGGACCGTCCGACCTGCGTAGAGGAGTGCACGCCGGTCCCATATTAGATGGACTCGCACTGACGAGAGACACTGCTGGCTGCACAGTGCACAGACACAGGTGCATGAGAGAGAGAGAGCTGCATGTTCCACAAGGTAGGATATAACTGTCCTGTTTGTTACTGTACGACTGTCTGTTTTAGGCTACAGTGTGTTGTGTTTAACAGCAATGCACCACAACACAGCCCAGCCACTGGTGTAGCCTATAACTGCTGCAGTGATAAATATGCAGTGTGGAGGAAAAATGTACTCAAAGGAATTCAAAACTTACTTGAGTAAAATCTTGAGATGTAGTGAAGTACGTAGAAGTAAAAGTAGGCTACTGGAAAATGGTAAAGTAAAATAAAAACTGTTGTAGGCCTACTTATGTAAATTATAGTTACTCTCTAGCTCTGGTCCATAGCCCAAGGCATTTAGAGCTATGGACCAGAGCTAGTTAAACTTTCCACCATTGGTGGTACATGGTCAGTAATATTGATTACAGGCATAACTTTCAGAGGTGGACTATCTTATGTTGAAAATATGTTCTGGTACTGGTACTGTACGCTGTAGTACTTTTTGCTAGTCACTCAATAGTGTTTGTTCAGTAAAACAGGATCGAGTCTCCCTGTCTCTCCAGCCCTTTAGTAACAGAAAATGCATTTTCAGGTGGGAATGGTTTTATCCAATAAGTCTAGTTATAAGTGGATTTGGAAGTGATGACACCATGAAGTGAGCAGAGACATATCTGCTCTGTACTCTGTTGCTGTTAATACAGAGCAGATCAGAGGCAGGAACGTAGGGACGCGCAGCTAACCAGTCCCGGTGCTGGAGGCGGTACAATGGGAAGTTAATAAGGAAGTCAAGGAAGGAAAGAAGAGAGAATTTCAGAGCAGCCAAAACGGTCAAACAAAAAAAAAATACTTAACGGCTTCTGCGCCAAATAAAAATTCTCTGACGTTTCCGTTGTCTCCTATAGCCGATATATGCTTCTTTTGAAACATCTCACCACCACCAATTTCAGCACGGCCAGCACGGAGGGTATTTACATCTGTATACCATATCGCGTGGGATAAATGCATACCCTACAGCCTACATAAAGTAAACAAACTTTACGGAGGGTCCCGAGAGGGGCTAGCAGACACAATACGCTGATGGATTGGTAGCCTGCTCTCTCCTGATTGGCTGAAAATGGCAGCTGCCAAGGGTTACTGAAGAAACATTCCATAGCAATGATGTATCAGAAAATAGTGCTTTAACATTTTATAACAAAAACATTTTGTTTCAACCAAAATATAATTTACCCTGCACTGTTAGTGATCATGTTTTGTTGAAATATAGTTTTGTATTCCTGTCTGTCATTGCAATAACAGCGATCTCTCCAGCTTCAGTATACACGCAAAATTCATTTTCAGGTCAGGATAACAATTTTAACCAATCAGGGGAAAGGACTCATATACACGGTTGGAGAAACAGAAAATATCAAAGTGACATTGGAAGTGATGAAACAAACTAACACATTTAGTGCACACAACATTGTAACTGGATCATAGTTTAACCCACTGGTTTCCAAACACTGACCCGTTTGGGGGTCGTGGACACATTCGTATGGGTCCCTTTGTTTATTGTTTCATGGGGTGCGTTCGGAAACACCGCACCGGGAGCGCACTAGCCTATTGTTTGCATTGTACAGTGCGCTTTTTCTGAACGCGCCCCTAGGTTTTGTTTTTAATATTATTTGAAAACATTTTCAAAAAGCATTCCCCCCAAAAAGCTAAACTTTTCATGAATTTCAAAACAAAATTCAATGATTTTCTTCCCAGTAATTTCATCAAGAAATCAAAGACAAATCAAAGAAATTCCAAAAATTAGAAAACGTTTAATAAGTAGTGAAAAATTGCCAATCTACAAGCTCACAAGTACAACACATTTTCTATAGAGGGTATGAAGTGAGTTTAACGTAATTTAATGCAATCAGATAGGACTTTTCTGTTGGATAACTTCCAGGTATGATGATGATGTCACGCATACAGTATACTCTCTATCATAGATATTAAAACAAATAGATGTCTCATTGGCCGCTGCAGTTTCTTGGAGCCATGTGTGTCGAAGGAGGGGCGGAACAATTTTCGCTGGGGGCAGAAGTACGCCGGAAGTGTGGAAGGCACGCTACATCACGCTGCCACTCAAGTGACTACGGGCCAATCACAGCCCGGGACTTATCAGACCCGAACATGCACTCTGTGACGCACGCTTATGCCTCCGCTGTGCTTCGCAAGGAATCTCTGGGTTTTTTGCCCCGTCTCGAGAACATACGCCCCAGAGCCGGAAGAGGCGTCTACCTTTATATGTCTATGGCCTCTATCTGAAGACTAATTTCTTCAGGCTCCACCTTAGCCCGTAGCACTTGCCATAGCACTTGCCTTGACGATCTTATGCAAAGTCAGATGCCAGCAGCCAGGTTCATCTGTTGGCCTGGCATCCTATAGTTTGTATATTTTCAATGTACATATTCTTTATTTTTGAGGGGCTCTAGCCGCTCCTATATACAGGTTTAATGTTTGTTTTTAGTTCAATGTTTGTTTTAAAAACGCCATTGACAATGAAGGGAACATTTACGTCATATTGTCCATCATTACATCATATTGTCTCTTTATTGTTAATGGCATTTAATGTGTTGGCACCGTTTGTTTTACATCACCATTACATCACCTAATCAACATGAGTTAGACTTTAATATATTAGCGCCCTTCACACGGGTGTGATTTTTCTATATTCTGTTTGTGTAGACTGATGATAGGTTCTTGGTTTACCTATGACCCTATTAGATCTCTACACTGTCTATGCATTTGATGTATTACCTTGTGTTTACCCTGCTTACTGTAAATTGCTCTGGATGGAGGAGAATCTGCTCTTAATTGTAAATTGTAGATTGTTCCGGTTTTTCATATTCCATTCTGATGGCTACGATTGGCTTCCACAGTTTGCGGAAGTGGCCTGTCGCCCAGGTTGCTGTATGAACGTTGCAATGTCCATTCCAAGGTTTCCGTTTCATCCATGCATTTATTTAACAGGGGAACAGGCACTGATATTGCAGTCACAAACTGTGTGTCGTTTCTAAGCAAGCAAGCAAAGTTTGCAAACAAACACAATACATGTTGGCTTCTTCTTCTTTCGTGTGTCATCGTCAGATGTCCAGTTGTTGGCAAAATGGCAAGCTAAATAGAGAGAGAACAAATATCAAGGACATGAATTGGGCTATACAAAATTAGGTCACAATGCTCAAATATCAGAGTGGAGTTCCGAGTTAGCCTGACTTTTCATTTTGTTTCACTCCATTATTCAGTCTGAAAGCTCTCTCAGTGCAGCCGTTTTCTGAAAAGGGGGCATGGCCAAAGTGAGGCTCTTTCGATCATTAGGTTAGAGTTTCAACCCTGAAAACCTCACCTCCGACAGTGTCACCACCAGACCCCTGAATCGCTCCGCAGATGTAAATGGTACGAATGTGACGGACAGAAGAGCCCAGGTCATTAAGCAGATGGGTATACTATAGAGCGTCGCAGTCCCGCCCCCTTTCATGACGACGCCAGGCCCAGGAAATGAATCACAATGCATTTTTCCCATAGACATTTCAAAAAGTATTTATTTAAAGACCTTTTAAGCGTCGTACGAAGCCAACTCGAGTCGTGACAAATCATGACAACACACACAATATTTTGGACCAAACAAATAATTACATAGAAGAAAAACAACAAAAAAAGTGTTGTAACCTGCCGTATTTTTCTACTTTCTAATTCTTTGTTTGGCCCGAAAAATTGTGTTTGTTGTCATGATTTGTCACGACAAGAGTTGGCTTTGTCCGCGGTTTAAACGTCTTTAAATAAATACTTTCTGAAATGTCTATGAGGAAAATGAACGGAGAATCATTTCCTGGGCCCTGGTAGGGGGCGGGACTGCGACGCTCTATTGGAGATGGAGTGGAATGCTGAGGGATTGTGGTTTTTGTAGTTCAGTTGGGCTCATGTTGTTCATGTCGGTGGTGGAGCTTGTAGTTTGTGTCAGGCGTTAGGTTGCCATGCATGCACTACTGTAGGTCAGGTGTCAAGCTGAATTAAGTGTCAATGATATGCAGTAAATTGTCCAGTTGTCCATTTTCTGTTGGCTATCTTCACTCAATTAATGCAACATAATACTTTACTGTAAAGAAGAGTCTGTATTTATTTATTCAAAAGCAAAGTTTAAAGTGAAAGTTCTACAATAAAGTTGCAGTGCTGGCCAATTAACGAGCCAACAGCCCAAATACAAGGCAGCAAACAGAACAGTATTCTGCTCCTTTTCATTTAACAGAACCGAGAACTGTTTTCTGGGTGTTTGTTCCAGATATAGGTGCATGGAAAGGAAAAAAAAACAAACAAAAAAACTGAATGCTGATTCACCACATTCATGCAGTTTTCACTCTGGGGACTGAGCACAGACGTGTCCCAGACGACCTAATTAGTGAACAGGCCAGACTAGGCCAGACAGGGTAGTTTATAACACAAACACACACACACATGCAACAACAAGTCCCAATGCTACCAGCAAAGCTTCTCAGTGGTGGAAAGTCATTCAATACATTTACTTAAGTATTGTACTTAACTACACTTGAGGTGTTTGTAATTAACAATACTTTTACTTCTACTCCACTATATTCTCGTCGGATCCAGATATTGTACTTTATACGCCACCACATTTATTTGAAAACTTTAGTTGCTTTGTAGATTGCGATTATTATTACAAAACATTAAAGCACCACTTCACCACTTTTCAACCTATCTTCATATAATAGGTCCTCACTAATAATCATGAAAAAAAAAAATACTCGGTCTGTCTCTCATAGGAGGGCTGTGGGCAGTTCAGAAACCGTCCTCCAGTGACATCATCGATGGGGAATACAAGCTAATAGAAATTGCAGGCTTTAGTTTCTAGTCCTGTGAAGTTGCAATGTGAAAATGGAAGCCATCGTTCTCACGATAATGAAAATCTAAACCATTTTTGTAAAAGAATCTTGTTTAAAAAAAAAAATCTGCCTAATGATGATTACACAGCCCTCCTATGAGACACAGACTGAGTAGAAAAAAATCGTGCCATTTTATCATGATTATTAGTGAGGACCTATTATATGAAGATAGGTTGAAAAGTGGTGAAGTGGTCCTTTAATCATTGATCAATTAACATGAATCACTTCAGCCCTATATGCGTCACGATGCAACACATTGCGAGCTTGTAGATCTGCTATTTTCTAAAGATTGTTATACATTTGAAAACTTGTGAAACCAACGGGGCATTCTTTCAATACTTTGAAGTACATTTTGATGCCAATACTTTTGTACTTTTACTCAAGTACATTTTTAGTTCCATTTGAGTACTTTTCCCACCACTTCTGTATATGGCTTTAAGCAACTATAGTCGACTATTCAACTAGTGAATAGTCGACTAGT
Organism: Electrona antarctica; assembly: GCF_951216825.1. Classification (NCBI taxonomy): domain Eukaryota; kingdom Metazoa; phylum Chordata; class Actinopteri; order Myctophiformes; family Myctophidae; genus Electrona; species Electrona antarctica. Next base: position 37,543,862 of record NC_136801.1, on the reverse strand, counting down.
AAACCCACTAGTTGACCTTGTTGGTACTAGTTGACTAGTTGATAAGATTATTATTATTATTTTTTTTACATAATAGGTAGTTAACCCATTTGGACGGGAACCCCTTTTGGTGTTTTAAACATTATGTTATAATTTAGCTATTGAAAAATAGCAGATCTACAAGCTCATAGCGCGCCACCGAGTGGCACGCTATGAACTTGTAGGTCTGCTATTTTTGAAAAATCGTTAAAATGTGCCTCAAATCTTTCCGAAAATTGTCATGATTTAGAAAACTTTTTTTTTAAATTTCGACGTCAGGCCTGAATGGGTTAAACAACTAGTCGTACTAGTAAACTAGGCAACTAGTCAACTAGTACAAATCACTAGAAGCGAATGCCCTGTGTCCACAGTGTAACATGCGATCCACCCATGCGACGGCGAAACAGCTTTCTCTTCTCTTCCTGCCTATGTTAATGCATGCATAGTAATGCAATCTGTGCTCACTGCGCAAAAATGATCTCCCCTCATGTGACCTTAGCTGCTGCATCTTAAATATGTGAGCGCTAAAAGAGTCGAGCCGGTGTTTACACCGCAGGCATTCAGCTCATCCAGAGGGTGACAGGAGGGTATATATCAGGGTTCCCCAATAGGCGGCCCGCAGGCCGTTTGTGGCCCGCGGAGCGCCCCCCTTGGGGCCCGCGGAAGAATTTCAAAAATTTGGTGGGGGTCCCAGATATAAATGGCATTAAATGGGGGTCAGTAGCCTATGCATGTCAAACTGGGCATCCTTTTCAAATGGGGTCCTGCCCTGAAAATGAATTTTCAGGGCAAGACCTCGACCTCTCGCGTGCGGACTCGGCCCCCAGCCTGGTACCCTAGTCAAAATATGGCCCTCGAGGAAAATTAATTGGGGAACCCTGGTATATATGATTACTTCATAGAAGTGTACATTTTTTGTACGTCTTTTTAAATGTTCTGATGAATTGAAAATGGAGGGAGGGAGGGGAGACCCTGATGTAAACGAGTCTTAGTGCTTATTCTGGTTTTGTATTGACCTGTGTCTTTGACTTTGAGCTGTTATATAATAATGGAGCCATGCGATCCGTTCTCATATCAATAAACTTCGTCTTTTGATCAATACTTCGTCCTGGGCGTCGGGCGTTACTAATAGAAAAGACAAAGAACTTCGTCCTGGGTGTTGGGGGTGTTTTAACAGCTGCAGTCCCCACCACAAAAACATGAAAAAAACCAATCAGACACTATACATTTACATTACATTACCCTGAGCGAAAACGATAATGTATCAGAGGTATGAAACAGCTACTATAATTGCTATTTGAGTTTAAGACTTTTTCAGACGTTTTTTTTTCTTCTACATTTGGAAACTTGAAACGGGACTTTTGGTACTTTAAGTATATTTTGATGCCAGTACTTTCATCCTTTTACTCAAGGAGGCCTACATTTTGAATTCCTGACTTGTAGCGGAGTATTTCTATATTGCAGCATTGCTACTTTTACTTAAGTAAAAATCACACTTTGTATTACGTAAGTGACGGGCGCTTTTATCAACACACATCACATCATCATACATCACATTTGTGGTACACACAAACACACAAAGCTATAGCCAATCAAATCCCCACAAATGTGATGCACACAAAGCTGGGCATACGAGGCAAACACTAGTAATGTATTCCAGTGTTTGCCTGTTTTTGAGGGTGCTGTTTGCCTGTTTTTAGTTCAATGTTTGTTTTAAAAACGCCATTGACAATGAAGGCAACATTTACGTCATATTGTCCCTCATTACGTCATATTGTCTCTTAATTGTTAATGGCATTTAATGTTTGTGTTGGCACCGTTTGTTTGACATCATCACTACATCACCTAAATCAACATGGGTTAGACTTTAATACATTCGCGCCCCTCACTTCACACAGGTGTGATTTTTATTTTGAATTTGTATGTACAGCATTGTGTGGGGACTGCGGCTGTAAACTAGCATCAAGTTGCTAAATCCAGCCCGTCTACGTTGCATCCACACTGAGAAACTGAATAGTGGAGTGGAGGAGAAATGCAACGAGTGTCATGAGGATGTCGGCCAATAAGCTTGCTGCTCCTGACTGCTGAGCTCCATAAGGTCAACAACACAGGTCATGCTGAGGATGCATGCTGTGTTGCTCTCCCTCTCCCCACCCTCTCTCTCTCTGTCTCTCTCTCCCCCCCCCTCCCCTCGCTCTCGCCCTCGCCCTCTCTCTCTCTCACTCACTCACTCACTCACTCACTCACTCACTCACTCACTCACTCTCTCTCTCTCGCCCCCCTCCTCTCTCTCCCTCCTCTCTGTCTCTTTCACTCTCACTCTCACTCTCACTCTCACTCTCACTCTCACTCTCTCTCACTCACTCACTCACTCACTCACTCACTCACTCACTCACTCACTCACTCACTCACTCACTCACTCACTCTCTCTCTCCCCCCTCCTCTCTCTCTCCCTCCTCTCTGTCTCTTTCTCACTCACTCACTCACTCACTCACTCACTCACTCTCTCTCTCCCCCTCCTCTCTCTCTCCCTCCTCTCTCTCTCTCTCTCTCTCTCTCACTCACTCACTCACTCACTCACTCTCTCTCTCCCCCCTCCTCTCTCTCTCCCTCCTCTCTCTCACTCACTCACTCACTCACTCACTCACTCACTCACTCACTCTCTCTCTCCCCCTCCTCTCTCTCTCCCTCCTCTCTCTCTCTCTCTCTCTCTCTCACTCACTCACTCACTCACTCACTCTCTCTCTCCCCCTCCTCTCTCTCTCCCTCCTCTCTCTCACTCACTCACTCACTCACTCACTCACTCACTCACTCACTCTCTCTCTCCCCCCTCCTCTCTCTCTCCCTCCTCTCTGTCTCTCTCTCTCTCTCTCTCTCTCTCCCTCCCTCTCTCCCTCCCTCTCTCTCTGTGTGCAATTCATATTTGCTCAGCTCTCCCTCTCTCTCTCTCTCTCTCTCTCTCTCCCTCCCTCTCTCTCTGTGTGCAATTCATATTTGCTCAGCATGGAAGTAATGAACTTTAAAAGTCAAATGTTGTTTCACCAAGATAATTGGTCCTATTTGTAATCTCCCTCCCCCTCCTTTCCGCTGGTGGCAGAAGACACTTACTCACATTGTTGAGGGGCGCTAGACCGCTCCTATGCCCAGCTGTGTGTGTTTGTGTGTACATTGTTGAGGGGCGCTAGGCCGCTCCTATGCCCAGCTGTGTGTGTTTGTGTGTACATTGTTGAGGGGCGCTAGGCCGCTCCTATGCCCAGCGTTGTGTGTTTGTGTGTACATTGTTGAGGGGCGCTAGGCCGCTCCTATGCCCAGCTGTGTGTGTTTGTGTGTACATTGTTGAGGGGCGCTAGGCCGCTCCTATGCCCAGCTGTGTGTGTTTGTGTGTACATTGTTGAGGGGCGCTAGGCCGCTCCTATGCCCAGCTGTGTGTGTTTGTGTGTACATTGTTGAGGGGCGCTAGGCCGCTCCTATGCCCAGCTGTGTGTGTTTGTGTGTACATTGTTGAGGGGCGCTAGGCCGCTCCTATGCCCAGCGTTGTGTGTTTGTGTGTACATTGTTGAGGGGCGCTAGGCCGCTCCTATGCCCAGCGTTGTGTGTTTGTGTGTACATTGTTGAGGGGCGCTAGGCCGCTCCTATGCCCAGCTGTGTGTGTTTGTGTGTACATTGTTGAGGGGCGCTAGGCCGCTCCTATGCCCAACTTTGTGTGTTTGTGTGTACCACATTTGTCGTGATGATAAGAGCGCCCATCACTTCGCATGAGTGTGATTTTTACTTAAGCGAAAGTATCAATACTGCAATATAGAAATACTATATGTTAAAAGTCCAGAATTCAAAATGTACTTGAGTAAAAGTACAAAAGTATTGGCATCATAATATACTGAAAGTACCAAAAGTAAAAGTACTCCCTTCTGAAAATAGCAGATCTACAAGCTCACAGTCAGTCGCATCCCAACACATTGCATAGATCGGCTATTTTCAAATGCCCGAAACGAAGTGGTTAATGTATGTTTTATAATGATAATTAAAATCTACAAAGTAACTGGTAACTAAAGTTTTCAAATTAAATGTAGTGGAGTGGAAGTAAAAGTATTTGGAATTGGAAATACTCCAGTGAAGTAAAATACCTCAATGTTACTTAAGCACTTAAGATTAATGATTTTTAATGTTTTGTACTGCAATAGTACAACATAAACATTAAAGAGACTTTAGTTGTTACTGTACAATACTTTAAAACAGTTGGCATGTTGCACACATGCCTAAAATTGCTCTTATTTGCACCTCCCTCGTTGAAAACTCCAACTCCAGCTTGTCTCAGTTCAGGCTGCATGAACAGTGCTCGGAGCGCTCAGTGTCTGCCCCCTCTATATCCTAACTCTTCTATTAGATGGCTCTGACTTTTCCAAGGTGGTCAATCAGATCTGCTTATTGTGCAGTCTCTCAGCACCACCCAGTGGTGGCTAAAGGAGATTACAGTCCATTGTCAAGATGGATCGTTGGCCAGTTTGCAGCTACAGCCTTTCATTTGTTCATCTGTTGTACGACTGTATTAACCGACATTTGTCACTTTATTTTGTTGCAAAATGTGTGAATTGTTACTTTGTACTATGTACAACTGGCGTACCGGGGGCCACATGTGGCACCCACCTTCACTTAATGTGGCCCTCAGGTTAATATCAGAATACTGATATATTTCTTATTTGCAAACATGACCCGCTCTAAATTAGTAGCTTCATGAGTAGTATATTAAAATGTTATTGTCTTTTTTTTTATGTCCAATGTATTTGTATTTAGTTTATAAAGTTAACATAACTATAATTAAAGGCATTTGAAATTAAATAATGTTACAATTCAGGATTCCAATTAAAAATGGCAAAACATGATTAAGGATTTCAAATAGCAAAAATAGCTGATCTACAAGCTCAAAGCGTGTCACACTGCGACACGTTTTGAGCTTGTAGCAGTAATATGCAATGTGGCGCTCTGGAGTGAAGTGGAAATAGAGTGGCCCTCTCCATTGTCAAAGTTGCCCCTGACACTGGTTCAAGTGGGGTGGCCCTAGGGTTTGTTGAGGAGGGGATTCCAAAATGGACCCTTACACGTCTGACTCTGAGGCCCCTTTTCCACCACTGTGGAGCAACTGTGGCTCAGGAGGTAGAGCAGGTCGTCCAATGATCCATGGGTCGGCGGTTTGAATCCCGGCTCCTCCTGTCTACATGTCGAAGTGTCCTTGGGCAAGACACTGAACCCCAAATTGCTCCCGATGTGCTGGTTGGTACCTTGCATGGCTTCCGCCGCAATCAGTGTGTGAATGGGTGAATGTAATGCACTGTAAAGCGCCTTGGATAAAGGTGCTATATAAATGCACCATTTATTTATTTACCACCAAAATAACTTTGGCTGATTGGCTCTAGAAGAACTGGTTTGATTGATTGATTTATTGATTGATTGAATTTTGTATTCACAGTATGCTGAATTTGGGAACATTTCAAACGAAAGCACAAGTCATTACAAAAACTGTTACTGTGGACAACACCATGATTAAGCATTACACTTGTTTGCAACAGAAGGGGCACGGTGGCACAGTCGGTAGTGCTGTTGCCTCACAGCTAGAAGGTCCTAGGTTTGATTCCCGCTGGGGACACAGTGTCCCTTTCCAGAAAGGCCCTTTCGAGTTTGCATGTTCTCCCTATGTCCCCTAGGTTAGGTACCCTCACAAAAAAACATGCAGTAATCCTGGTCTCTAAACTGAGGTGAAAAGAAGCAGCTTGGACTCCTCATGCATAGAAGGAAGCATGAGGTCAGTCCGCTGCCCCCCCAGGTTGGCAGAGGAAGTGTAGCGCCCAGGATTACATTAGATAATTGACACTGGCAGTGATGTAAATAGGGTGCGTTTTGCGTCCCAAAACGCACTTTATAGTTATGGGACGCAATAAACCATCAGCCTCTGCATCCTGTGGACGCAACTTTATCCTGGCTGCACTGAAGACTATGGCACTCTCTCGGTCACACACTGTTCTACGTGGAAGTCTAGCACTCTTTCGGTCACACACAGGCTGCAACATCGGGTCTCATCACAACCCAATGCGCGACCCGTGAAGTCGGGGGGGAAAAATAATAAAAGAGAGAAAAGAAAAAGACTGAGTGACAAATCGTTCGCAACAAGCTATGCTAACAGACTGGTGGTGGTGGTGTTGGCTATTAGCTTGTTGCTGCTGCTGATTCAACGCACTGATTGAACTTCACTTCATGTCCGCCTGTAACGTGAACGAATCCTGACACCAGCGCTGCAAAAACAGACTGATCTACAAGCTCTCAACGCGCTGCAGAGATGGGCGCATCTGCAGGTTCTCAACGCGTTTGTTTTTACAGCACTGGTGTCAGGGTTCGTTCACGTTGATCTACAAGCTCTCAACACGTTGTAAACGGCGCTGCAGAGACAGGCGCATCTGCAGGTTCTCAACGCGTCGCGTCAGCGGCGCGTTGAGAGCTTGTGAATCTGTCTTTTTTGCAGCTGCTGCCATTTTTCCCTGTAGACAGGGACTCAAGTGACTTCTAAGTTCCACTTTTCCAAATAAATTATTTTACATCCACAAAAAGTACAATAATTGCAACTGCAACTTTTGGTTGGTATATTAAGCTATGTTAAATCCACTGTTGCCCACTATTAGTATTTCTTACTGAGTTGTGCTTGCTAATACTACTAGCCTACATAAAAATATATACTGTATATGCCTATTTGATATTTTTTTATATATATTTTTTTATAAAAAATGTTGTATTATTATTTTTGAGTGGTGCAACCACTCCCTTACGGAGCTATGTGTGTGTCTGGGTATGAGCACAAAAATAGCATGGTTGTTTTTCACCATCTGTGCGCACACACAAACACACACGCACGTATTAACTGTATATATGATGCTTTCGGGGGGTGCCAATACATTACAGTGACAGTACAGTAGAGGGTACAGTAGAGGGACCGCCACACGGTAACTGTCATTTCTCAACCGTTTCGGGCCCGGCCCCCTGGGCGCATTCCTGGGGGTCTGGAACTCCCCCCCCCGTGAACCCCCTCACGGAGTTGCACCACTCACTTCACACAGGTGTGATTTTTTTTGGGACTCATAAGAATTTTTTGGGACTCATTCGAATGACCACCTGTGCATCCCGGGACCCATTACATTGAAAACCTATTTACATCACTGCACTGGGTGAAAAAATGGTTGCAAAATTATTTAAAAAGCCCCCCACTTGTTTGCAACAGGCTCATTACATTGAAAACCTATTTACATCACTACACACACACACACACACACACACACAATCTGCACAAAAGGATAAGCCGGAATGAAGCTCAATAACTTATTTACATGAATTTTACACTACAATACATTTGTTGTGGACTATGCTGTGAGCAAAAGTAATCCACCCTTTTCACATTAATTTGGCAGGTAGCTAGGTGCCTTCAGAAGATGTATAAGGGTCCTTTCTGTGTGGAGTTTGCATGTTCTCCCTAGGTACCCTCACAAAAAACATGCAGTAATTCTGGCCTCTAAACTGCCTCCCCCTGGCCAGCCGGGGCGCCTGATGGAGGGGAAAGGAACTGGTTGGAATAACGTGTTCCTTCCACACGCTACGTCCAACCAGGGAAACTCCCCCCTGTCAGAGCGATTTGGACACTCATGCATGAAGGAAGCATGAGTTCAAGTCCGATTTTGTAACCCATTTGACACAGGGGTGACAAATAGGTTACAAAATCGTGGGATAAAAATGTTGAAGAAAAATATGTACAAGGCTTTACTAGTATTGTGCTCCCTTGTTTTTACAGTGACTCTCTGATACTAGTTGGAGCAACGCAACCATGCCGCAGAAACGACTCACGCGCAAAGGGAGGCGGGACTGGTACATGGCACTGGTGTGGGAGGTAAGCTGTCCTTTACCGCAGGGGTTCTCAACCCGTGGGTCGCGACCCCTCGGGGGGTCGCCAAATTATTTTGGGGGGTCCCCAAAATATTTAAAAAAATATATATATTTTCACGATTTTTCAAAAATAGCAGACCTACAAGTTCATAGCGCGCCACTCGGTGGCGCGCTATGAGCTTGTAGATCTGCTATTTTTCAATAGCTAAATTATAACGATGCTTAAAACATCAAAAAGGGGTTCCCGCCCAAAATGGTTTAAGCTTATTGTAACAGTCAATTTATATTGGGGGTCGGGAGGGGGCGGGGGCGGGGGTCCCGAGACATTGCCAAAGCATTTCCGGGGGTCCCCGGCCAAAAACGTTGAGAACCCCTGCTTCACCGAGTGCTGAGCTTGTGGGGTTGCATGGTTCCCATTGCACAATGCATCACAGACACACAACAAGTTATTAGTATGTTAGTATCGGTATCGGCCCTTATTTGTCATATCGGGTCATATCGGTATCTGCAAATATGCCAGTCTATCCACCGATCCGACACAGGGGTAAGAGGGTTGACACTATGGCAGTCTATCCACCGATCCGACACAGGGGTAAGAGGGTTGACACTATGGCAGTCTATCCACCGATCCGACACAGGGGTAAGAGGGTTGACACTATGGCAGTCTATCCACCGATCCGACACAGGGGTAAGAGGGTTGACACTATGGCAGTCTATCCACCGATCCGACACAGGGGTAAGAGGGTTGACACTATGGCAGTCTATCCACCGATCCGACACAGGGGTAAGAGGGTTGACACTATGGCAGGTAAATACAATGTTGGGGCATGTGGAGTTTGCTTTGGAGTTGCCCAAACTGCAAGTGCACATTTTAGTGAGGAGTCTAGCTATATATCTATAAACACAACACGAGATATATAGCTATTAACACAACACGAGATATATAGCTATTAACACAACACGAGATATATAGCTAGATAGCTATAAACACAACACGAGATATATATATAGCCAGATCGCCTAGCTATAAACACAACACGAGATATATAGCTAGATAGCTTTAGACACAACATGAGATATATAGCTAGATAGCTTTAGACACAACACAAGATATATAGCTAGATAGCTTTAGACACAACACAAGATATATAGCTAGATAGCTTTAGACACAACATGAGATATATAGCTAGATAGCTTTAGACACAACACAAGATATATAGCCAGATAGCTTTAGACACAACACAAGATATATAGCCAGATAGCTTTAGACACAACACAAGATATATAGCCAGATAGCTTTAGACACAACACAAGATATATAGCCAGATAGCTTTAGACACAACACAAGATATATAGCCAGATAGCTTTAGACACAACACGAGATATATAGCTAGATAGCTTTAGACGCAACACAAGATATATAGCCAGATAGCTTTAGACACAACACGAGATATATAGCTAGATAGCTTTAGACACAACACGAGATATATAGCTAGATAGCTTTAGACACAACACAAGATATATAGCTAGATAGCTTTAAACAACACAAGATATATAGCTAGATAGATTTAAACACAACACGAGATCACAACACTGGTATCGGGATCGGATCAGAAACGAACAAAGTGTTTCGGGACATCCCTAGTTATTACATGACATTAATGGCTTGATGTTGGCAGTGGGGTCAGAGATGGGGCTGTCACGATTACAAAATGTATGTTGACGTGACGATTAATTGTCATATAAATAATTGCAATGAACAATTTAATGTTTTCTTGACATTGCCATTGAACATTGGAGTGTGTGCTGACATTTATTTATTATTTCCGTTACCTTTTAGGCTTCGTAATCAAAAATTGCACGGGCAGAGATTATGCCAAATAACTTAAATATAGGCTACGAAGAAATGAATGACATTTTTAATCATTGTATATTCAAATGTTTTTGTTTTTATACAATATGGGAAATAGCAGATCTACAACCTATCAGCTATTTCCGATTTTTAAATTTTTTTTCCAACGTGGATCAAAAAAAAGGCGTTGTTTTATTTTTAGGGAATGGGTTAGTTGGGGGTTAGGCCCCTAGGGCATTCCACGCTTGGGTGGCAGTGCTGTAGAAGGAGAATTTACCTGTTTACTCAAAACATCTGCGATTAGACCTCGGCCTATATTCAGAGGGAGCAGCAGTGGGAGACTGAATGCATTTTCTTTCATTATCTCTCACCGGGTTGAACCTGCTCGGAGTCCAGCATCACATCTATACTGCTTATGTAACACTGTAATGTTTCACAGTGACCGAGTGACTCACCTTGTTTAGACATAAATAAAATAATAAATATAAACCCCCCCCAGAAAGAGAAACATTACTAATGAAGTTGAGTCACCAATGCGGCTACACCCGGATGCAGGTTGGCTGACTGGCTCTGTTAGTGCTACCGTGTGTGTGTGTGTGTGTGTATGTGCACGTGTGGAAATACATTTACTCAAGTACTGCACCCAAGTACAACTTTGAGGTACTTTTACTTGACTATTATTTTATATTTTACTACTTTGTACTTCTACTCCACACTACATCTCAGAGGCAAATATTGTACTTTTTAGATTTTGTAGATTTAGATTATTATTAGGCCTACATTAACCAATTAGCCAATCTACAAGTTCACAGCGTGATTGAGGTGATACGTTCTGAGCTTATAGATCAGCTATCTTTGTACTGCTTTGGTGCTAATAACATTTTGATGTTATTTTGAATGCTTTTGTACTTTTACCCAAGTCAAACTTTGAACACACTTTTAAGCAATAAACCCGGGATTTCGCGGGTGTGCCATACCTTGTTGTTAAACAACATTAATTCAACATCCCGGTTAGCAAATTAATGTAACATATGACGGATTACAGCCGCGTCCTTTAGTAGAACATGGCCGATTAACACTTTCGGTTCAAACTACCATAACACGGCTCTTCTTCTCTGCTTATTTCGTGCATTCAACTGGCAATGGCCACTGATTGCCGCCTACGGGAGGGAATGCCAATGTGTTAATGAGGTTTTTATTACACAGCTTAGTTGAATTCTCAATCTTGGGTCAGGATCCCAAGCCGCCAGTCCATTCCTTGATGCCGAGTGTAACAAGCAGAGAGGCATTTGGATTGGATGCCATTTTTATAGTCCGTCATACTGTACGAGGCTGAGCCGAGGACTGAAACCCCAACCTTCACGTCTCGGGGCAGACACTGAGCTGGAAGGTCCTCAGGGGCCCATACCAAACGTCTTCTTCAGTCACCTGAGATAATGGAGTCGTGTATAGTCGGGTCGCTGTGACAGATTGGTACAGTCATAACGTGGTAGTGACTGGTCCCTGCCTCCAAGCCGGTTTGCACCATCTCTCTGCACACACGCAGCAGAGTCAGACACACGGGCTCAGAGCAGAGACAATTTTAACGTTCCATCTAACGAGAGGAGGGGGAGAAAGAATAAAAGAAGGCTCTAAAGTTTACGTGACAACGTATTCTCTAAAGTTTACTTGACAACTTATTTGAACAGTACAAGTGCTTTACACAGCAATCCGTCATTTGTAGACCAGTGGTTCCCAAAGTGGGATCCGGGGATCCCCTAGGGGCCCTTGAGGGAGTTCCAGGGGGTCCCCAGCTAAATGGACCCTTATGGGTCTGTAACTCATGTACACACTTGTACATTTCTACACTCTCAGAGTTAAATTAACATTGATTTGTATACAATATAAATTGGGGGTCCCAGAGATATAAATGCCATTAAATGGGGGTCCGTAGACTAATGCATGTCAAACTGAGGGGTCCTTGAAATTAAACGGGTTGAGAATCACTGCTAGAGCTGTAAAAATCTTCTCTTATGGGGGTTCCTGGCATATCTTTTCAAATGGGGGTCAGCTGGCGATTTGGGGGTCCTTGACATGAAAAAGTTTGGGAACCACCACTACACAGGACTCTCCCCCTCTCTCTCTCTCTCTCTCTCTCTCTCTCTCCCCCTCTCTCTCTCTCTCTCTCTCTCTCTCTCTCTCTCGCTCTCTCTCTCTCTCCCTCTCTCTCTCTCGCTCTCTCTCTCTCTCCCTCTCTCTCTCTCTCCCTCTCTCTCTCTCCCCCTCTCTCTCTCTCTCTCTCTCTCTCTCTGTCATTGCCTTCATCTCTCTGCCTGACTGCTTTTATTGGCAGTTCAGGTCAATGCAACTCAAGTCGATGCTTCATTTCAGGCACCACGTCTGACGTGTTTTATGACAATGACTGGGCGTGTACAGTATTTACGAGGCAATTTTCAGTACATGGTGTAAAGAAACTCCAAGGCTTTGACCTGCATGCACACACTACTATACCAACAACATTTTAGGATGTCAATTTTAAGGAATGGGCCGGTGAAGCGACAATTCTCCGTCACTCACACACATTTGAAATGTTTATTTATGTCCACATAATGAGAAGTACAGGAATACCTTGTACAAAGGATACTGCCAGTGCAGTTTGACAGTGGGAGAGCAGCCAGTTACAACGTGCATGGACGGCAAAGCATCGTTGTCGACATGTCGGACACAGGGCAGCAGACATAAATCATGGATAAAAGGAAACAACGCCTCTTCCAAATTGAGCGGCTTCCTATAATGGCTGAAACTGAGCAGTACCTCGCTAACTGCTTGGCTCTCCTTTTGGAAAAGGCCGGCCATTTGTAAGCCCCTCACAACCAACTTACATGCACATGCCCTAGGCTGCCAAAGATAAAAACTAAAAGTTTACATCTGTAGCCTAGCTGTGAGATGGTCTGCACTAGCTGCACGCACACACACACGCACGCACGCACGCGCGCTTCAGATGGCCTATATTTCTACACACGGGCATTGATGCAGTTTGTTTACACTGACTCTGACAGTATTCACCTGCTGATGAATAAACATGAGGCGTGTCCTGTCAGAGCGTGTATGATCAGAGGGAAGGCGCCGCTGTGTGCAGTCAGTGGTGGAAAAGGCACTCGAGTGTTGTTTTACTGAAGTTAAAAGTATCAACACTGCATTGTAGGTAGCATTAGGAGCGCTTGAGTCAGCACAAACTAGTGGAGTAAAAAAAACGAATCGATTCGGAAATGCATGGCGATTCGGGCCGTGCACTTTTCTGCATGGATGCAGCAACGTGACGCGGTCTTTAGTGGTTTTGTTGGGGCTCGGAATATAGCACCCCGAAGTCCTGACGTCACTCACTCGCACATCCCAGCTGGATCACGGAAGTACTTTCTCTATTATTTCTTAAGAGCGCAACGTTTCGGTCTTGCGACCTTCCCGACCGAAACAATGCTCTCTTAAGAAATAAATGCTCTTGAATCTAGCAAGTGGCGGTGTGCGGCTGTCCCTTCTTTCTCCTACGTTGTATGCCTCGTCACCATCGCACCTGCTCCAAATTGCCTACCGGGTGTGCGTAAGTCATCACTCTATAATAAATAATATTTATTAAAAACAAAATGCAGGAATCGGAAAAACAAAGGGACCCATCATACTGTGTCCGCGACCCACAAATCGGTCCCGACCCAACTTGGGAACCCGTGAGCTAGGCTAGAGCATGGCGTCTTGGAATCCGAAGGTTCCAGGTTCGATCCCCATGGCTCCTCCTGGCTATGTGTCGGAAGTGTCCTTGAGCAAGACACTGAACCCCTAAGTCAGGGGTGTCAAACTCATTTTGGGGCGAGGGCCACATTGCGCGCAAGGTGACTTGATGAGGGCCGCGACCAGTTGCAGCTCACGTGCGTTGACTTACACAGTTGTCACTCGGCTTTGTTTTCTAGACTGTTTATTGACATGAATTGACTTTATTTGTATTACAGTTGTAGGCTACAAGACATTTGGTATGAGAGTTGGAAAAAATACCCAATAAACCATTCGATAATAGACTAGTTCAAAAATGCAATTATTATTTTATCATCGTGTGTAAGTAGACTATATTCCTCACTACACTTGGTAACTGAAATGAAACTCTACTGAGCTGTAACAACTATGGTTAGCCTCTCCATGTCCTGCTGCATCAGAGTGTGAGGAGAGTATCCACCACAACTCAACTAGTAGTTGAATAGACTGTTAACGAGCCCATCAGTGCACATTCCACACCTGGGCAGAGACAAAGCCGTCTACAGCAGGGCCATTGTGGGGCAGGTGGGGGAGGGGGAGTAGCAGCGTCGTTTCCTTTTTGAAAATCAGCTCGAGGGCCGCATTGGACCTCTACCTGGGCCGCATGCGGCCCACGGATCACCAGTTTGACACCCCTGCCCTAAGTGGTCCCGATGAGCAGGTTGGTGCCTTGTATGGTTTTCCTCTGCCGTAGTAGGTGTGGGAATGGGGTGAATGTGAGACTTTGTAAATCACTTCGGAGTAAAGCGCTATATAACTGCGGCCCATTTAACAGTTATGAATGTCTGTCTGTGTGTGAACTATTATGCATACCAAGCGGCTACGGTCCTACAAATGACAACGTTTTAGAATCACTATACGTTTGTTTATAATTGTCGAGGTCGTGTTCACGGTTGTGCTGGTGCAACACGATCACACAAAGTAAGATTAAAATGGTCGCCAAGGACTTATTTAACTTCTTTTTCATGATGTCCTGGAGCGCCAAGGACGTGTTCTTCGTGTTTTATAACATGGTAAAAAAAAAAAAACAGCCCTTTTACTGTGTTGTGTTTTGTTCTTCAAGGTTTTTGTCTTCGTAATAATCTAGATGCAAATCCTGCAGTTTTGTGCTAAAACGTGCTACGGAGCCCAATGTATTTATGCTGTGTGATCCAAGCTGTGGCTCATATCTCTGCACACCAGAAGTTGACGATTAATTGTGTAGCCCAGTGGTTATTTCATGCCCTTAGCCTTATTCTTATATTTTAATACATAGTACAAGTCATTCTAAAACAGTTGACTAAGTTAAAAATGTATGCCTTTAATAAAAAGTTGTCTGTTATAAATAGATCTCTAAATAAATAGGTTTTAGTACAAGACTTATGTGTAAAACGATGCATGCCGTTCATAGCAGTTAAAGGGTAAAATGCACAGGAGAGACTGTGGAAAAAACCCAATAACGAGGTGCAATGTTAAACAGGTGTGTTCCAGGGTTAATGAGTTTACTGAGCCAAGAGTAAATGAGACAGTTAACCAGGTACTGGAGTTCTTCATTCTGATTGGTGTATGATCATGTGATGTGTTCTGATTGGGGGTTTCTCAATTGGGTGAAGTGGGGAGGAGAGAGAATATTGAGTGAGTGGAACTTTACTGGACAGTTTTCACCAGAGTGTGTATGACCTGACACAGGTTGACATGAGACAGAAGTGAAGTGGAAGTTTTCTGATAGTTTGATGCACAGGGCATGATTCTTGTGTCTGTTTTGTTTGAGTGAGTTATAAGAAGTCTTAAGTGAGTGGTAAAGTAACATGTGCATGGACTGAGTGAAGAAAGCAAGTTAGTTCTCAACAAGAGGAGACTTTGGCTCATTCTAAGAGACTGTGTTTTGGAGTGTGTTCCTGACGAGGATTCGACGTTCCTGCAGTCTGCTCGGCTTCATCACATCTCACCACCTCACGAACTGTTCTACAGATCTGACAAAGAACTGTGAGTAGGACTTTTGCTCAACATCAACAAGGACTGAGGAGGATTAAATCATCAGCACCCCACCATCACCACGATCAGGCCTGCAACTTTTGGTTTGTGTGTGCGCGCGTGTGTATGAGTGTGGGCCCACTGTGTGTTTAATGTATTAGGGTTTTGATATTTTATTTTAAGCCAAGTCAAGAGTGTTTGGTTTTATTGAAGCTAATTAAGGGACTCTACATTAGGTAGAGTTTATTTGGTTTCACTGGTTTAAAGGCCAGAGCCTATTTGGTTATATTACAAGGCCTACAAGGCCTAGTGTTGGTTCATTCTAAAAAAGGGTTTTACATTGTATTGTCTACTGTATTGTATATTTCATGTTTTTATTATTTTCTTTACCACTTTAAAAAGGGTTAAACACATTTGTAAAAACAAATAACTTAACCCTATCAGTAAATCTGATTTACATTTAAAGTGTGGTCTGGTATATTTCTTCGAAATGGGTATACTGAGCTTGTAGATCTGCTAGTTTGCAGTTAAAGTCAAGTTATTCAGCCTTGTGGTTTATTCTATAAATACAGGGTTATACAGAGGTTAAGTTAACGAACTCAAACACCCCGTTATTCCCTTTAAGACGGTACCGGGGTGCTACATAAAATGGAGGCACTGCTGAGATGAAAACAACAACAACAACAACTAGTAAACAGTTTAACTAGGCATAAATTAGACTACAAGCTCATATAAAAATAAAAATAAATAAAACCCTTAGCTTATTTTAGTTCTAAAAGTAGCAGTTGTCAAAACCCCAACAACATGGCTACCTTCCTAAACTGGTGCAAGGGAGAAATTATAGACCCTGAACATGCTCTGTTAGTGCATGATGTACCAGAAGACACTGAAGTGGACTTCATCATACAAACACTGGAAACTGTCAAAGCACTGGGTCGGGTGAAAGTAAGGGGACGCACTTACAATCCTGAAACGCAATGTCTGACAGTCTTATGCGAATGCCGTGAAAAGGTGGATCCTAAAGTCTTACCCCCGAATGTGCAGCCTGAGGGCAGAACGATGCCTTGGAGACTTTCAACTGGAGATGAAGAAGGGGCAAAAGTTGACCCCACATTCCACGCCAGTTCCCCAGAGGCCATAATCAGAGCCGTCGGAGACTTGATGGCAAAAACCGCTAAACCTTCCGGTGAAAATGTGTTCAGGCGACTGAGAACTTTCTCTGGAATCGTTCCAACCCCGGTCGGAGAGGAACACTTGGATAACTGGATAGAGCAAGCACGTCTCATGGTGGAGGAAAGCGATCGCCCTGACAGAGAAAAGAAAATGAGAATTGCAGAAAGTTTGAAAGGACCTGCTTTGGAGATCATCAATGCAGTGAGATCTACAAACCCTTATGCCTCTTCCCAAGAATACCTCGAAGCCATAGAAAACACATTCGGGACATCGGAGTCCGGAGAGGAGTTGTATTTCACTTTCAGGATGCTAAGCCAGCACCCTGGAGAAAAGATGTCAGATTTCCTCAGAAGAATGGAAAGAGCCCTGAATAAAGTTGTGCAGAAAGGAGGCATGCCACTTGTCTCAGTGGGCAAAGCTCGCCTGGAACAGCTCATTAAAGGTGCTACAGAGTCTGACATAATGATGCTTAATCTCCGACTAAGAGAACGGAAAGATACTCCACCTACTTTTCTAGAGCTGCTGAGTGAAATTCGAGCGGAAGAAGACTATGAGTCTGCAAGGCGCAAGTTGAACGCCACAGTGAAGAATGTTGGCATCAAAAGTGACAAGCCGTCACCAGCATCACCGCTGCAAGACCTGAGAGCTGAAATACGAGAATTGAAGTCACAGGTTGCCCAGCTGACAGGTACACAGCCAGTCCAAGCCACAGTTCAAGCTACAAGTGTTTCAGAATCAGCGTCTGTGACTGATGACGTTGAGGACACCGACAGCAAGGATGTGAAAGCACTGAAAAAGGAAATGAGGAAGTTGCAGAAACAGATGAAAGTAATGTCTGTGAGACCCACTCCAGCTTTCAAAGGACAAACACCTAACAAAGAGCCTCATTCTCACTCTACTAAGGGAGTGCGTTCCTCCACATCTACATCATCAGATGGTTATTTCTGCTACAGATGTGGAGAAGATGGGCACATTGCTACCCGATGCACCGCTCCTGAGAACCCTCAGAAGGTGATACAAAAACTGATTCGTGCTCAGCGTGGCGCAAAACGTCAACCGAGAGAACCAGACACCAGTTCTGAGGAGACTGAGCACAATGCTTTTGCGCATAAAAGTGCTGTGAAGATCATGCAAGCCCATTGCATTCCGGAGGGACTGATAGGACCACCCTCCACTACCTCAGTCAAGGTTAATGGAACCGATTGTGATGCCCTTTTGGATAGCGGGTCACAAGTAACTATCATCTTTGACAGCTGGTATTCCGAACACCTGAAGCATGTGCCTCTTCATCCTGTTGGTGGGTTGGCCATTTGGGGTCTCAGCGATTCTGCAGAAAGCTACCCATACAAAGGCTACATAGAAGTTGAGGTGGAGTTCCCTGGAGACCACCAGGTCATAAACCTCCTTGCGCTTGTGTGCCCGGATCCTCGCTGCTCTGACAGAATTCCCATCCTTGTCGGCACTAATGCCAGAAAGGTCAGACAATTGGCTGGAAAAACACCAGTCATACAGGTGTGCACTGTTGAACCAAGAGTGAAGCCGCAATTGAGGCCCACAGCAGAGCAGCAGCCCTTGGATGGTGTCGTGGCGGAAGTCAAGTGGATGGGTCCTGGAGACTTCATTATTCCTCCCAACAGTAAGCAAATTGCCAGCTGCAAAGTGGAAGAGAAACAGCCACTAGGAAATAATATCCTTCTGACAGAAGAACCTGCTGACCTAGAGCTCCCCGCAGGCGTATTCATACAGCCTACAGTATTGTTCTCCTCCGCCCTAAACAAGAATAACTTTTCAGTGCTGCTAAGCAATGAGTCATTGAAAGAGATCACTATTACCCCTGGCACTGTGATAGCTAATCTGTATGTCACTGATACTGTTACGGTGACTCAGAAAAATGGTTTGGAATCAACACCAACCATTGACCCACAGTTGTTTGATTTTGGGGACTCCCCAATTCCTAATGGGTGGAGGGACAGACTCTCCAAGAAATTGTCGGAACGAGCCAATGTCTTCTCACTTGAGGAATGGGATGTGGGCCTCGCTAAGGGAGTAGAACACCATATTCGACTCACTAATACAAAGCCTTTCCGTGAGAGATCTCGTCGCATCGCACCCGCAGATGTGGACGACCTTCGGCGCCATATCCAGGGATTGTTGGCTGCCGGGATCATAAAAGAGTCTCGTAGTCCATATGCCTCACCCATAGTTATAGCCAGGAAGAAGAATGGGAGTGTGCGCATGTGCATTGATTACCGGACACTGAACACCAGAACCATACCAGATCAGTATGCTGTACCACGCATAGATGACGCCTTGGATTGCCTGACTGGCAGCCGATGGTTCTCTGTCCTCGATTTACGCAGTGGATACTATCAGATCCCCATGGCCGAAGAGGATAAAGAAAAAACAGCCTTTATCTGTCCTCTAGGATTTTTTCAATTCGAACGAATGCCACAAGGAATCACAGGAGCCCCTGCGACATTCCAGCGGCTTATGGAAAAGGCTGTTGGAGACATGCACCTCCTAGAGGTCATAGTGTACCTTGACGATTTAATTGTGTTCGGGAAGACCTTAGAGGAACACGAGGATCGTCTTCTTAAGGTCCTCGACCGACTTGAAGAATGTGGTCTGAAGCTGTCGATCGACAAGTGCCAGTTCTGCAGGCCACAAGTGAAGTATGTGGGACACATCGTCTCAGAACATGGCATTGCCACAGATCCAGCCAAGGTGGAAGCGGTAGCTAACTGGAAGCAACCCACAGATCTCAAGTCCCTGCGTTCCTTCCTAGGATTCTGTGGGTACTACCGGCGTTTCATCGCAGGTTACTCTTCTGTCGTGAGACCTCTGACAGAGCTCACCAAGGGGTATCCCCCAGCTCAGAGAAGTAACAAGACTAAAAGATCCAAAGAGAAGTCATACTACAAGGAATCAGAGCCCTTCGGAGTACGGTGGGATCAGTCATGCACTGATGCCTTCCAGAAGATTATATACTGTCTCACGAATGCACCAGTGTTGGCCTTCGCAGACCCCACCAAACCGTACATTCTCCATGTTGATGCGAGCCTCAACGGGCTAGGCGCAGTCCTCAACCAGGAGTACCCTGAGGGTCTGAGACCCGTTGCCTTTGCCAGCCGGAAGCTCAGCACTTCAGAACAGCACTACCCAGTTCATCAGTTAGAATTTCTAGCAATGAAATGGGCAGTTGTTGATAAGTTCCACGACTACCTCTACGGAGCTCGGTTTACCGTGAGAACTGACAACAACCCTCTTACATATGTATTGACAACAGCCAAGTTAAACGCGACTGGTCATCGATGGTTAGCAGCCCTTGCTACCTACAACTTTCACATCCAGTATCGGCCGGGTCGGAATAACATCGATGCTGACTTGTTGTCAAGGAAAGATGAAAGAGCAGAGTGGATTGAGATTCCCCCAGATGGCATACATGCACTATGCAAACCCATTCATTGTCAAGAGTTGTCTGATGTTTTCCCCTACTGTGCAGAACAGCTAGGTGTTGATCCAGATGCCATCCCTGAATGCTACGCTTGCCCAACACTCCTGCAGATTGGTTGTCTCGAACAACTTAGTAAGCGAGATTTAATCAAAGCCCAAGATCGAGACTCGCTCATCTCACCTGTAAAACAAGCTGTCAGAGATGGACAGATGTTGAGTTCCGTCAAGGGTGGTGGCCCAGACGTAACATTGTTAAGGAGAGAAGGCCCAAAGCTGCGGATCAGGGGAGACCTACTCCACAGAGTGATAAAGAATCAATCTGGACAAGAACTGCAACAGCTTGTACTACCAAAGGAGTACATACCAGCAGTACTAGCATCCTTGCATGATGAGTCTGGACATCTAGGAGTAGAGAAAACCACAGAGTTGCTTAGACAAAGATTTTACTGGCCTAAGATGGCTAATGAGATTGATCAGTACATCAAG
Organism: Electrona antarctica; assembly: GCF_951216825.1. Classification (NCBI taxonomy): domain Eukaryota; kingdom Metazoa; phylum Chordata; class Actinopteri; order Myctophiformes; family Myctophidae; genus Electrona; species Electrona antarctica. The sequence goes on along the minus strand of NC_136801.1, from coordinate 37,523,230 downwards.
AATTGCGGCCGATGCATAGCACGCAAGACTGTTCCCCAGCGTGCTGCACCCTTGGAGCAAATCACCAGCAAAGGACCACTTGACCTGGTATGCATTGATTTTCTTTCACTTGAGCCAGATTCCCAGGGCATGTCAAGCATATTAGTAGTGACTGATCATTTCACGCGCTATGCGCAAGCATTTCCCTCGAAAGACCAGAAGGCCACAACGGTAGCCAAGATTCTCTGTGAGAAATACTTCATCCATTATGGTCTTCCCGCCAGGATACATTCTGACCAGGGCCGTGATTTTGAAAGCCAACTAATCCAAGAGCTACTGGGAATGTTGGGGATCAGGAAATCACGAACGACTCCTTACCACCCCCAGGGAGACCCTCAGCCAGAGAGGTTCAACCGTACCCTCCTCTCCATGCTGGGGACTATGGATCCCAAACGGAAACAGAAATGGAGTCAGCACATAAGCCAAATGGTGCATGCTTATAACAGCACCAGGAATGAAGCCACAGGATACTCGCCCTATGCTTTAATGTTTGGACGCGAAGCAAGGTTGCCTGTTGACCTCTGTTTTGGCGTTTCTCCTGATGGGGATGCAGAAGTTCAGTACCACCAGTATGTAGCTAAGTTGAGATCTGACCTACGCAACGCATACCAGTTGGCCTCAGAAGCTGCAGGCAGGAACCATCAGAAGAACAAAAGAGCACATGATAAAAGAGTACGAGATCAAGTGTTGGAAGAAGGAGATAGAGTTTTGCTCCGAAACTTTGGATTAACTGGCAAACAAGTTGCAGGATAAGTGGAGATCTGTGCCTTATGTAGTGGTCAGTAAGATGCCGAATCTACCAGTTTATACAATTAAGCCGGAAAGAGGAACTGGAAAGGTGAAAACGGTCCACCGGAATCACCTGCTGCCAATTGGATACTTGGTTCGACTACCAGTCGACACTGATGAACTGGAGCCTGCTCCAAAGGCTGTGACAAGGTCACAAGACAAACTGACAGTGACCCAGACAGCACAAAGTGATGAAAGATTACCAGATTTGACATCGTCAGACTCGGAGGATGAAGACATGGACATGTCTCAACCAAGAGTTATGGATGGAGACCATGAGACAGGGAATGAGTCTTTGACACTACCCGAACACCCTGTTCAGGAAGTACATCCCATAATTGATGAGTCTCAAGTTTCACTTCCTCTTGATGAGGATATGGAAGATGCGAGGGCTATGGAACCTGCCGTCGCTGAAGTGGAACCTGCAGATGATGCAGTCCCCTTAGACCCTGTGGAGGACAAAGGTCTAGAAAAGGGAGAAGGAATTGATAACCCTCAGTTAACTGTTGACACTGAAGAGTCCCCACAGAGACTCCCACAGAGGGAGCGGAGACCAGTTGATCGGTTCACTTATGATGAGTGGGGACAACCTTCCACTCAATCCTGGTCCATACTGAGTAAAGGAGCACTTGTACAGTGCAGTACCAACTTGGATCCAGACCGTTTATGTAACACTGTGTGGTGTCATCCCATGGCCAGATGTCCTGATTGTACTACAAGGAGGAAGAAGCTGCAAATGGTCTAATGCCATGTCATTTGATGAGGACATCAAAATCTAAGAAGGGGGAGGGTGTAGCCCAGTGGTTATTTCATGCCCTTAGCCTTATTCTTATATTTTAATACATAGTACAAGTCATTCTAAAACAGTTGACTAAGTTAAAAATGTATGCCTTTAATAAAAAGTTGTCTGTTATAAATAGATCTCTAAATAAATAGGTTTTAGTACAAGACTTATGTGTAAAACGATGCATGCCGTTCATAGCAGTTAAAGGGTAAAATGCACAGGAGAGACTGTGGAAAAAACCCAATAACGAGGTGCAATGTTAAACAGGTGTGTTCCAGGGTTAATGAGTTTACTGAGCCAAGAGTAAATGAGACAGTTAACCAGGTACTGGAGTTCTTCATTCTGATTGGTGTATGATCATGTGATGTGTTCTGATTGGGGGTTTCTCAATTGGGTGAAGTGGGGAGGAGAGAGAATATTGAGTGAGTGGAACTTTACTGGACAGTTTTCACCAGAGTGTGTATGACCTGACACAGGTTGACATGAGACAGAAGTGAAGTGGAAGTTTTCTGATAGTTTGATGCACAGGGCATGATTCTTGTGTCTGTTTTGTTTGAGTGAGTTATAAGAAGTCTTAAGTGAGTGGTAAAGTAACATGTGCATGGACTGAGTGAAGAAAGCAAGTTAGTTCTCAACAAGAGGAGACTTTGGCTCATTCTAAGAGACTGTGTTTTGGAGTGTGTTCCTGACGAGGATTCGACGTTCCTGCAGTCTGCTCGGCTTCATCACATCTCACCACCTCACGAACTGTTCTACAGATCTGACAAAGAACTGTGAGTAGGACTTTTGCTCAACATCAACAAGGACTGAGGAGGATTAAATCATCAGCACCCCACCATCACCACGATCAGGCCTGCAACTTTTGGTTTGTGTGTGCGCGCGTGTGTATGAGTGTGGGCCCACTGTGTGTTTAATGTATTAGGGTTTTGATATTTTATTTTAAGCCAAGTCAAGAGTGTTTGGTTTTATTGAAGCTAATTAAGGGACTCTACATTAGGTAGAGTTTATTTGGTTTCACTGGTTTAAAGGCCAGAGCCTATTTGGTTATATTACAAGGCCTACAAGGCCTAGTGTTGGTTCATTCTAAAAAAGGGTTTTACATTGTATTGTCTACTGTATTGTATATTTCATGTTTTTATTATTTTCTTTACCACTTTAAAAAGGGTTAAACACATTTGTAAAAACAAATAACTTAACCCTATCAGTAAATCTGATTTACATTTAAAGTGTGGTCTGGTATATTTCTTCGAAATGGGTATACTGAGCTTGTAGATCTGCTAGTTTGCAGTTAAAGTCAAGTTATTCAGCCTTGTGGTTTATTCTATAAATACAGGGTTATACAGAGGTTAAGTTAACGAACTCAAACACCCCGTTATTCCCTTTAAGACGGTACCGGGGTGCTACATAAGTCACACAAATAATTGTGATTAACGATTTAATCAGTGTTTTTTTTTGTTTGTTTTTTTAACATTGGAACGTTACCATTTGTATTTCTGTTTGCCTTTTTATTTAGGCTGGTGCCGATATGACTAATAACCTAAATAAAAATAAATCACTTTTTCACATTTCACATTTTATCTTTTATATTTTGTTATTTCCAAACAATTTACAAAATAGCGGAAATTGTTGATCTACAAGCTTACAACACATTTTTTGACATGGAAACCATTGTGACAGGCCTATTCATTAATGCTCATTATGTGTGTAAGATCTGTTCAGTCAGTCTGTGTCTCGGGAACGGTTGGAGAGGACACATCAGAAACAACATTTTCATCTTCAAAAACATGTTTTATTAATGCAAGAACAACGGCTTCTATTTCAGCGCGGTAACTTTCAAGTGAGATAAAGGCTGTCGTTTCTAATTAGCTCGGATTCACTTCGATTATGTCATCGGTGGCGGGTTTCAAGGTCGCAGGCAAGAGGTGTCAAGAAAACGCCCAGAACAACTGTCTTTTCCGGGTTTTTAAGTCATTTTGACCTGAGGCGGATTCTAAAAAGAAAAGTCTTCTAAATACTGACAGTTTTCCGAAAAACCTCATGTTTCTATGTCAGTGCTGTTCGGCCTTTTCCATGTCAAGGACCCACAGAATGATATGTATTTGGCCGCGGAGCTCCATCTGAAAATATATGTTGTTCCAGGGACCCCCCGAAAGCAAAGATTTGAGTTAAAAACGTTTGCTCTGAAAGAATATTCAAAGATTTGCGCCACATTTTCACGATTTTTCAAAAATGGCAGATCTACAAGCTCGTAGTTAAAGTATAACATAATTGTTAAAACGCCAACAGGGGTTCCCGTCCTGAATGGGTTTTTAAACACGCTCGTCTTCAACTTGTATAACGTCGGCAAAGCGTTTCGGTTTTTGTTTTGCTGACTACAGGATTTTCATCCACCAGCTGTTTAAAGTGAAGTGAGTGGTTTCAACTCCGTGTGGGGGTCCCCGGGGGGGTCCCCGGAAGTTCCAGACCCACAGGAATGCGCCCAGGGGGGCGGCCCAGTCCCGGCGAGCCGCCCCGCATCCGAAATGGTTGAGAAATGACAGAGTTACCGTCTGGGGGTCCCCAGGGGGTAAGCTGTCTATAGGAGTGAACCTGGAAGAGACGCCTGGAGACTAGGCGTTTTCTTGACAAATGACGGAGTAATTCGACAAAAAAATACTTATAACTTGCAATGTGACTAAAAATGGAACAAAGTCTATGGTGCTCCCTCCGGTGGAATATGTGTATATCACAACCATTAGAAAATATTGTGTAGTGCAGGTGTCTCTCTCTCTCTCGCTCACGCACGCACGCACGCACGCACGCACGCACGCACGCACGCACGCACGCACGCACACACGCACACGCAAACACACACAGAGCTGCTGTTTGTCCTGCGGTGACAGATGAAGTGGTAATTACACAGCGGCTGCAGACTATCCCCCGGGGTCGTTAGTGCTTCAATTAATAGCAGCCTACAAATTAGGCCTTCTCTTCCTCTAAGCTGCTCCCCTGACTGTCCTGTCTATAGGCTACCTCTCCTCTACAGCAGGGGTTCTCAACCAGTGGTCCGGGGACCACCAGTGGTCCTTGAGGGGGGTTCCAGGTGGTCCCCATCTAAATGATGGAGAGTTGGTAACCACATGGGAAAAATGAAACCAAATGGACCCAGTTTCATTTTACACTCAAGAGTTATATTATTGTTAAACATTTGTATTACTTCGTCCCACTGGGAGGAGACCCCGGGGGGCAGACCAAGGCAGCACATCGACTCACTGGCCTTGGAATGTCTCGGAATCCCCCAGGAGGAAGTCACTAATGTGGGAAGTCTGGAACACTCATGGTGGAGCTGTTGCCCCCATGACCTGACTACGGATAAGCGGTTGAAGATGGATGGATGGATCTGTGTTACTTAATTTACAAGAAGTCTACACAATTCGATAATGTAGAAGAATTGTTATTTTGATCAATGTTTGTCTGTTATCTCCATAGAGTATATATATAATAGAGACTGAACTGGCGCGAAGCTCCGCCCCCCCAGCTATTCATGTCAGTGGAAGTTGCTCAGTGGCGTTTTGAAGCACCCGGAAGACTGCCGGAAGTCCCTCCCAGGACCTCAACTTTGAGGTCCTGAGTGACGTAGGGCAACCGAGCGCTCAACGTTAAAGCCCAGCTGCACGGGGTTTCCCGGTCATGAATCCACGGGTCCGCCTGTAGTCCCTCCTCCTACCACTAGGACCCAGAGCTTCAACGTTGGAAAGTCTGCCTGCCCCCTTGGTTATCTCTCCTATGGTACAATACAGCATGGAATTGTGGACAAAGTCATATACGTTTTGGGTCTGAGAGGCTAAATGTCATCAAATGGTGGTCCGTGCCTCAAATGCTGAATAAATAATGGACCTTTATTATGAAATAGGTTGAAAAGCACTGCTCTACATTTCTGTCTCTCTACCTCTCCAACACCATCTAGCCTGGCTGATAAGCCAGACTCAAATCACGCTGTGGCAATCTTTTTTTGCCAACGGCTGATTCGGTCTGGCTTATTAGCCAGGCTATCTCTCCTCTGCACCGCTGCAGGGTTTTGTTTGTCGTGTCAGAACTCTGTCTAGCAAGACAAACTAGTGCAATGTGGCGGTCCCTGAAGTTTGTCTTGAAAGTCTTGAAGAAGCGGTCAGATGGGGGATCACCCCATAGCGATGATTTGATTGGCTGAGCAAAGTACATATTGAAGATAAATGTGAGGGCAAAAGTGATTGGCCATGATGATTTTATTGGCTGAGCAGGGAATGTGATGTATTTTGATGTATGCATGATAAGAGTGCCCCTCACTTCACACAGGTGTGATTTTTGTTTCTGTACATTAACGCTTTTGCTACTTTTTGAGGGGCGATAGCCTCTCCTATGTCCAGCTTTTGGTGTGTGTGCACAAACTTTGTCCTAACACAAACATTCAATCCCATTGACAATGAATGGACAGTTTTGAGTGTTTGTGTAAACACACAAACAATCAAACGTTGCGTAACACAAACATTGAAGATGAAGGTGAGGGCGCAAATTATGATTGGCCGGAATGAGATGATGTATATATGATGATAAGAGCGCCTCTCACTTGGCGGGCTGTAATCTTAATACTTTTCCAAGCGGTGTGCTAAAAAAAAAACATGTTCTGACAGCTTGTTCAGGGGGAAGGAATTTAAAATAATTTATAGGGACATAGTGTTATGCAATAATGTCAGATCCTGACTTTTATTGTCAACAAACCGGTATACGGTCCCAGTGAGAAATCACCTCGGAGCTGATCTAACCCATTTTGACCTGAGATCAGATTCTAAAAATGTCTTCTACATCCTGACAGTTTTCTGAAAAAGCTATGTTTCTATGTCGGTCGTTCTTCGATTTAAAAAAAAATAGCAGACCTACAAGCTCGTAGCGCGCCACTCGGTGGCGCGCTACGAGCTTGTAGATCTGCTATTTTTCAATAGCTAAAGCATAGCATAATGCTAACACCAAAAGGGGTTCCCGCCCAGAATGGGGTAACAGAGCCTGCTCTGGCCTGGGACCTATATTCAGTTTGCAGGGAGAGTAAAAAGGGATCACAAACTATTCTTTGACAAATACAAGTTGGCCTTGTTATGCCTGCCGCCGGTGATTTCCCAAGCGTGCACTGAGTGTGCACAGAGCTCATAAAACATGGACTAAAGTCACCAGTGGTGGAAGACGTACAGTAAAAGTACACGGACCATAGCGGCAATATCTGTATTCAAAGCTTTACTGCAGCAAAAGTACAAAAGTATTGGCATGAGAGTACCACTACCTACAGCAGGGGTTCTCAACCCGTGGGTCACGACCCCTCGGGGGGTCGCCAAATTATTTTAGGGGGTCCCCAAATTATTTAAAAAAAATATATATATTTTTTTCATGATTTTTCAAAAATAGCAGACCTACAAGCTCGTAGCGCGCCACTCGGTGGCGCGCTATGAGCTTGTAGATCTGCTATTTTTAAATAGCTAAATTATAACAATGCTTAAAACACCAAAAGGGGTTCCCGCCCAAAATGGTTTAAGGTTATTGTAGCAGTCAATTTATATTGGGGGTCGGGAGGGGGCGGGGCGGGGGTCCCGAGACGTTGCCAAAGCATTTTCGGGGGTCCCCGGCCAAAAACGTTGAGAACCCCTGACCTACAGTACTAAAACAATAAATGCAAAACTTGCTTTTTACAAAAACAGCAGATCTATAAGCTGATCGATGTGTTTGTAGATTGATAGAAAGAAACGCACTGATTGCAGGTATCTCTGCTAGAGCTGTACAAATCTTCTCTTATGGGGGTTCCTGGCATATCTTTTCAAATGGGGGTCAGCTGGCGATTTGGGACTTGATATGAAAAAGTTTGGGAACCACTACACAAGTAAGACGCGCAAACGCGGGAAGCGAACGCAGCTCGTAAATTGCATTAACAACAATTAGAATAAATTACGTACTTTTTAAGGTTTTTTTTAAGTTAAGTTTTTTTAAATGAAATGTTTTTTCAAGTTTTTTTTAGTGTGTGTATGTGTGCGTGCGTGCGTGTTTCTTTTTTAGGTTTTGTTTTTTTAAGTTTTTTGTTTAAGTTTTTTTTTAAGTTAAGTTTTTTTTTAAGTTAAGTTTTTTGTGTGTGCGTTTTTCCTTTTTAAGTGTTTTTTTTAAGTTAAGTTTTTTTTAAGTTAAGTTTTTTGTGTGTGTGCGTTTTTCCTTTAAGTTTTTTTTTTTAAGTTAAGTTTTTTTTTAAGTTAAGTTTTTTGTGTGTGCGTTTTTCCTTTTTAAGTTTTTTTTTTAAGTTACGTTATTTTTTAAGTTACGTTTTTTTTTAAGTTACGTTTTTTTTTAAGTTAAGTTTTTTGTGTGTGTGTGTGCGTGTGTGCGTGCGTGCGTGCGTGCGTGCGTGTGTGTGTGTGTGTGCGTGCGTGCATGTGTGTGTGTGTGTTTTTGTGTGTGATACAGCTGCGCCCTCTGGTGGTGGGCGGGTGGTGTTACAGCGTGACACACAGACACACACACACACAGACACACAGACGTGATCTGCTGGGTCTCATAGTAAATGCTCACTGCGTTCGCAACTATAGGATTCTCTCTCTCTCTCTCTCTCTCTCTCTCTCTCTCTCTCTCTCTCTCTCGCAAACGCCACCTCATCCTACTCTAACCTTCTCTGTATAGCTTTGTATTTCTGCCTCTCTCTCTCTCTCTCTCTCTCTGTCATTGCCTTCATCTCTCTCTCTCTCCCCCCCTCTGTCTCTCTGTAAGGGATGAAGATCACAGGAAGCATATTCATGAGCGCTTTGGAGAGCTGAAACGCGAAGGCTCGGTCGCTCCCGGAGCTTCTTTAACATGAACATGCATGGCAGGATATGGCCCTGGCAATAAGCCAAGCCAAACGCAATTATGAGGTCATTCCACTTCTTATGTGTCAGGTGCCACATAATGATCTAGAAACGAGAGATGTTTTAACCCATTTTGGGCGGGAACCCCTTTTGGTGTTTTTTATAATTTAGCTAATGAAAAATAGCAGATCTACAAGCTCGTAGTGCGCCACCGAGTGGCGCGCTACGAGCTTGTAGGTCTGCTATTTTTGAAAAATCGTGAAAATATTTATTTCAGAAAACCGGAGGATTTAGATACATTTTTGAATAATTTTTTTAAATTTCGAGGTCAGGCCTAAATGGGTTAAATGTCATTATGCAAATGGCCCCGGCCGGCGAGGCTATGAACTGTCTGATAATAGATGGTCGGAGCTCCTGGTGAGCATTCAGTCAAATTCAATTCAAAGGAGCTTTATTGGCATGAGAAAACATACGTTTACATTGCCAAAGCAGGTGTCAAAATAAAATAAAACGGTTGGAAATGGGGAAAGTATATACAGTTTGAGGGAGTACAGCATTTTGTAAACAGAGCAGTGTCCCATTGTGTCGTTATATACATGTTATACAGGGTATATTTAACCCATTTAGGCCTGACGTCGAAATAAATAAAAAGTCTTCTGAAAGAATATTATATTCAAAGATTTGTGCCACATTTTCACGATTTTTACGACCACGGAGCCGACTTGGGGACCCAACGCAAGGACAACACAAGAGACGGTCACGGCCACACAGCCAACTCAAGGTACGGCCACGGAGCCGACTTGGGGACCCAACGCAAGGACAACACAAGAGACTGTCACGGCCACACAGCCAACTCAAGGTACGGCCACGGAGCCGACTTGGGGACCCAACGCAGCTCCTCCAAGGAAAACAAACAAATGAACGGAGCTGAACGTTATGGGAATTGTAGTCCAGGAAGGTAGTGAGACCAGTGTCCATGACATCAGAGACACTGTGCTCACATATTACACACACATATTACACACATAAAGACCCCCAGGAAAGTGTTCTAAAGCTTCTAAACATCATTAACATATATATTTTTGCAAAAAGGGTGAAGTGTCCCTTTAAGGGTTCAAAAGGAAACCCCGTAGTGGGGAAACTGGACACTCGCTCCCCGGGCTTTGGAGTTTAATCATAATATTGGCCGGACTTGAACGATCTCTGCGTCCAAGCCGGTGTGTCCCTGGAATGGGCGCGGTCTGTTACTCTTAGACTGTGAGGGTCTCTGAGGACATAATAACTGACCCCCTCACCTCTGTTAGAGAAACAGTGGACACACTCATCTGTTGACACCTACGGGTGCCCGGCGGACCCGGCGGATATGTTCCAACATCGGCAACAACAACACTGGACTGGACTTAAATCCAGGGGAAACTTGCTTGTCTTCCCCATGCTGATCACTCTTTTTCTCGTTCATGTCTTAACCCTTGAACTCCCGTTGACGGGATTGACGGAATTGATCAATAAATCCAAACCTTCCGTTGACGGAATTGACGGGCTGTCAATCGGGAGCCTAATCGGGAGCTTAATGTAGCAAAATGTATCTTTTTTTGGCTAATTTGGCTAACGGCCGATGTAATCTTCCTAAAACTGGCCGAAATCCGCGCGTGCACGGTCGATCACGCATGCGCGTGATCGTGCATGCATCGCTGCATAAAATGCGATGTTTTGGGCTTGATTAGAGCTTAATTTGACTTAGTTATGAAAAATACGATGATAGCTTAGCATTCCGGACATCTAATAGTGTTGCACCGTAGCAAAGATACTACCGGATATTTTGATCGCAAACCGGAAGTCGTCATCGCTCACTCGCTCTATTTGGTCAGAATCGGCATAATGGTGACGTTACCGCCACCATCAGGACTGATTGTCCCAATACTATAGTCTTGCCCCGTCAAAATGAGATATAGTGTGTAAATCGCGGATTTTTCTTTTGGCATTAAAATGATGAATTAAAAATATGTCACAAAAGGGCTGCTATTGGGGGTGGCAGTCCAAGGGTTTTAAGGAACACTGCTCTCAATGAGGACATTATCACCCATCACCTTTACGGTAAAAGCCAGGTTACAGATCCTTCCCACCAGACTCAACCTTTCCCTCTGGTTCCCCTCCACCCATAGGTCATTGTTTGCATCACACCACAGGGCTTGTTACAGAAACCACGTCACACATTCTGAACGGCTGCTATGCCTATATTGGGGCTTTACATATAGCACGCCACGACAGAATAGTTGATCTCATAACAACCACCACTTGGGTCCCACATACAATTGCCAAGGTGGGGTCCACCTATAGGGCCCAGGTAGAACCCACTTAACCCATTTTGGGCGGGAACCCCTTTTGGTGTTCGCATTATGTTATGCTTTAGCTATTGAAAAATAGCAGATCTACAAGCTCATAGCGCGCCACCGAGTGGCGCGCTACGAGCTTGTAGGTCTGCTATTTTTGAAAAATCGAAGAACGACTGACATAGAAACATAGGTTTTTCAGAAAACTGTCAGGATGTAGAAGACATTTTTAGAATCTGATCTCGGGTCCAAATGGGTTAAAGCCCACACGGGCAACCCATGTGAGAACCATCTGGTGCCCGCTGACATTTCTATATGGGTCCCATATAGTTATCCCACCTGGCTCCCACATAGGCAGCCCCACTCTAAACCAAATGGGACAGTTGGGACCCACATCGGCGTGCTGGCTGGGAAGGACTTACAGTATCTAAACATTCTTGTGTTAAACCTTCCATGTTTCAACTCCTGAAGTATTTGTACATCTTAGGTTTAGGTTTAGGTTTATTTATTTAGCACGTAGTACAAAAAATAGACAATAACATATCAAAGAACAAAAATACAATGCAAGGAAGGGAAGAAGCCAGCTGGCTTATTTGGAATTCTTTTCCTGTATGGAAGAGGTTATTGGTTTAAACAGATTAAAAGTTCATTTAGAACAATACAAAAGTCTACAAGTTGGCAAAGGGGGGCAGCTGTGCAATAAAGCACCTCTCTGCTCTCTCTTGAAGTGGCCTGTACCTTTTAATTCTAGCGTAGAAAAAGCCTTTATGACCAAAACCATTAAATACCAGATGCTCCTCCAGACCATCACAAAGCTAGGAGGCTATACTGTAGGTGCAATCTACTTGTGTTTATCTTTTGGCAGCATAGGTCATGTACATAGTTTGGTTGTAAGAGGCTTCCAACAGCTTTGGATGCCAAACAAAAGCAGCTAAACGGCTTGAATCGCCAAATATGGCGAAGGCGTTACTTGTACCCTTGAAGGGTGTCGTGTGTGTGTGTGTGTGTGTGTGTGTGTGTGTGTGTGTGTGTGTGTGTGTGTGTGTGTGTGTGTGTGTGTGTGTGTGTGTGAGTGTGAGAGAAGCTGGGTGACACGACTTCAATTTGATATAAAGCATGACTATTTCAAACGTTTACCCCGTTGCGATGAATGAACAATTACTTAAACTGAAGTGAGTGGTATTGTACTGTACTGTACTGTACTGTACTGTACAAGCCCTCCTCCCTGGCCTGTCTGTGTATTAGGCTGTGCAACAGTGACACTTGGTGGTGAACAAACGCTATAACGCTATTTCCGTGCTCGGACAGACCCAGGGACAGACCCAGGGACACAACTGTCTATAGGACTGGTTGCACCACTCAAAAAATAGCCGATCTATAGTAGCTCACATGCCACACTTTGTGAGGTAGTACATCGTCTATTTTCGCTACCTTTTGGACACTGTACAAGTGTACAACAAAGTGGTACCATAAAACATTTGTATTCAACTGCCAACAAAACGGCGCATGAATATAGATGGACAGCCAGGTCAGGCTGTCTGAAAGCCACCACAGTCCCACAGCTGCGTATGAGACTGCACTATAAAGCAGGGGTTCTCAACGTTTTTGGCCGGGGACCCCCGGAAATGCTTTGGCAATGTCTCGGGACCCCCGCCCCGCCCCCTCCCAACCCCCAATATAAATTGACTGCTACAATAACCTTAAACCATTTTGGGCGGGAACCCCTTTTGGTGTTTTAAGCATTGTTATAATTTAGCTATTGAAAAATAGCAGATCTACAAGCTCATAGCGCGCCACCGAGTGGCGCGCTATGAGCTTGTAGGTCTGCTATTTTTGAAAAATCGTGAAAATAAAATTAAAAAAAAATCTATTTTTTTTTTTTTTTTAAATAATTTGGGGACCCCCTAAAATAATTTGGCGACCCCCCGAGGGGTCGCGACCCACGGGTTGAGAACCCCTGCTATAAAGGACTGAGAGAGTTGTTAACCGATTTAGGCCCCTTTCGAAAAAAATCTTCTGAAAGAATATATATTCAAAGATTTGTGTCACCTTTTCACGATTAAAAAAAAATAGCAGACCTACAAGCTCATAGCACGCCACTCGGTGGCGCGCTATGCGCTTGTAGATCTGCTATTTTTCAATAGCTAATGTATAACATAATGCTTAGTTAAAACACCAAAACGGGTTCCCGTCCAGAATGGGTTAAATTAACAATAACATGTTGACTGCTGACAGTGGCTCCACCCCTTCATATAGAGAACCGAAGTCTGACGTCAATATCGGCAGAGGGCACTAATGTAAGTCCACAGGTTTTGTGTATTTTTTATTTGTATTATAATCCCCATAATACATCTTAGATCGTCTCATATAAGAACTGTGTTTGAAAAATAAACAAATCATACCAGCGGTTCCACTGTTTCAGTTTCACGGAAGAATCAACTGCACGGCTGCGAGAAAACGTTAATGTTACTGCTGCCGATTTAGTAACCTTTTTGCTAGAAACGGACTGTATGAAATGAGTGACTGACTGTCATAAACGATACACGTCCCAGACAGGCTGACAATATCCCAGAGACAGTTTGTTTATTTTTTTACCACAAATCTTATAAGATTATTTTAGCCCATTTTGACCTAGGAACGATTCTACAAATGCCTTCTAAATCCTGGTAGTTTTCTGAAAAACTTGAGCTAAAAACGAACACATATAACATTTGGGCCACATTTTCACGATTTTTCAAAAATAGCAGACCTACAAGCTAGTGCCGCGCTAAGATGAATTATTGTCTCTCCATATTCTCCATAGAGAAAAAAACTTCCACGAACCAGGGGATGAATGAGAGACGTCCGGACTTTGCAGCTCTATTGCAGTCTCATAACTTACAAGCAGCTGTGGTTGCTGTGGTGGTTTTCTCCAGGTCTTCAAGTCTATTTATGTGCTGTGTAGTTGGCAGTGGAATGCAGATATTACCGTTGCCTCTATTTCCACATACTTTGGTAGCCTATATACACTATGCACAGCTGATCATGTTTTATCATTAATTTGTACGGTTGGAAAACCATTCCGATTGAAAAAGGAGCACTCTCGTTCCAAGATTTGTGAAGTCACTTCGGTATTGTAGGTACCGATAATGACAGAAACCAAATCATTGTTTGATTGGATTCTTTTTTATTTATCTTTTTCTTGTCTCCACCAGGCCGAAGGCATGGGGAGAGAGTATGTTTTGCACTCCGTCCGTGTGTCCGTGAGTGTGTTTGTGTCTGCCCCCATAACGGCCTGTTATAACGCCACCAGGAGGCCGACTTTTGAAAAACACTCTAGATTCTGTTCAAAAATCCCGCTAATCGTTACACACTATCTCTATAGTCATGTGTTCAAGACGGATCTGTCCGATATTTAATATTCCATCCGAACATTGGCTTTCAAAGTTTGCAGGATTGGCCCATTTTGAACAAAAAGCCACGAATCATGAACGCAGCGTGCAATTTACGTGAAATCTTTCACAGACTTTCCTACTAGGCTGAGGAATATATCCAACCCTTTTCACATTGGCCTGTTATAGCGCCACCAACAGGTGGATTTTTGCAAAACACATTTTTGGAACAAAATTCCTCAAATCATCCAATTGCCATCCAAGGCGTAAGAAGAAACGTCACCCTTTTCACATTGGCCTATTATAGCGCCACCAGGAGGACACAACCTGACCTGCCCTGGTGGAGACCTGTGCCCCGAGGGGCACTTTATCTAGTTATTATTATTTTTTAAACATTAAAGGAGAATTCCATGCTAGAAGGCTTTTTTACCTTTCTGACCTTTCTTTGTAGTTGTTACGTCCCCACCAAAGAGGTCCAGGTGTTTTTTTGTGCAAAAACTCCTTATTGGCTATTTCCCCTAACATAAGCCCTCAATGAATTGCATTGAATTGAATGGGAATTGAATGGGGCTATGGGGTGTTGTGCTAATTTGCTTGTTTCCATCGAAATAAGTAGTAAAGTGTGCCGCTTGGGATATTATTTACATTATGAAGAGAGGATATATACAAAGAAATTATTATTTTGAGCGATGGAAATAAGCAAATTAGCACAACACCCCATAGCCCCATTCAATTCCCATTCAATGCAATTCATTTAGGGCTTATTGCGAACGCCAGTGAGCCTTTACTATGAGAGCCAGCAGAACATTTCTGTCTGTCTGTCTGTGTGTGTGTGTCACGCTGTAACACGACCCGCCTGCCACCAGAGGGAGCGGCTGTATCACACACAAAAACACACACACATGCACGCACACATGCACGCATGCACGCTCGCACGCACACATGCACAGAAAAAAAATAAAAATCTAAAAAAATAAATAAAATAAAGCTATGTGTGTGTGTGTCAGCCACAACAGCTGCGTTCGCTTCCCGCGTCCACGCGTCTTACTTGTGGTAGGGGAAATAGGCAATAAGGAGCTTTTGCACAAAATAACACCTGGACCTCTTTGGTGGGGACATAACAACTACAAATAAAGGCAAGAAAGCCTTTTAGTATGGAATTCTCCTTTAAAGGACCACTTCACCACTTTTCAACCTATCTTCATATAATAGGTCCTCACTAATAATCATGATAAAATGGCACGATTTCTTTCTACTCAGTCTGTGTCTCATAGGAGGGCTGTGGGCAGTTTAGAAACCGTCCTCCAGTGACATCATCATTAGGCAGATTTTTTTACAAAAATGTTTAGATTTTCATTATCGTGAGAACGATGGCTTCCATTTTCGCATTGCAACTTTTCAGGACTAGAAACCCTGCAGTTTCTATTAGCTTGTATTCCCCATCGATGATGTCACTGGAGGACGGTTTCTGAACTGCCCACAGCCCTCCTATGAGACACAGACCGAGTAGAAAAAGATTGCGCCATTTTTTCATGATTATTAGTGAGGACCTATTATATAAAGATAGGTTGAAAAGTGGTGAAGTGGTCCTTTAACCAGCAGATCTACAAGCTCACAACGTGTCATGCTGTGGCACGCTGTGAGCTTGTAGATCGGCTATTTTTGGCAAAGACATTTGCTGTGTAAATGGAAAAAAAGATTCTGACCAAGTACAGAGCCAATGGTCATGGGGTTTACTAAGTGTTGAGGTCAAACGACGTTGGCGCCATCAAACAAATCTATGGTTGGAGCCACCTGTGAAATCAATGGAAAATGGGGATCCCTATAGCTGCTTCATCTCTCTCCCAGCTACTCCTTGGCCTGGAGAAAGAAAGAAAGATGAAGACCCCTGCTTTATTAAGTGCGACACGCGCCAGATAAGCCACAGCTGCTGGGAAGCGTGTGTTTTCTTTGAAGTTTGACACTCCGCCTCCATTCTGACAACTGCTGCTTTATGATGAAATCAAAGACTTCTCCTCTTCTCCATGCACACTCGGTAGTGGAAGAAGCACTCACAGTTCCTACTTAACCCATTCTGACCTGAGATCAGATTCTAAAAATGTCTTCTACATCCTGACGGTTTTCTGAAAAAGCCATGTTTCTATGTCAGTCATTCTTCGATTTTTCAAAAATAGCAGACCTACAAGCTCGTAGCGCGCCACTCGGTGGCGCGCTATGAGCTTGTAGATCTGCTATTTTTCAATAGCTAAAGCATAACATAACGCTAACACCAAAAGGGGTTCCCGCCCCAAAATGGGTTAAGACCTGGTGCCGACGACTCCGCTAATGGCTGCGGAATCGGTATAGTTCTCAAACTTTCAAGGTTTAAAACAAAAAGCAGATGTGCACTGCACACTCGTGCTGTGAGCTTGTACTGTGTATATCTGCTATTTTTGAGTAGCCGACGTATACAATATAAAGTGACACCGTTGCTTTCCCAGTTTTTATGTGGAAGTAACAATATCACAATATGAAAATATCGGGTTTTCAAAATCAAAATATTACTTGAGTGAAAGTACAAAAGTATTGCCATCTGTTGTTGCAGTACCGGAAATAAAAATAGCATACATATTTTCAATCAGCATATATTGTTTTTCATCCATTTTGAATAGATAAATAAATTAGGCTTAAGTAGTTAATGTATGTTTTCAGTACTACTGTAAAACAAGTAACGGTCGAGTAACTAAAGTTTTCTAATAATTGTAGCTGAGTAAAAAGTACAATATTTGCCTCTGAGGTGTAGTGGAATATAAGTATGTATGGGGCGGCGGTACGGATGGTAACCCCCAGAGCTGGGCTCCCCCAGAGTTAGTGTCGAAGTGTCCTTGAGCAAGACACTGAACCCCTAATTGCTCCTGATGAGCAGGTTTGTGCCTTGCATGGTTTCCGTCGCCATCGATGTATGAATGTGTGTGTGAATGGGTGAATCACCCAATCTATGGATTGCGCCGCTATATAAATAAACCATTTACCATTTTATCAAAAAAGATTCTCAAGTAAAGTAAAATTACCTCAAAACTGTAATTTGGTACAGCACTTGAGTACCACCAATGCTCAACTCGCTGTCAGACTAGACAAAAGCAAAAATAATTGTGTCCCATTGTGCCAATCATTTATTTGATTCATCGTCACCATGTCCCCTCGCCAATTAGCTACTGGTTGGATTTAATTTCCGCATGCAGGAGATATGGACATGCATTTCAAAGTGACAGGCATGGCTGTTAGCTGATTTTTTTATTTTCCTCATCCAGATTTGTCTTTGATGTATTTAACCCATTTTGGACTGAGGTCGATTAAAAAACAAGGCTTCTAAATCCTAAATGTTTGCTGAAAAACCCATGTTTCTATGTCAGTGGTGCTCAACCTTTTTCATGTCAAGGAGCCCCAGAATTATCTCTATTGGGCCACGGACCCCCATCTCAAAATATGTAGTTCCAGGGACCCCCCAGAAGCCAATATTTTAGTTAAAAATGTATAAGAAATATATATTCAAAGATTTGCGCCACATTTTCACGACTTTAAAAAAAATAGCAGACCTACAAGCTCGTAGCGCGCCACTCGGTGGCGCGCTATGAGCTTGTAGATCTGCTATTTTTCAATAGCTAAAGCATAACATGATGCTAACACCAAAAAGGGGTTCCCGCCCAAAACGGGTTAATGTATCTGGGTCACAGTGTTGCCACAGGCAAAAATGGTGCAATCAAACATACTCTAACCCATTTAAACCTGATTCTATACATGTCTTCTAAATCATGACAGTTTTCAGAAAAACCTGTGTTTCTATATATCAGTGGTTCTCAAACTATGTCATGTCAAGGACCCCCAAAAATGTATGTATTTGGCCGCCGACCACCATCTGAAAATATGTTGTTCCAGGGACCCTCCCAGAAGCAAAGATGTGAGTTAAAAATATCCTGCCTAAGCATTTCTTATACGGTATATCGAGCATAATTAACCGGGCTATTCATAGCTTCTTCATAGATTCTATGTTGTGTCGTTTTGATGGTGTCTTGGTAGAGTACAGTATGTTATGCGTCTGCTGATCGGTACACTAATGTGAACATGCAAACTTTTAACAGGCATGAACCGTTTGACCATTAGAAATAAAATTTCGATACACATATGCGTCTCCTCATGCCGAACAACTTCCGTGTTCTGACTTTTGACCTCCCACCGTTTGAATTATATGTGTTAAAATCGATCTCCTCCCAGGATCTTTGATCAAAATTCACGAAATTTTCTACACACAAACTTTGAACCAATATTTGAACCAATATCGACAAAAACATCAGGAGTAAAAAAGAATAAGTGGGAAAAAAAGGTTTTATGAGTCAATGAATATTTCAGTATTATGAAAATTCTTCTTCTGCCCCCAATACATGTACATAGCAGAGTCACATGTTTATGAAACATTACAGTATGGTAGAGGGTCATGCCAAGTAGTGCTGAAACAAGTCTTATTCCAATTGGCCAAAGGGGGCGCTATAACAATCATTTGAAAATGAAATCATTTAACAGGCCTCGTTTGGCCAAAAGCCATGTGTCTTGACTCATGCGGAACACATCTGTCACTTTGACCAGTAAGCTCCACCTCAGAGTTTCCGCCATTTTGAGCAGTTTGAAAAACGCTTACACCTTTTCTGCCGAAATTTTGGAGCAATTTGCGTGAAATGTTCTACACACAATTAATCTATGGACCATTATCTGAAATCCCAGTTGAAGAGAAGTTTGTACATGAACATTTGTACAAAAAATATAGCTGCATGCAGCTATATATGTGTCTGTATATTTGGGCTACGAACAGCTGCAATACCGCTGGATGACCTAAAGTGGCACTGTTGCACAGCCTAAAGGGCTTATTGCTTGGTCCCGTCTTATCGGTGCTTGCAGCTATATTTTCTTATTGTATTTTAAAGTTGCTTACCTGCACTTTTCATGTTGCACTCCACTTTGAGCACCTGTGTGTTTGGGCGAATGATGAAGCTCGTTAGCTCAAGCTCACTAGGATTCCTTGCCCTCCGGGGAATATCCAGGCTTTACCCTCGTGAAGATGACAAAGAAATGTATCTTTATCTCAGCTGTATACTTGGCTTTGATATCCAGTTCATTTCAGCAGCATTTAATAGTGTATACTCCCTGACAACCTTTTCTTTTTTTTCCCCTCTCGCTGCTTTCAAGCAGGATACAAGAAACAAGACAAAGGGCCCTAGAATCGTTTGATTCTGGTTCGTAATGCTATTATGGAAAATATGATATTCACTCGGGGTGACGTGAAGATGATTTATTGGGGAACATTCAGGCAGAAGACTACAGCATGACAACTAGGGTTTGCATCCTGTAGGATTTGATTCCCTCTATATAATGGTTCCCTTTCACAATTCCTACAGTATATATAGGGCAGGGATTTTCAACACTTTTCATATCAAGGTCCATTATTTATTCAGCATTTGAGCCACAACCACATACCACCATTTGATGAGATTCGGCGTCTCAAACCCACGACTTAGAATATTTTGTTGTCGTCCGATAGGATTTTGTCCACAATTCCATGCTTCCAAGGAGTGACAACAAAATAGTAATTCTTGCTCTTTGCCCCCTGGAGCCTTCGTCAGGCTGGACATTCGTCATGTCCAGGACCCAACTAACCGCAGTGATCGCTTTCCCCCTTAGCCCCTACTCTTAAGGGCCAAGGAACTTCACTTTTCGGCCTGGCCTGCTAACAAATATCAACATAACAGTCTAGTGTTGGCGGCGGTGGCTCAGGGGTAGAGTGTCTGGATGGTAACCGTAAGGTTGCCAGTTCGAACCCGGGCTCCCCCAGAGTTACTGTCGAAGTGTCCTTGAGCAAGACACTGAACCCCTAATTGCTCCCGATGTGCTAGTTGGTGCCTTGCATGGTTTCCGCTGCCATCGGTGTATGAATGGGTGAATGTAATATAATGCACAATCTCTGTAAAGCGCCTTGGATAAAGGTGCTATATAAATGCACCATTTACCATTTTGGTTCCTCTGTTGCACCTATAATCCAGTAAATGACATTGAATAGTTCAACTGGCACAAAAGATTTTGCTTCAGAAACATTCAAATCCTCTGCTGTGGGAGGGATTTCATACCGGGAGATTCATTTACAAGTCTCTTTAATATCAGTCCTGCACTATACAGTACAGTGTCCTTGTGTGCTCTGTAGTTTGTCCAGATGTGTGTTCTTCATTGTCACTTTCAGCTTGGCTTACGGCTTGGCTTACCTCGGTTGACTCAGTTGTTGTCGTGTCTGATGGATGAGGTAGCCTGTCTAACAGTGTATCTGCTGATCCTTTTTCAACAAAAAACAGTTCAGAGGCCAACCGCCTTTTCAGTTTATCCTGCCTGCAAAATGAAAATATAGAAAAAGACGAGCACAATTTGTATAAATAAAGGGATTTTTTTCACAATGAGAAACAAATTAGTTTAACCCATGTTGACCTGAGATCAGATTCTAAAAATGTCTTCTACATCCTGACAGTTTTCTGAAAAAGCTATGTTTCTATGTCAGTGGTTCTTCGATTTTTCAAAAATAGCAGACCTACAAGCTCGTAGCGCGCCACTCGGTGGCGCGCTATGAGCTTGTAGATCTGCTATTTTTCAATAGCTAAAGCATAACATAATGCTAACACCAAAAGGGATTCCCGCCCAAAATGGGTTAAACATACTGTCATAGCCTTTCTTGTGAGAGAAAAAATCAATAAAATGGAAATTTTTCAGTATGAAAAATGTTTTCTGTACTGAACTGTCAAGGACACAGTTAGCTGTAGTCTGAAGCATCAATATACTCATTCTTCTTAACACAATCGGTGCCGGGATTCCTTCAAAATAGGAGCTCTGGGGTGCCGGAAAGACATGGCCGCTTTTACTCTGAAACCCACGACCCGGAAACAATCCGCTAAAAACAGTTTGCTTTACATTGCTAGCTTACATTGCTATCGTTTTAAGTTATACGCTATAGAGCGTCGCAGTCCCGCCTCCTACCCTGGACCAGGAAATAAAACCCAATGCATTATTCTCATAAACATTTCTTAAAGTATTTATTTAAAGACGGTTAGGCCGCGGACAACTCGAGTTGTGACAACTCATGACAACACAAACAATATTTTGGACCAAACAAATAATTACAAAGAAGAAAAACAACAAAAAAAGTGTTGTAACCTGCCGTTTTTTTCTTCTTTCTAATTATTTGTTTGGTCCAAAATATTGTTTGTGTTGTCATGAGTTGTCACGACTCGAGTTGGCTTTGTCCGCGGCGTAAACGTCTTTAAATAAATACTTTACGAAATGTCTATGAGAATAATGCATTGGGTTTCATTTCCTGGTCCAGGGTAGGAGGCGGGACTGCGACGCTCTATATGATCCAAAAAGCGTTCATATTTTGCGGGAGAGACGGATGAGGAGCAGAAATGAAGCGCTGGTTTATCGATCAGTTCAAAACCACGGAGAGCGCCCTGGATTAGGAGAGACGAGTCATTCTTTCTGCCGCGCTAACAGCTAAGTCAACGGTAAGCTAACATGAGCACAGAGCGTAGCATACGGTAGCTGAAAGGCGAACTGACAAATGAATAAAATCAGAATATTCCTCTCTCGCCCGGTATCATTGAGGATGCGCTAGGACGTCTACAGACGTCCTATGGGCGCGTCGATTGGGACCCCTAGGACGTATGGACGGAAACGGTTAACGAAGAATGTGGTACACAGAAGATTGTAGCTCGCAGCAAAGGGTTGTTCATTTCTGAAATCACACACGCAGACAAAAACATACATAACCTGTGCAAAGGGGTCTGCTGTCAACATTATATGTATCTAAAGACAGACAAAATACAGAGTATATGTTGTTGGTCAAAGCCTTACTTTTGAAATGTGCAAAGTGTTAATGCAATGCACTCACACTTCATCTGTGGTTGCAGTATGTGTTGCCGTCAGTGGCGTGCACAGACATTTAGAGGGGCAGGTGCTCAAGTTAAAAAAGGGCACCTTGTGCAGCGCGTGGAACCGGCCGGTTGCCTTAATCCATTTTGGGCGGGAACCCCTTTTGGTGTTAGCATTATGTTATGCTTTAGCTATTGAAAAATAGCAGATCTACAAGCTCATAGCGCGCCACCGAGTGGCGCGCTATGAACTTGTAGGTCTGCTATTTTTGAAAAATAAAAAAAAAAGACAAAAAAAAGTTTTTTTTCCTTTTTTTTTCAAAAGGGCACATTGCCAAAAGGGCAGGGGGTGCTCTAGCACCCCCTAGTGTCTATCTGTGCACGCCACTGGTTGCCGTAGCCTTTGACAAGGACCTTGTGTATTCTCTGTAACAGGACCTGTGGAAACGCACTTCCAGAGCCACACAATCTTTATCTTTGATATGCAAAAGAATGCTAGAGTCTTCCTCCTCCTTCTCAGCAGCCTTCAGCAACTGACCTGAAACAAAAATCATCAGTTTTACTGTCAAATCACACATTTACAATGAAAAAAAGTGGGTGAAATTTGTTTTTGTATCTTTTATCCATTGTGTGTGTGTGTGTGTTTTACCTTAGCGCTAGGTATACTCTTGGTTGCTTGTTTTTGCAGAAAATGCACTAAAGACTTCTGGTGATTAGTAGTTTTTGTTCCCTACCTATGTTGAATACACTTATTGTAAGTCGCTTTGGATAAAAGCGTCTGCTAAATGACTGTAATGTAATGTGTGTGTGTGTGTGTGTGTGCGTGTGCGTGTGCGCGACGATCCAAAACAGCGTGTCATGTGTAGTGAGTTGAGCTTTCCTAGACATGTGATGTGACTCCCCAATCACCCATATTCAGGACAGCTGTGACACCTGGCTGCTGACTGAATAGAAGGGAGCCACACCCGGCCATCAGAGTATGAACTTACATTATTAGAGCCTAACTAACCTCTGGTCTGGGACCTTTCTTCTTTTGGTACTAAATAAGAGTATGAATCGGCCCTAAGCTTACCTGAGATCAGATTCTAAAAATGTCTTCTAAATCCTGACAGTTTTCTGAAAAAAGCTATGTTTCTATGTCAGTCGTTCTTCGATTTTTCAAAAATAGCAGATCTACAAGCTCGTAGCGCGCCACTCGGTGGCGCGCTATGAGCTTGTAGATCTGCTATTTTTCAATAGCTAAAGTATAACATAATGCTAACACCAAAAGGGGTTCCCGCCCAAAATGGGTTAAACAGACTTACTTTAGTCTCAAATGCTTTTGATGACATTTAACTTGTTGAGTCATTAGGAGGATGGAGATCAGTGGTTTATATGATTTCATCCTCTGCCTTTCTGTCTGTGTCTGGCCTCAGCAGTCTGCCATCTTATCTGACTATTGAAATGTCAACTCCTTCCGCCTGTGCCTGCCGTCTGACGCACGCACGCACGCACGCACGCACGCACGCACGCACGCAGACAGACAGACAGACAGACAGACAGACAGACACACACAACATTTTGTCAACACTAGACTCAATTTTTTTGAGTTTTTTTTTCTTTCTTTTTTGATGTAATCATGTATGGTTGGTGGCAGCATCAATTGGTTGTTTTTTATTTATTTTTTTATTTGATGTAATCATGTATGGTTGGTGGCAGCATCAATTAGATGTTTTTTTTAATGATAGGGGCAGGTATAAATAAGATTTATCTTCTTCCTGCTCCTTTTCTTTTCTGTATGGAATATGTAAAAAATAATAAGTACAAAGTAAAAATGTATATGATCATGTAAAACCATAACTGAAACTAGAAAAAGTGCCCTTCTGGGCACAGGTCTCCACCAGGAGGATAGGACTGTGTGAGATGTTTGGCAAAATGTTTAGGAGTAATATAAACATGTTTGCCTTTGATGGCAATTGGATGACTTGAGGCATTTTATTCCAAAAATGTGTTTTGCAAAAATCAACCTGTTGGTGGCGCTATAACAGGCCAATGTGAAAAGGGTGGGATATATTCCTCAGCCTAGTAAGAAAATGTGTGAAAGATTTCACGTAAATTGCATGCTGCGTTCATGATTTGAGGCTTGTGTTCAAAACGGGGCAATCTTGCAAACTGTGAAAGCCAATTATAGCCAATTAGGATGGAATATGAAATATCGGACAGATCCGACTTGAGCACATGACCATAGAGATACTGTGTAACGATTTGTGAGATTTTTGGACAGAATTTGGAGGAGTAATATCAAAAAAAATGTTTTACAAAGGTCGGCCTCCTGGTGGCGCTATAAAAGGCAGATGCGGAAAATGCAGGCGAAAGGTTTGTGCTTGGCCTCTAGGGAGTGTGCATGCAACGTTTCACGCAGATCGGTGCAGTTTTAGGTAAACAATGTGAAAAGCTGCCTCATGGTGGCGCTATAACAGGCCGTTCTGGAAAATGCAGGGCAGAGGTTCATCGTTGGCATCCAGGGAGTGTGTGTGCAAAGTTTGGCATCGACCGGGTTAACGGTGCCGGAGATTAGCTGGTAACGGACGGACGGAAGGACACACGGACGGACACACACACGGACGGACACACACACGGACGGAGTGCAAAACATACTCTCTCCCCATGCCTTCGGCCTGGTGGAGACAAAAATAAATAAATATGAAATGAAATTATTTTTCCAGATCCAGTAGAACAAGTCAAGGCAAGACAAGTAATTTTTCGCAGTTGAGGACCAACTCGTTCAGCTGCTGCTGGCTCAGCCCGCTCAAGGAATGCAGCAATAAAGAAAAAAATGAGTTTTTCCTTTTGCATGGCCCCGTCTTATCGCTGCTTGCAGCTATATTTTTTGCTTATTATTATAATTATTATTAATTATTATATAATTTTGCACAAAGCAGCACTTTTTGAATTTGTGCGCTCCCTCAGAGTTAAGTTAGTTGTATTTACATACATTTAAATATATTCATTTTGCACACCATGTGGTGATCATTTCGACCCTTCTCTGTCCATGCCGATTTCAATAGCATCCACTGCTACTGTAACTTCTCTCTTTTCAATTCAACTCAATTTGTCTAGTAGACCAGGAGTTCTCAACCCGTGGGTCGCGACCCCTCGGGGGGTCGCCAAATTATTTTCAAAAAAAAAAAAGATATATTTTCACGATTTTTTTAAGAAATAGCAGACCTACAAGCTCGTAGCGCGCCACTCGGTGGCGCGCTATGAGCTTGTAGATCTGCTATTTTTCAATAGCTAAATTATAACAATGCTTAAAACACCAAAAGGGGTTCCCGCCCAAAATGGTTTAAGGTTATTGTAGCAGTCAATTTATATTGGGGGTCGGGAGGGGGCGGGGCGGGGGTCCCGAGACATTGCCAAAGCATTTCCGGGGGTCCCCGGCCAAAAACGTTGAGAACCCCTGGTCTAGTAGACACTAGACAAATGATTAGACAAATGATTTGTCTTATTAGACAAATTATTTGTCTTGATTAGACATTCTAGTGTCTATCACAAGAAGTTGTCAGATACCTGACCTTGACACTTTTTGTTCACTCTGTCTGTGTCTCAGAGGAGGGCAGTTCTCGAACCCGCTTTCCAGTGACATCATCATCGGTAGGAAGGTTACTTTTGTCATTTAAAATCATATTTCAAATTGTATTAATGCGAGAACAGTAGCTTTAGATTTTAGCATGCTAACTTTCCAGGAATAAACCCCCTGCCGTTTCTTATTATTAGCTTGGATTCCCCATCGATGGTGTCACTAGTAGTAGGCGGGTTTCAGGCTTTGATGGCATCGCAATGCCTGATTTGTAGACCGGTTGCTATACCAAACATTTCGATCGATATGCTCCTCAACGTGTTGTGAGCTTGTAGATCGACTATTTCAGGAGTGTGACACCCACGCACAACTTATTTGTTGACAGAATTATTAACATATTTGTTATAGTTTTTGTTATCATAGCTTAGTTTTTATTTCGTTTTTGTCACTCGAAGGAATATTTTTCGTCATATTTCCAGTCAGCAAATTGAACACTGCATCGATGGGACATGAACACACACGGATGGAGAGGGAAAGAAGAAAAGAGGGTGGAGATGGGAGAGGGGGTGGAAGGTTTTTTTTGTATCTTTTTGTCCTTATTCATAATACTACGTTGTTTAACCCATTTTGGGCGGGAACCCCTTTTGGTGTTTCAAACATGTTATAATTTAGCATGTGAAAAATAAGCTCATAGCGCGCCACCGAGTGGCGCGCTACGAGCTTGTAGGTCTGCTATTTTTTTTAAATCGTGAAAATATTTATTTCAGAAAACTGGAGGATTTAGAAGATTTGTTTTTAAATTTCGAGGTCAGGCCTAAATGGGTTGATAAGATTGACGTTGAGGTCTGGTCCTTGTAATTATCACGCTGCAGAGTCCTTCTCTTTATTTCATAGACGTGCTTTGGCTCATGTCTGCTCAAACGATTTGACTATTTTTGTGTCCGTTTTTGGACAGATACGTGGGCCGCTGTCAATTTAATTCACAGGCAGATTTTTGTTCCCAGTCCATCCGCCCCTGCAGTGTTCTCCTCATCTTGTTACCAGTGGTGTAAAGTAACTAAGTACATTAACCCATTTAGGCCTGACGTCGAAAAAAAAAAAAAAAAAATCTTTTTAAAATGTATTTTTTTCTGGAAAAACCTCATGTTTCTATATCAGTGGTTCTCAATATTTCATGTCAAGCACCCCAAAAATGATATGAATTTGGCCGCCGACCCCCATCTGAAAATATGTTGTTCCAGGGATCCCCCAGAAGCAAGGATTTGAGTTAAAAAACTGAAACTCTGAAAGAATATATATTCAAAGATTTGAGGCACATTTTCACGATTTTTCAAAAATAGCAGACCTACAAGTTCATAGTGCGGCACTCGCTGCCGCGCTATGAGCTTGTAGATCTGCTATTTTTCAATAGCTAAAGTAGACCATAATGTTTAAAACACCAAAAGGGGTTCCCACTCAAAATGGGTTAACTGAAGCACTGTACTTACGTACAATTTTGTAAGAAATAGACATCCCCTATGCACCATGGTGCATCCAGCCACCCCCCCCTTCTCCTATTGAAATAACGACCAGCCCCCTAGCAACTAAAGTTCTCCAAAAATTGTACTATAGAGTAAAAGTGCAATATGTGCCTCTGAGATGTAGTGGAGTAGAAGCAAAAGTATTGGAAATACTCAAGTATACAAATACCCCAACATTGTACTAAAGTACAGTACTTAAGTACATGCACATGGGCGACTGTGGCTCAAGAGGTAGAGCAGGTCGTCCAATGATCCATGGGTCGGCGGTTCGAATCCCGGCTCCTCCTGTCTACATGTCGAAGTGTCCTTGGGCAAGACACTGAACCCCAAATTGCTCCCGATGTGCTGGTTGGTACCTTGCATGGCTTCCGCCGCAATCGGTGTATGAATGTGTGTGTGAATGGGTGAATGTAATGCACAATCTATGTAAAGCGCCTTGGATAAAGGCGCTATATAAATGCACCATTTACCATTTACACTTTGGTTGCTTTCCAGCGCTGGTCGGCCTGAGCAGCATGTCATCAGCAGTGACTGACTGTGCATTTCCGTCTCCTGTGTTGACATGGCTGACAGTCCACTGAGGGCCTCCCGGTGCAGTGCAGTGCAGTGTGTCAATAATGTGGCACTCAAACGATAGATGCACTCTGACATGTTGGCAGCCAGTGGTGGGGGGAAAAAAAAAGTCACTCACATTTTCTACTACAAACTCAATACTCCAATGCAGAAATAACTACAATACTTACAAGTACATGTCCATAATTCAGAATGTACTTATCCCATTTTGACCTGAGATCAGATTCTAAAAAATGTCTTCTACATCCTGACAGTTTTCTGAAAAAGATATGTTTCTATGTCAGTCGTTCTTCGATTTTTCATAAAATAGCAGATCTACAAGTTCATAGCGCGCCACTCGGTGGCGCGCTATGAGCTTGTAGATCTGCTATTTTTCAATAGCTAAAGCATAACATAATGCTAACACCAAAAGGGGTTCCCGCCCAAAATGGGTTAAAAGTAATATAGTGCACAAGTATTGGCATCAAAGTGTAGGCTACTGTACTTATAGCACCAAAAGTAAAAGTACTCTATATGCAGAATGATCCGTTTCAAGTTTTCAAATGTATGAAAAATCTTTTGAAAATGGCAGATGTACACGCTCACAATGTGTCACATTGTGAGCGTGTAGATTGCTTTTATTTTGAAGCCTGTTTATTCACGTACACGCAATCGCCATCTGTGTCCTGCAGTGAATTTTGTGTGATTGACAACCTGTTACCTTCCTTTTCACTCCTCAAAACATGTCTGTGCCAAAAAACAAAAGTGGGTGGCCGAACGGAGAAGATTCGACGAAATACTGTATGGACTACTAAGCATTTACTGCGGTTTTATATAGAAATTAAATTAATATTATGCAGAATTGAGTTCAGCCGTTTTGGCCCGGCCCTCCAAAACATTTTCCTGTTCCTCATTTGGCCCCTTGGGAAAAAAATCTTGCCCACCCCTGACTTAACCCATTTTGGGAGGGGAACCCCTTTTGGTGTTTTAAACATTATGTTATCATTTAGCTATTGAAAAATAGCAGATCTACAAGCTCGTAGCGCGCCACTCGGTGGCGCGCTACGAGCTTGTAGATCTGCTATTTTTGAAAAATCGTGAAAATATTTATTTCAGAAAACTGGAGGATTTAGAAGATTTGTTTTTAAATTTCGAGGTCAGGCCTAAATGGGTTAAACAGTACCTTAAACAGTGAATATACTTAGTCGCTGTCCAACCAATGCCACACAGCTCTGTGTGTCACTGCATCGGCACTCGGGGACAGATGCGCTGTGACATGTTTACGTTTCCACGACGTGCCACGTTGGCAGCGTGCCAACGCGCCTGCCCTGGGGGGCACTCAGAGAACACAACTCTCCTCCACACGCATGCAAAGGCTAAGTGGGGCCATGTTTGAATCCAGATATTTTGGAGAGCATGCTCTCTTTTGCAAGGACGCACTGAGTACAACATGATCACAAAGTACAAAATGAACAACAACAAAATAACACAAGTTTAGATAAGTAGGCCTATGATGAAAATATAATATAATGGGCATTATGGTGCTAATAGACTGGGGTTACAGAAAACACGTATACAGTCGTTATGTGTTGCATCATCAAGTAGTGCCGTTTCAGAGAGTCCTGGATTTTCTGCCATTTGTCTGTGGCGAAGATGAAAGCAGACTTTCCTTGTTTACTGTTCATTCATGGAGTTTTTTTCAACCACGGTTCATGTTTTAGGTTGTTATTAGAGAAAGTAAAAGATGAGTGTAAATGTTTTTTCATTTGCTGCTTTCTTTCGTTTTAGCGATTTTAGCTGTTAGGGGGGCGGGGGCATTCGGACATGGGGCTAAATATGTATCTTTTTACCAAATTTTATAGCGATTTATTTTTGTATTATTTACTACTAGACTCCAGGAAATTACATCTGGCCATAAAGATTACAGGATGAACTGAATGTGAAGGGGGGTACTATAGGGGGATGCCATACTGTGTTGTAGGGCTCAACATGTCAGTTTGTAACCCCTTCACATTCAGTAGATCCTGTAATCTTTATGGCCAGATGTAATTTCCTGGAGTCTAGTAGGACTATAGTAAATAATACAAAAATAAATCGCTATAAAATTTGGTAAAAAAAATACATATTTAGCCCCATGTTCGAATGCCCCCGCCCCCCTGTCAAAAACAGCTAAAATCGCTAAAACGAAAGAAAGCAGCAAATTAAAAAAAATGAACACTCATCTTTTACTTTCTCTAATAACAACCTAAAACATGAACCTTGGTTGAAAAAAACAAAAGTTGTCCTTTAAGTCTGTGAGTTAGATATCTTGTGGGGTTTGTAATAAAAGTGAAGATAAATAGCAATGAATACGGGGTGTTGTTGGGGGGGAAAACAAAAGCGATTTGTGTAAATAAAATCTTATTTTTGACGATTCAAAATCGTTCCAGTTTCCCCCAAAACATGTCACAAAGTGAGGCGTGAAGCTTGTAGATCAGCTATTTCTGATTTTTTCTTTTGAACATGTATTGTATGGACATTAACAATTTAGTCATTTGCTTTACTTTATTTGTTTATTTGGACGGGACAGAGCCTATTAACCCATTCTGGGCGGGAACCCCTTTTGGTGTTTTAAACATTGTTATAATTTAGCTATTGAAAAATAGCAGATCTACAAGCTCATAGCGCGCCACCGAGTGGCGCGCTACGAGCTTGTAGGTCTGCTATTTTTGAAAAATCGTGAAAATATTTATTTCAGAAAACTGGAGGATTTAGAAGATTTTTTTTTAAATTTTGAGGTCAGGCCTAAATGGGTTAATAAACATTACATTAAACATGTAGCGTAAATACACCGGATTTAGCAGATATGCTCATTATACTTTCACACTAAACAAAACTGAGACAAGACGTGAGAGGACAGCATGCAAAAACACAATGCATTTCAAACACAGTGAAAAGAGAAAATAATAAAAGATTCAAACTATTGCTAGGGTAGGGTGGACTGAGAGTCATACATTTTTTTAGCCACTGTTTCAAAAAGCTGTGAAATTGGGAAGCTCATTCCAGTATTGACAACCTTTGATGGAGAGAACATTTTGACCGAAGGTAGACTTTCTGTCATATATACGTACCTCAAAGTCACATGTGGAATATGTGGAAATGATTGACGATTATGCAAAACACAATTGTGATTAGGGTCTTATGTAACAACTGTGACAGGCCTATAGACACGGTGAGCGTGCACGTCGAGCCCGTATATGAGCCATTCTACCGAATTGGTTCAAATTCAGAGTTGGAAATTGTGTGAAATTTGTATTTTGTATAATTGTTATAATTTGTATAATTGTGTGAACTTCGGTGCTAGATCGTGTGGAAGCCCAACTGTTTCGGTAGTGACAATTTTATCTAGTTTTTAGCTTAACTCTACAATGCTAGGCAAAACATGGATAAGAAAAACAGCTTTAAAGGCGTAGTGAAATGAAATAAGTTTTTCACACTTTTAGGCCATATCCGTGGTCATCATATGGGCATACCTTGTATAAAAGTCTATGTTTCGGTAGTGACAAATTTTGGCAGAGGAAAAGATATTCCAATACAAATACCTCCAAATTGTACTTAAGTACAGTACTTTGTTACCTTCCACCACTTGTATATAGTCAGGCGGTGCACTGCGCACACAGTGAGCTGTGTGGGTCCAGTGACAGAATGACATGTTAATGGGGCCATTAATCATGTGTCACACAGCTTAATACACGCTGTCTATATCCATCATCCGTCTGGCCTCGCCCTGTCCATCCATCTTCCTGTGGTTTTGTATCCCACGTCCCCCCTGTCTTTTTATCTCCCTGTCTTGTATCCAATAGCATCTCAATTCCGTCGTTTTTGAGGGGCGCTAGCCCCCTACTATACCCAGCTTTGTGTGTTTGTGTGTTACCCCCCATAGCGATGTTTTGATTGGCGGAGCACGTGCATGTGATGTATGATGATCCTATAGATAGCTTTCTGTGTCTGTGTGTACCACGGATTTGAGGATAGAAAGTTAGGACGCCAATTGTGATTGGCCGGAATATGATGATGTATGATGATAAGAGCGCCCCTCACTTCACCACAAGTGTGATTTTTTTTTAGGGCCCTCCTATACACAGGTTTAACCCATTTAGGCCTGACCTCGAAATTTAAAAAAAAATCTTCTAAATCCTCCAGTTTTCTGAAATAAATATTTTCACGAATTTTCAAAAATAGCAGACCTACAAGCTATGAACTTGTAGATCTGCTATTTTTCAATAGCTAAATTATAACATAATGTTTAAAACACCAAAAGGGGTTCCCGTCCAAAATGGGTTAATGTTTGTCTTTAGTTCAATGTTGGTTTTCTAAATGCCATTGACAATGAAGGGAACATTTACGTGCCTCATTACGTCATATTGTCTCTTTATTGTTAATGGTGTTTAATGTTTGTGTTGGCACCGTTTGTTTTACATCACCATTACATCACCTAATCAACATGAGTTAGACTTTAATATATTAGCGCCCCTCACTTCACACAGGTGTGGATTATTTCTTATTATTATCTTTATTTAGATTTTCCGTCAAATACAAGACACACAAGACATCAAAATGACAGAAAAGCACAAAAAACACGACAATTGGAGACATTTTTATTTTGGCAGCAACCATACATGCCTTAAGGATCTGTTTTTGGTGGGAGGGAAGAGTCCTTGTCTCATCACAGCAACCAAATATTGCTAAACAGCCATCTGCCTGAATATCCCTTTCCAGTTGCCTGGACAACCAATTAAATATATTTCCCCACTGCCAGAAATTGGTTATTACGAGACACTCGTAATTCAGTTTATAACAGTATTCAATAGAGCCTGGCCGATACCCACATTTTGGCTCTGATGAGGACTTTGGAGAGTCCTAGAACATGGATTATTGAAGTTTTGACCAATGTTTTGTTAAAATAAATAAACATCTTCTTTAATCTTTATCTTTAAAAATCTCATTGATCAATGACCGCCACTAAACCCCCCGGCGCTGTCGGCTACCGCCACCATAGACGGCGTTCTATTTCACTTGGAAAACTAGACCGTTTCCGGTCCCACAAAAAAACAGTTAATGTGAACGTCTATTTAAGAGTCTTCAGAAGCATACATTTTTTTAACCGTGCAGTAACAACGATTTAGTATTTAGCTCCTAACATCAGCGAGTTGTTCCGTAAATTCAGAGAAAAACGGCTATAAAGATCGGCTGCCCCAGCATTGTGTGCGGGCCGCCATCTTGGGGAGGGCAAAACGCAGCCAGCTGAGCGTTGCCTAGCGACCGGGAGCCCCGCTTTACGGCAAATAATAGCGAGACGATAATGATAATGATAATGAATTTTATTTATATAGCACCTTTTTAAAACAATGTTCCAAAGTGCTGCACAGAGCAGGATAAAGCAAAACAAAAAATCAATGAACACATCAAGTAAAAAAAAAAACAACAGCAAATACAGTAGAAATACAGGAAATACAGTAACAGTAATTAAATATGTACAGTCAAATAATATTTGGTGTAGAGGTAGGTCTTTAATTGTGATTTAAATATAGGCACAGAGGGTGCTAGCCTTAGCTGTGTCGGCAGTGCATTCCACAACCTATAGGTGCCCGGGCGGAAAATGCCCGATCACCACGTGTAACTAGTTTAGTCTTAGGGACATCAAGGAGGGCCTTATCTGCCGATCTAAGGGTGCGTTCAGGTTTGTGAGGGGAAGGCATATCAAGGATATAGGTGGGGGCCATTCCGTTTAAGGCTTTATAAGTAATAAGAAGACATTTAAAATCGCACCTGGAGCCCACAGGCAGCCAGTGGAGGCCAGCTAGTATGGGTGTGATATGGTCCCGTTTTCTTGTGTTTGTAAGTAGTCGGGCGGCAGAGTTCTGTATGAGTTGTAGACGGGAAATAGCTTTTTTGTTGAGGCCGGAGTAAATGGAGTTGCAGTAGTCGAGGCGTGATGAAATGAGGGCGTGAATGACTATTTCAAGGTCAGGAAATGAATTAATACAAAGCCCAAAAACATTAAGGCGTTTTTGGTGTAATGGGATGAGATTAAGTAATCAAATGTCAGGTGTGAGGTTGCCATGGCAATCAATTGGCTGAGGCAGAGGCCGGGAATTGTACAGGTGAAGGGACTGAGGCTCATTAGGTCCACTGGCTGAGCCTGACCAGAGCCTTTTGTGGCAGTTCTGGACAACCGTGCATCCGACGACCCACTCGACACTGGGCAGTGCACTCCCTGTGGTGGTGTGGAACGCGTGTGTCAAATTTGAAGTCTGTGGGGCGAACGGTTCTGGAGTTACGTGGATTACAAACGTACGTACGCACACTCACAGAGAGACGTAGAAATGACATGTTGTCCAAAATGGGTTGGAACTGGACAACTGGTTAAACATGGGGATCAGCTGCCGATCATTGACGATACTGATACCTTAATTTTTTACTTAAGTAAAAGTATCAATTCTGCAATGTAGAAACACTCTGTTACAAGTAAAAGTCCGGAATTAAAAATGTACCTGAGTAAAAGTACAAAAGTGGAGTCCATTTGGCGTTTTTTTCTGTACATTTTCTTAAACCGCCAATAAAGTATTCAATTAGTGTTTGGTTTCAAAATGTACTTAAAACTTTGGGTGCCAGGGGGTGGACACCAGTTTTGGTCCTGGGTGCCACTTTTCCCATTATAAATAAAATAAAGAAAATGTAATTCTATTGTGCATGTAATGTGCATGTCATAACCTGTACACCAGATTAGAGGAATTTTCAAAATCGTCTTAACGTCCCCGTCGTCCCTGGCAATCAGTACATAGTGATATCGGGCTCGTCTTAACGTCCCTGGCACTTAAACTGTTTAGTATTCATTGTGCAGTTCAAAATGTACTTAAAGTACTAATAGTATTCATTGTGCAGTTCAAAATGTACTTAAAGTACTAATAGTATTCATTGTGCAGTTCAAAATGTACTTAAAGTACTAATAGTATTCATTGTGCAGTTCAAAATGTACTTAAAGTACTAATAGTATTCATTGTGCAGTTCAAAATGTACTTAAAGTACTAATAGTATTCATTGTGCAGTTCAAAATGTACTTAAAGTACTAAAAGTATTCATTGTGCAGTTCAAAATGTACTTAAAGTACTAATAGTATTCATTGTGCAGTTCAAAATGTACTTAAAATACTAATAGTATTCATTGTGCAATTCAAAATGTACTTATTACTAATAGTATTCATTGTGCAGAATTTCACAAGTTCAAAATGTATACAAAATCTTTTGAAAATAGCCGATGGCTAGTAAGTGTGTGGTTAGTGTGTTTTGTAATAAATTATCTGAATCTACAAAGTAACCAGCCTAGTAACTCAAGTTTTCAAATAATTGTAGTGGAGTAAAAGTACAATATTTGCCTCTGGGATTTCCATCGACTAGGCAGTTTGTTCTTTCACACGTCATCTCGTCAGATAATAATGTAGGCGGCGGACGACACGCTTTAGGTCCAGCGGCGCGCGGCGTCGTCAGCTCTCTGAACGCCGACACAGTGCACGTACGACACAAGCTGTTGGATTTGGGATTTGAAAAGCGGCACAGCGGAGCGATGTGTTGCTTCAGCGAGCAGGTCATCCCCCATCTTGCTTTCTCTCTCTCTCTCTCTCTCTCTCTCTCTCTCTCTCTCTCTCTCTCTCTCTCTCTCTCTCCCGTCTTTCACACATTCTTCTCTCTGTCTCCATTCATCTTATCTGGGAATGTATGGAGCCGCCCTTTGATAGTGGCACGCACGCATGCACGCGCGCACACACGCACACACGCATACACACAGCGAGATCGCGATGTATGTTCTGAAATTATCTGTCGCCCTTTAATAGTGTCTCTCACACACACGCACACACACACACACCGAAAGCGTGACCGAGCCTCTGCTGGCTTACACCCTCGCGCAGCCATCTCTCTCTGTCTCTCTCCATCCATCTCTAGCTCCCTCCCACCCTCCCCTCCCACTATTCTCTCTCTCTCTCTCTCTCTCTCTCTCTCTCTCTCTCTGTGTGTGTGTGTTCAGTATAATCCGAGTACGAGCGAGCGAGCGAGCACAGAAGGGGAAGAAGAAGAAGAAGGGGTTGCGGTGCGTTCGCACAGCCATCGTTGCCAGATAAGCGTCTCCGCTCGCAGCACCGCGCGCAAAGTCAGTCATGACGATGCGTCCGTTAGCGAGATCCCCGGGAGCAATGATGATGAGGATGATGATGATGACGATGACTGTCTGAGCAGCTTCCCAAAAAAAACCCTCTATACCATCGTGGCTCTTTGGCGTGTGCGCCGCTAAAGAGGGGCGAAGGCAGGAGAGAGTAGAGAAGAGGCGAGAGAGCGATTGAGAACGACAGGGGAGAGTCCTCTCCTCTTGCGTGCGTGCGGTGCGCTCCTCTGGCTGTGGAGTGGAGTAGTGGAGTGGGGGGGAAATGTGTTCGATGAGAGGCTCCTAGTTGGGGTAACCTGTTCGACACGACACTCCTATTTTTCCTAGTCTTGGGGGGAACCTGTTGGATGCGACGCTCCTAAGTCTCCTAGTCTTGGGGGGAACCTGTTGGATGCGACGATCCTAGTCTTGTGGGCGAACCTGTTTGATGCGACGCTCCCAAGTCTCCTAGTCTTGGGGGGGAACCTGTTCTATGCAACGCTCCTAAGTCTTGGGGGGAACCTGTTCGATGCAACGCTCCTAAGTCTCCTAGTCTTGGGTGGGAACCTGTTCGATGCGACGCTCCCAAGTCTCCTAGTCTTGGGTGGGAACCTGTTTGATGCGACTCCTGGTCTTGGGGGGGAACCTGTTCGATGCAACGCTCCTAGTCTCCTAGTCTTGGAGGGGGGGGGACGCTCCTAAGTCTCCCACGCCTCTCTCTCTCTCTCTCTCTTTCTCTCTCTCTCTCTCTGACCGACCGACCAACCATCATGCTCTACTTCCAGCTGGTGATCATGGCGGGCACGGTCATGCTGGCGTACTACTTCGAGTGCACGGACACGTTCGGCGTGCACGTGCAGGGCTTCTTCTGCTACGACCTGGCCTACACCAAGCCCTACCTGGGACCCGAGGAGAGCAGCGCGGTGCCGCCCGTGCTGCTGTACGCGCTGGTGGCCGGCGTGCCCACTCTGGTGGTGAGTTTATCCCTCCACCGACACCGACACCGACCGACACAAGTTCCTAATATAGCCTATATACAGATGAGCCATTCCAAACTCTTCCCGCTTTTTCCTGATCTTTTCCTGAAGGGTTTTCTGGAAAACGCAACATTTTCCCTTCATGCTTTTTTCACTGATTGATTGGCCTTTGCCGATTCTACTGCTTTGCTACTGAAAAGAAGTGTCCGGCAGAGATAAATCTATTTATTCAGGGAGTCTGGATAGAATTAACATGTGACACCATGGCAAATTAACCCATTTTGGGCGGGAACCCCTTTTGGTGTTAGCATTATGTTATGCTTTAGCTATTGAAAAATAACAGATCTACAAGCTCATAGCGCGCCACCGAGTGGCGCGCTATGAGCTTGTAGATCTGCTATTTTTTGAAAAATCGAAGAACGACTGACATAGAAACAGCTTTTTCAGAAAACTGTCTGGATGTAGAAGACATTTTTAGAATCTGATCTCAGGTCAGAATGGGTTAAATGCCCCGCCACTCTTACTCACTGACGATGTTCTGTTTCTGACAATGCACTGACAATCTGCTGAATTGCCAACGGCAGGACACGTGAAGTTCTCACAGGGCACATCTGTATACATACAGGGCTGGTTTCTATGAGCTACAGTATGTACAGTATACGTGTTTCCCCGTGTTGTTTTAACCCATTTTGACCTGAGATCAGATTCTAAAAATGTCTTCTACATCCTGACAGTTTTCTGAAAAGCTATGTTTCTATGTCAGTGGTTCTTCGATTTTTCAAAAATAGCAGACCTACAAGCTCATAGCGCGCCACTCGGTGGCGTGCTATGAGCTTGTAGGTCTGCTATTTTCCAATAGCTAAAGCATAACATAATGCTAACACCAAAAGGGGTTCCCGCCAAGAATGGGTTAAGTCGGTGCTTTTCAACCCTTTTCTATTCATATCAAGTGTCTGTTATTTATTCGGCATTATTTGCGCCATGGACCACCATATGAGATTTAGACTTATGGACCAAAACTGAAGAATATGTTGTTGCCGTGGGATAAGATTTTGTCCACAATTCCATGCCGTTATTGATGGTGTGTGTGCGTGTGCGTGTGCGTGTGCATGCGTGCGTGCGTGCGTGCGTGGTTTGAGGAATATTAAGTGGAGAGACTGTCGCTGCGTGTGATTCGTTGCCTTTGAGCTGTCAATCCAAGGCAGCGTGTCCACCACAGCCACCCCCATCCGTGGCTCTATGGATTCCGTCAAATAGTTCTGTAGTTATCACAGTTTCCCTTTTAGGAAATGTCTGATTTAATTTCACTGTGTATAGCCTATTTTTCTCGAGAAGACACCTTCTTTCCTTCCCTTCTCTCTTTGAATATTATCTATTATCTGTCTTACTAGTTCTCCTCGCTTGTTCACTATATTCCCGTTCCATCCATTCCTCTCTCTCTCTCTCGCTCTCTCCCATTTGTTTTTCTAGCATCCATTGCATATTTTCCACTTTTCATCCATGATTTTCTCTCTCTCTCTCTCTCTCTCTCTCTGCCCCTCGTTCTATGTATATCCAGTGACGCCCACTCTGGGTAGCCAGCCAACAGGCTGATGTCAGCCTCAACATGCGTGAATGCGTGTGTGTGTGTGCCTGCCTGCCTGCCTGCGTGTGTGTGTGTGTGTGTGCATCTCCTTGCTATCTTACCCCTCAAACCCTCTCCTCGCTGCACGCGTGAGGCATACGTTTGCAAACCGCTGAGACTCAACATTTGAGAGCCCTGAGCGTTGCTGGCATGGCGGGCAGAGGGGAGCCTGGAAGCTGCAAATTACACTCAAACCGATTTGAATGGTGCTAAGTCTCGCTCTATCGCCTCTGCATGCCGCGGGCGTCGCTCTTGGACGGCGTCCCTCGTTGCTGCGCCGCATACGTTTCGGCGTAATTTTAGTCTGGGACGTCTTGCAGTCAGCCTGCCAACGCCTTCACGCGTGTCGCAGCGGGAGGTGCAAAAATACACTACATCAGTGGGATTGAGAGTGAGAGATAAGACCGAACTGGAGCAGAACCGAAAACAACATTGACGGTGTGCGTTTGCTTATAGGGCGGACGAGGCCATTTCATTCAAGTTTTTTCTTTTTTTTTTTTTTGCTCGCGAAAGGGACCTGTTCGATTCATCCCCTCGTACATGTCACGACGGGTAAACATTCTGCTAAACTGACCTGTGTGACCTAGGGCATTAAGCAACTAGTCGACTAGTTTACTAGTCGACTAGTAAATCCAC
Organism: Electrona antarctica; assembly: GCF_951216825.1. Taxonomy (NCBI): domain Eukaryota; kingdom Metazoa; phylum Chordata; class Actinopteri; order Myctophiformes; family Myctophidae; genus Electrona; species Electrona antarctica. Next base: position 37,484,110 of record NC_136801.1, on the reverse strand, counting down.
TAGTCAACCTTGTTGGTACTAGTTGACTAGTTGATAAGAAAAAAAAAAGAAAAAAAAGTTAATTATTTTTTATTTTTTCCCCGATTTTGTAGGCCTCAAGATCAGGTAGATTATAGTTATAGTCACCATGTACACAGTTTTTCAATGTACAAATATTTATTAAAAAATATATTTATTTTATTTTTTACATAATAGGTAGTTAAACAACTAGTCGACTAGTCGACTAGTAAACTAGGCAACTAGTCAACTAGTAAAAATGACTAGAAGTGAATGCCCTAATCTGTGTGACCCAGTCTAGAATCTGTGTGACCCAGTGATGGCCATTTATGTCACACACATGTCAAGTTGGAAAACCATGCGCCCACGATTTTGTCAGCCCTGATGATGACATACGGCTCGGCAACATGGCATATTAAACATTTAAAACCCTATAGCCTGAGTTACAGCCCGGCAGCAAAAGGGAGAGCTCTTGAACTCGGAAGCTCACACAGAGGAACACAATTGCCTGCTGTTCCCATTGGTGGCCTGGCAGATGTCGCTGTTTCCCATCCTACAAGCTCTAGAAGCAAATGAATGGTAAATGGGGCATTTATGTAGCGCTTTTATCCAAGGCGTTTTAGATTGTGCATTCACCCATTCACACACACACACATTCATACACCGATGGTGGAGGAAACCATCCAGAGCACCAACCTGCACATCGGGAGCTCAAGGACCCTTCGACACTAACTCTGGGGGAGCCCGGGATGGAACTGGCAACCTCACGGCCGGCCTGCATTTTGTGTTTACAAAACAAACTCAAACTACAATAATACAGAAAATCCAATTTAAAAAATAGTGAAAAGAACCTTGCGTTTCCCAAGCCACCGCTCTATACCCCTGAGCCACTGCCGCCCCAAATACACCCCTTTGGAGTGAACACATTTGAAGGTTTTGGCCGGACTTGATTTTATTGCAATAGCATTATTATAAATACTTCTGTTTTCACAAGTTTATTTAATTTTTTTTTTAAATCTTTTTCAATTATCATCAATCATGCATTTAGTAAATTATGGTCCCGTTAATCAAAAAAGAAAACAATTTGATAAAGTTAGCATCGTTCTCAGCCTTACTCATCTGTGAATAGAAAAGCCTGGTCACAACCTAAGGCCCAAACCACACCAATGCAACTACCGTATAGGTCTAGTTGCATTAAGCAACTAGTCGACTAGTAAATCCACTAGTCGACCTTGTTGGTACTAGTTGACTAGTTGATGTTTCTTTTTTTCCCCCCGATTTTGTAGGCCTCAAGATCAGGTAGATTATAGTTATAAACACAGTTTTCTTTCTTTACACAAGTAAGACGCGCAAACGCGGGAAGCGAACGCAGCTCGTAAATTGCAATAACAACAATTAGAATAAATTACGTACTTTTTAAGGTTTTTTTTAAGTTAGGTTTTTTTTAAATTAAATGTTTTTTTAAGTTATTTTTTTAGTGTGTGTATGTGTGCGTGCGTGTGTGTTTTTTTTTAAGTTAAGTTTTTTTGAAAGTTTTTCCTTTTTAAGTTTTTTTTTTAAGTTAAGTTTTTTTAAGTTAAGTTTTTTGTGTGTGTGTGCGCGTGTGTGTGTGTGTGTGCGTGCATGTGTGTGTGTTTTTTTGTGTGTGATACAGCTGCGCCCTCTGGTGGTGGGCGGGTGGTGTTACAGCGTGACACACACACAGACAGACAGACAGACATGATCTGCTGGGTCTCATAGTAAATGCTCACTGCGTTCGCAATCACTGCGTTCGCAATAACAACTAGTCGACTAGTAAACTAGGCAACTAGTCAACTAGTAAAAATTACTAGAAGTGAATGCCCTACCATAGTCACAACTCCTTGCAACAAAACAGTGGGGATAATGGTTGCATTCAACTGCATGCAACAACTCGCAACCATTTGGTTGCAAGGAGTTGAGAATCATTGGTGCGGTCTGGGCCTTAGTCAGAGTGAGTCTAGCGGGGCTTCCAGCATCTGAACTTCCCCTGGAAGTTACACGAACCACTTTACCGTCACTGTTTCTGCCCCCTCTTTGACGCAACTCTCCAATAGAAGGCTCTAGTCTGGTCCCACCCATATTATGCACAGTTAACCGAATGTATGCCAAGAACGCGGGACCTCGTTCTTCTCTCCACGACCCGCCTGTGCCAAAACGAGGGAACTCGTCTTTCTTTAATTTAATTTAATCCAGCAATTAAAAAAGTTTTTTGATGACGTCTCACTCTTGCGCATCACCGAGGAGAGCCCAGCAGGCACGCCTGGGCTATACAGCCAGGCGATCCGTTCTCGTATCAATAAACTTCGTCTTTAGGACAATACTTCATCCTGAGCGTCGGGCGTTACTAATAGAAAGGACAAAGAACTTTGTACTGGGCGATGGGAGTGTTAATAGTCATTTTTCTCAAAATTTGTCAAAATGAGACAAACTCCGATCTTTAAGACCTTATAAACGTCTAAACTTTGATCACGTTAAGAAAGTGAATGCACCGCACAGCGACACAGCCTGGAATGAGAATGTGGCTCAAATGTGGACGGCTATCATTTCCGGGGCGGGCGGATGTCTTGTAAGCTTATAACGCGGATTTCTCTGGCACTGGCGCCACCTTCTGGCCTAGAGGAGAAGCGCACGTTGTGTTAAACTCACTCAGTGCCACAGGACGCCTTTGGACGCCTCCCCTTTATTAGAACAAGCACAGCCTCTCAACCATGGCTCTCAACCATGGTGTGGATGTAAGTAACACAGTTGCCCTCAGAATGAGGATTAATAGGGAGTGCACATGTATTGATAAGCTCTGCTGAACACTGCAATAGAAAGATGAGAGTCACTTCTTGACAACACGCCAAAGGGCTTCCTCAAATGGATTCACCGCGCTGCTACGTACGTTACTCTCAAGACTCACATAAAGATTATCTGCTGACCACTTGGATACAACTTTGAGATAGGTCTGTAGCTTGTGGGCAGAGTTCCCAGATTTGGCAAGAATAATAAGTGGTCATGGTATATGAAAACAAGACCAACAAGAAGCGACTAGGTTTGAATTTTTCCTTTTGAAAATAGCACACCCACAAGCTCACAATGGTTGAAAACATATTTTTTAACCATCTTAACAACACAGATATTGTACAGCATGGGGGGGGGGGGGGTTCCTGTCACTAAATATTTTCAGATTACATATTCATTTTGTGGTCCTTTTTTGGACGTACAATGTTTCGATCCGACAGAGACGATAATACATGATTTCCATGCTTTACCATATATGTCTCAGTTTTCAGAAGGAGGCTGGCACACAGCTGTTCCCTGTTCCAGTTAATGTTCTTTCACGCGGCTCCGTTTGATCGGCTACGGCAGTGTGAACTGTGAAGGTGTCGTGATGTGTGCTTCCAGTTCAAACCTGCTGAGAAACAGGTGTGCCGCCTTCTGAAAACGGGGACTGTACAGTTCTGCTAGCGTTGATTTGTCCGTCAACTAAAACTATGACGATTATTTTGTTCGTAAACTGCATTTAAATTAAAACGAATGTATGGTGACTAAAACTTGAGACTAAATATATTGATAATTTTGATTTGATAAACAAATACAAACTAGGCTAAAATGTTGGGGAGGGACTAGTGCAGAAGAGATTTCATGCTTGGTTGCGCTCTGAAAATATCAGATCCACAACGTCACAATGCGTCACACTGAGACGTGTTGTGAGCTTGTAGATCGGCTATTTTCAGCGTGCAACCAACAAATGTAAAATCAGCCATTACGACGCCATCAAGGCCTGCCAAAATACATTTTAGTCGACTAAAATCATATTATATTTAATCGACTAAAACTAGACTAACATTAAACATTTCAGATGACTGAAATGTGACTAAAACTAAATGAAAATGTGAACAAAAGACTGACTAAATCAAAATTTGCTGTCAAAATCAACACTAAAGGTCCTTTCAGACAGGGAGCGGGTGACAGTTAACTGATTTCAGTGGCGGAAAAAGTACTAAAAGTTTTTACTTAAGTAAAAGTATCAATACTGCAATGTAGAACTACTTTGTTTCAAGTACAAGTACTGCAATCAAAATTTACTTGAGTAAAGTATGCAGAATACCCCATTTCACAAGTTCAAAATGCATGCAAATCTTTTGAAAATAGCAGATCTACAAGCTCACAATGCATTGCATCGCGACACCTTGCAGTGCATAGAAAAGCGCTATAAAAATGCAATCCATCATATAGGGCTGAGTGGTTGATGTATGTTTTGTAATAATAGGCTAATCCAAATCTACAAAGTAACTAGTAACTAAAGTTTTCAAATAAATGTAGTGGAGTAAACGTATAATGTTTGCCTCTGAGATGTAGTGGAATAGAAGTAAAGGTAGCCCTACTAGAAATCAAAAATACTCAAGTACAGTACAAATACCTCTAAATTGTAGGCTACAGCACTTACGTAAATATACTTAGTTACTTTTCACCACTGCTTAACCCAGGGGTTCTCAACGTTTTTGGCCGGGGACCCCCAGAAATGCTTTGGCAATGTCTCGGGACCCCGCCCCGCCCCCTCCCGACCCCCAATATAAATTGACTGCTACAATAAGCTTAATAATAGAGACAATACACCATCAATAAATAGGGAAGGTGTATGCATGTACTTTGTGTACTATATGTAAACTCTTCATTTCCACTTTCCAGCCATTCAGTTTTTTCTTTTTTAATAATTTGGGGACCCCCCAAAATAATTTGGCGACCCCCCGAGGGGTCGCGACCCACGGGTTGAGAATCCCTGGCTTAACCCATTTTGGGCGGGACCCCCTTTTGGTGTTAGCTTTATGTTATGCTTTAGCTATTGAAAAATAGCAGATCTATTAGGTCTGCTATTTAATTTTCAAACAGACATTTTTAGAATCTGCTCTCAGGTAAAAATGGGTTAAGTTCTGCACAGAGCCGGTTATTTGTTGCGGTTATACAACAGGTGGTGTTGTCTGTTCAAAACACCTGCGTGCTGTTGTTGACGGAGTGAGCAGGACAATGTCCTCACTTTGCTTCTGTTTTATTCATGAACGAGTGCCATATTTTTTATACTTTGGCCCAAAGCAGGCTTGAAGTGGCTTATAGTCTGGAGGACATGAGGCTTGAAGTGGCTTATAGTCTGGAGGACATGCAATGTTTTTGTCCGGCGATATGATTCACATCATTTTCATACAAGAAAATATGTGTCCCACATATACCGGGATATGTACTGTCATGCAGGGATGTCGAACTAATTTTGGGGCGGGGGCCGCATTGGACGGAATGTGACTTCATGAGGGCCGGAGCAGTGCAACCAGTCGCGGACTGCAAGCATGCTCAGTTGCTCACGCATGTTTACGTACACAGCTGTCCCTCGGCGTTGTTTTTCTTCCTGTTGTCCCAGTCACTGCTACAGCTACACTACAGTATATCACAAATTATATTTATTATTAAGAATAGCTACTTACATTATTGACTTTCATTATTGGTATTATACTTGTAGCCTAGAAGACATTTTGCTATGAGAGATGCTATTTTTATTTACGGAACGCCACTAAACCATTTGCAAATATAATATTTAAATTTCAAATATACTGTCTCAGCTGAAATTTGTAAATGCGAAATATGAGTGAATAAAACAAGAAAACGGCTGCAAAGCAGCGAGGAGGATAGCAGATAGGGTCACAACACCTCTCAGAAGCAACGCGTCGTGTGCTATTTTTGGAACACGACACTCTCACACAATAGCATAAATAGGGCATAAGAGCACGCAACGCATACATATAATGCTATAGTGCTTCCTCTAGCTGGCCCAGGTTCAATCCCACGTGAGGCTCTTTGGTGCGTCTGTCTCTCTCTGTCTCTGTCTCTCTCTCTCTCTCTCTGTCTCTGTGTCTCTCTCTCTGTCTCTGTGTCTCTCTCTGTGTGTCTCTCTCTCTGTCTCTGTCTGTCTCTGTCTCTCTCTCTCTCTCTCTCTCTCTCTCTCTCTGTCTCTCTCTCTCTCTCTCTCTCTCTGTCTCTCTCTCTCTCTCTCTCTCTCTCTCTCTCTCTCTCTCTCTCTCTCTCTCTCTCTCTCTCTCTCTCTCTCTCCCTCCCTCTCCCTCTCCCTCTCCCTCTCTCTCTGTCTCTGTCTCTGTCTCTGTCTCTGTCTCTGTGGTGGTTTTGTGCTGAGGCTAAAATCCCAGCATCAGGTAGAAAACTTCTTGTCTCCATATTATTCTAACTTTGTGACCCCTTTTCCACCGGTTCAGTTATTTTTGGTTCTTAGTCCATGAGCCAGAGCTCCACAATGGGAACGTTAATTATGAATTGAGTGGGCAAAACCATACCTATATTAGATTACCACCATGAAACTTCCCCAGTTGATTACTTACACAGACAATGCTGTGTTGTATTACACATTTTAAATTTTTAAATATGAAAATGAGGCACTATATAAGAAAATGTGAAAAAATTGAAAATATGAAAAAGCTACTAATGTGGAATGGTTATCATTATATTAAAGGGGAGTTTCGCACAAGCTGTTTTCTTACCGTATATGAAGACGCGTATCCATTCGTCATTGAAAACCCCCCCCCAAAAAAACCATGCAGAGCGTTTCATAAGGAATTAGCGGATTTACCGTTTGTGGGTCAAACGCTAGAACTCCTATTCAACCGCGCAATTGGTTTTAGTGTTTTGTTTACATCTGATCTAGATGATGTGACAGGTTAGTCCATGAAGTGTTGTTGCTGCACCCTTCCTGGTCTACGTGTGCTGGCGTTAGACCCCTCCTACGCTTTTCTTAAAGGACCAGCGCTCTATATCTTTATTTTTTAATATATTTTTTTGGGTCAATATACATATTATCCACTTACTTTTGTAAAAAAAAAAGGGTTAGGAAGAAATTCCCCTTTAATTTACTTATATTGATCCTATAAACTATTTAATAGTTCAGTAGGTACAGTTTAGCCCACTCAATTTATAATTAACGTTCCAATTTTGGAGCTGACGTGGCTCATGGACTAAGAACCAAAAAGAACTGAACCGGTTCCCATTGGGAAAAGAACTGAACCGGTTCCCAATGGGAAAATAACTGAACCGGTTCCCAATGGGAAAATAACTGAACCGGTTCCCAATGGGAAAATAACTGAACCGGTTCCCATTGGGAAAAGAACTGAACCGGTTCCCAATGGGAAAATAACTGAACCGGTTCCCATTGGGAAAATAACTGAACCGGTTCCCAATGGGAAAAGAACTGAACCGGTTCCCAATGGGAAAAGAACTGAACCGGTTCCCAATGGGAAAAGAACTGAACCGGTTCCCATTGGGAAAAGGGGTCTTTGCATTTTTCTCGTAAATGAACGCCCTACTTGCTCATTCTTTACAGCGTCACACAAACGCACCAAAGGTATAGCAGATCTACAAGCTCGAAGCTTGTCGCTCTGAGCTTAGAGATCTGCTGCTTTCGCCGTTTTTATGAATTTGAATCCTGTAAAAAGTAACAGTTTTGAACACAGTGAGGTTTACCCACCCAACGGAGACCTGCATATTATGCATCGGTTGTGTTTTTGAATTCACGGATGAATGCGAGAAGATGACAGCCTTCACGCGGCCTTCCCTGTGAGTAGCAAGAAATGGTGCAAGACCAGCTTGCGAAACTAATGTCGCCAACCAAACGCAGAGCTGGCAGGCTTAGGAACGGCGGACGGGGCAGTCATGCCGACCGTCGAAAACCGAGGCCTGTCGGTGCTTCAACTAAAACAAAAATGCCCTAATTCATCACGCAACACTTTCACAAACAAAAGCAGCCAAACGTAGCCAATCTGCATAAGCTCAGAAGCTCAGCACCTCCGAGCTAAGTGTGTCTGTTGTGTGTTTGTTTCATGCATACTGTGAACCATTGCAAAGTATTTACAGCTCGTGTCTAAAGAATAACCGCGGGATCCATCGGAAACGGAGGATCTTTCATCGTATCTCTGTCCTGAAAAGTAATCGTTTTGGACATACAGTTGGAGGCCATCGATATTGTCCTTTTCTTTTTGCTGAGGTTTGCGTGATCTGCGCAAAAGGACAGTTAACCCATTTTGGGCGGGAACCCCTTTTGGTGTTTTAAACATTGTTATAATTTAGCTATTGAAAAATAGCAGATCTACAAGCTCATAGCGCGCCACCGAGTGGCGCGCTACGAGCTTGTAGGTCTGCTATTTTTGAAAAATCGTGAAAATATTTATTTCAGAAAACTGGAGGATTTGGAAGGATTTTTTTTTAATTTTGAGGTCAGGCCTAAATGGGTCAAATGATAAGGGACAATATCGGTGGCACCCAACTGTACAAGGTTTGAGGTTTCCTCCCCGACGACAGCATGCGACGACACGCAACTACTGTTGGGAGTTCAGCGGGTTGGGGTGAGCGAACTCCTCCCACGTCCCCCGCGGGAGGAGGACGAGATAGATGCTGAGACAAAGGAAGCGGGTCCTTTGTAGATTCACCCTCCCTCCCTCTCTCTCTCTCTCTCTGTCACCTACTCACCTTATGCAATTCAGATAGCATTTTATGTAGACATACTGTATAGCACCTGGCATCGCTGCTTCTATAATCCGAGACGATGGCCATGGAGTTCAAGTCGGCGGCCTCACAGCACACGGAAACCTGAAATGGCACATTCGGCATAACGAGTACTTTTACTTTTAGTACATTTCGATGACGTATGGATAGTTTTACTTAAGCAAAACACTTTGAGTGCTTTTTTCCACCACTCGTTAATTGTATGGCTTAACCCATTTAGGCCTGACTTTGAAATTTAAAGTATTTTTAAAATGTATTTTTTTCTGAAAAACCTCATGTTTCTATATCAGTGGTTCTCAATATTTCATGTCAAGGACCCCAAAAATGATATGTAATAGGCCACCGGCCCCCATCTGAAAATAGTTCCAGGAACCCCCCCAGAAGCAAAGATTTGAGTTAAAAACGTTCGCTCTGAAAGAATATATTAAAAAATAGCAGACCTACAAGTTCATAGCGCGGCACTCGGTGGCGCGCTATGAACTTGTAGATCTGCTATTTTTCAATAGCTAAAGCATAACATAATGCTAACACCAAAAGGGGTTCCCGCCCAGAATGGCTTAATGCATGGCAAGAACAGCATGTAGGAGTACATTTCACCCACGCGTTGCTGCAACAATACCTCCACCATAGTGTGACTTACGCAGCTGCCTTGACGAAGGCATAATTGCCGCAGCAGCGCGTAGGTGTAGCTGTCTGTTGTTCATCTGAAGCGTTAGTCATTTTTTAGACGAGACCGCCTTGGACTCGTCACTTTGTTTTCTTTTTTCGACGTGTCACTTTGTCACCGCTGATATTAACCCATTTGGGCCTGACCTCGAAATTTAAAAAAAATCTTCTAAATCCTCCAGTTTTCTTTTTTTTTTTTTTTTTTTTTAAAGATATTTTTTTGCGGCTTACGCCTTTTATTGGTTTTTTTTGAAGGGACAGACAGTAGGCTGACAGGAAACGGGAGAGAGATGGGGGAAGACATGCAGTAAAGGCCGTGTCGGGCTCGGGAGTCGAACCCGCGGCACACTGCGACTGGATTACCAGTCGGGTGCCCAGACGGTTACGCCACCGCCTGGGCATCCTCCAGTTTTCTGAAATAAATATTTTCACGATTTTTCAAAAATAGCAGACCTACAGGCTCATAGCGCGCCACTCGGTGGCGCGCTTTGAGCTTCACAGAATCGTCTTCAGGTCTAAATGGGTTAAAAAATAAATAAGGGTTGAACGGGGGAAAATCCTGGCAACACTTGGTGAGTTAATTAATGAATTCTGGCGGGGAAAGTAACTAAATAATAACTACGTGGGATCTGATTCTAAAAATGTCTTCTACATCCTGACAGTTTTCTGAAAAAGCTATGTCTCTATGTCAGTGGTTCTTCGATTCTTCAAAAATAGCAGACCTACAAGCTCGTAGCGCGCCACTCGGTGGCGCGCTACGAGCTTGTAGATCTGCTATTTTTCAATAGCTAAAGCATAACATAATGCTAACACCAAAAGGGGTTCCCGCCAAAAATGGGTTAATGAATTCTGGCGGGGAAAGTATTAATAGCTTGTGACTAATAACTATAAATAATAACTACGTGGGATCCATTGGAGCAGAGGTTCTTTCATTTTATCTCTCTCCTGAAAAGTAAATCATTTTGGACATACAAGGTTTTCCGCCCGACGACAGATTGCGACTATGCGCAGCTGTTGGAGTTCAGTGGGTTTCGGGTGAGCGAAAAAGGCAATATTATTACTTTGAAGTAATAAGTTACATTGGTTTCTTTCCATCATTGCTTCTAAATTTGTATTCCCATTGAGCTTGAGAGCACAGAGGGAACCTGTACCAAACAATAACAATAAATGCAACCTTGAACGCTAAACAATGTTTAACAACAACACTGTGTTTGCTTTAAAAAAAGGCACACTATTCTAGTTTGGTGTTGAAAATACAAAAAAACACATGCTTGATTCATGGTGAGTCTTTTCTCACTAACGGAGTGCAGCTTGTGAAGGTGGGGAAAAAAACGCACGCACACGCACACGCACGCGCGCCTAGCACCATCTGTGACCTTCCCCATCACTGCAGGTCAGTGGATCTACTGTATATAGGGGTATTTCTGGCCTAGTTCCTCCTGACGTCATACATTATCTCGTTATTAACATTAACACATTAAAGGAGCATTCAGTGATTTGGGTGATTTGGAAAACCACCCAGTCCGCCCCGGTAACAAAATGTGCACATGCACGCTCTACAGTGGGGGGAGTGCAACAGGCCAACAGCATGTGCACCAAGGCCCGCCCCCACTCGATCATGATTGGAGGAAGGCCCCTCTCATCCTGATTGGATGAAGGTTTTGCCACCCGCCACCAAAACTGAAACTAGGGTTTTTTGACCCCAGGGGCTCACTGGGGACAGGGAGGATTTCCTTATATGGTCAGCACACTCTATAGTAGGGAGGATTATCCAAAAAAAAAGAAAAAATATGTGATATTTGAATTAAGTCAAATCACTGAATATACCTTTAATATCATGTTTCTACGGATGTCTGCAGTATAAAAACAGTCGGGTGAAATAATTATTTATATTTTAGTAACGTTTATGTTTGTGTGTCACAGCCTTGCATTAATGGCTTAATGCACGTCGGGCCCACACTTTCAAACTGTCCACTCGTCGCGACGGACCCGACTGTATAAAATATGTTCTGAGTGATTCTTGCGTCTGACTCTGACCGGATAGCTGTAGTAGGCAGCATTGGCTCCACCTGTAGCAGGAGTGCTTGCTGTCCCATCCCATTGCCCAGAGGTGTGTGTGCGCATGGATGCAGACGAGGCAGCCAATCAGGCTGGCTATAGGCCGTCAGTATGACTATAGGGCTTGAACGCGACATACCAAAGCCTACACGGGTTGTGCAGTCGTCGCGCTGTGATTGGCCAGTCGCTGTGATTGGCAGCCTAAACGTAACCCTAACCTTAACCTCAGTAAAACTATACCTAACCCTTAACCCCAGTAAAACTATTCCTAAACCTAACCCTAACCTTAAAGGACAACTTTAGTTTTTTTCAACCAAGGTTCATGTTTTAGGTTAAAATACATATTTAGCCCCATGCTCGAATGCCCGCGCCCCCCTGTCAAAAACAGCTAAAATCCCTAAAACGAAAGAAAGCAGCAAATGAAAATAAATTAACACTCATCTTTAACTTTCTCTAATAACAACCTAAAACATGAACCTTGGTTGAAAAAAACTGAAGTTGTCCTTTAACCTCAGTAAACTTAACTTGCCCGGGGGCGTGGTTATAAGCACAACCCGTGTAGGAATTGGTATGTAGCGGCTAGAACAGGTCGTCTAGTTTTCACGAGCTTTCATTAGTCAGGTGGTTTCACCTGACAAAAAAAAAAAAACGGGGGCAACGTTCTGTTCTGCAGTGAAACAACAGTTAACCCTCCCATTCACAAGTGAATTGATTTGTAGGACAGCTTCCCTCCCAATAACGAGTTTCATTCAAAAAGTTTTAAGACTTGGAACGTGTCCTAAAACAAAACAAAAAGAAGCAAACATGTCATAATTACGTTTCCACCGGGCAGTGACACTGTGCTGGCAGCCATGAGGAGACTCTCCCCTCCCCCCCTGTCCTTTGTACCAGCAGCCAGCCATCAGGCTCCAGCGCCAAGCATGACCTCCATATGGACCGTTCTGCTCCTGCTCTTGGATTACCGACCTACTGCTGCGGTTTCTGGCACGTTCAGCTATGGACCAAGGAAGTCCATGTGTGGACCCCCACTGTGGTCCACCTATAGAGGGTATGCGTGTGACATCATCATCAAACCCGGAAGTTATGCAAGAACGCCTACTGAGTGGCAAAAAGCTACTTTCTGGCCTTGACAGCCCATACATCCAAACAGAAAAGTCCAATCTGATTGCATTAAACAATATTAAACTCACTTTGCCTGTTGCTTTGCCACTCGATTTGCCACTCGATGTGCCATACATGCGCATACCCTCTATAGGCTGCAAGCGCGTCATGGGTTTGAGTCCTGATCCTGGCTGGATCCGGGGCTTTGCTTCATGTCACTCCCTCCCAGTCTCTCTCTCCCCCATTTTCTGTCAGCCATCTTTTTTTAATTTTTATTATGATTATTTTTTATAGGCCTATGCATTCATGAATATTTTGGACATACATGGTTTCCATCCGACGGACTGCGACCATATGTATCGTTTATGAGAATGATAATAATTCATAACATACTGTACTGTGCCTGGGTACAATTGTTTCAGCAGCCTCACAGGTTGCCCTGTCTTCGCCTCAGTCAGACTGTGTGCATCATGTCTACTATCGCTTTGAGACTATTTATAATATTGTCTCTGTTGGGATAAAACAAATAATAATGCGGCCTGGGCCGTGGCTCAGCGGTCCAGGCACCTTGGCCGGTAGCCCAAGTCTGGCAGTGTGCCGCGGGTTCGACTCCCGATCCCGACGGCCTTTATTGCATGTCACTCCCCCCCCATCTCTCTCCCCCATTTCCTGTCAGCCTACTGTCTGTCCCTCTATAAAAAAATAAAATAAAGGCGAAAGCCGCAAAAAAAAGAATAATGCAAAGGTAGCAGATCTACAAGCTCAAACCGCGTCGCCTCATGCCACGATTCGAGCTTGTAGATCTGCTGCCTTTGATGCTTTTGTGTGACTCAATCAAGTCAATCAATCGGGGCGTTAACCCATTTTGGGCGGGAACCCCTTTTGGTGTTTTAACTAAGCATTATGTTATACTTTAGCTATTGAAAAATATCATATCTACAAGCTCATAGCGCGCCACCGAGTGGCGCGCTATGGGCTTGTAGGTCTGCTATTTTTGAAAAATAGTAAAAATGCGGCACGTGAACGTTTTTTTAATTTCGATGTCAGGCCTAAATGGGTTAAAATGTATGAATTAACACAAAAGGTTAAAACACGGAGATGGGAGGTTTCTCCCCGACAGCGACGATATTTATTTCCTCGTTATGGTATTCTTATCTCTCTACTCTTACACCTGCAACCCACCCTGTGTTTCCTTCTGACACCTACGTAGATTTCCCCCCACAGGAATCAATAAAAGATTTATTCGTCAAGCTAGCTGGGGCTATAATAAGACCATGTGTTCAATTAACCTTTGCATAGTGTTGTGTGCGGTGCATAATCATTGAACAGCATTGATCTGTACACCGAGTTAACACTGAGGACACAGCGCAACACCCGGGTCCATGTTCATCAACTGGGGCAGTGTTGGGAAGTAACTAGGTACATTTTACTCAATTGCATTCTGTTTTTTTGTTAGGGGGAGGGGGGAGCTTTTTCTGTCTTTTATTTGAGCAATATTACACGAGAGGGTGTGGTTTAACGTGATTATTGCCACGACAGTGATGCGGTAAGGAACGAGACGAAGTTGAGTTCCGCAAGCATCACTGAAGTGGCAATAATCACGTTAAACCACACCCTCTCGTGTAATATTGCAATTATACAACAGTTACCCTTAAAACTAAGAGAATCGCTGAAAAAATATTTTTTTTTAATGACAGATGTAGTCACTATGACCACAAATGTCCCAAGAAACTAGCTAGCCTAGCCACCGAGTTTGCTAGCGCTCTGGGAAAACAGAGCAGCTGAATTCGTTGTTTTGATTAGTGGTGAATGGTGCTGGTTTGATCCACGGCTAGAAGCCGTTTCAACCAATCAGATTGCTTCCTCGAAACGACCTGTTGTATAATGATAGATACAGCAGACTGACAGGAAATGTGGAGAGGGAGATAGAGCCTCGCCCCTTTCAGAATGACGAGCGGTCCCCGGAAGAGAATTTCCCATTCATTTTTCCCATAGACGTTTCAAGAAGTACCTACAAAGCCAACTCGGATCCTGACAAATCATGACAATAAAAAAAAAAAATTGAGCAGAACAAATAATTAGAAAGACAAAAAAAAAAAAGCGTTGTACCCTGCCCCCATGGAGGGTCTATATTTTTATATTTTTCATGTCTTTGCTGACAAATTAAAAGCAGATACCGTATTCTCCCGAATATAAGACGACTTTGATTATAAGGCTATACCCCCATTTTTCAAGACTCATTTGTGGAAAAAGAACATTGAATGTGAAATAGTCTAGTTATAATACGATCCCGTTTTTTAGGAAATTTCCATTGGGGAAAAAATAATAATACATAGTCTTATATTCAGGCCAATAGGGTAACAAGCTCACAAAGTGTCGCTTCATGTGGTTATGGTTAAATAGAAGAATGAAGCACTGAGGACCTGAACCTGAGGATTTGACTTTGCTGGGATTGTTAAATTAACATTCCACAGAGGAGGATGTGAAACTGTTGTCAGAATGACAGATTCACTGCACTCCAGCTTTAAGACTCGGTATGCAAAATAACTGAATTAATGCGGTGCCCGGCGCTATAGCCTAAGGGATAATTCATGAAATGTAGTACAAATGCATTGTGTCACATGTGCGTGCGTGCGTGCGTGCGTGCGTGCGTGCGTGCGTGCGTGCGTGCGTGCGTGCGTGCGTCTATAGGCCAATGTTTCCCAAGCAGTGAGCTGGCTAACCTGACTCCGCCAGATGGGGCAGCAGAGAGTACACTGGGTTCCCCCCTCCTGCTCCCATCTGGGAACTCTCAGGCAGACTTGATGCCCGGCCAAAAAACGGCCTGGCCAATCAGCAGCAGCTTCTAGCAGCTTCTAGTTTCTAGCTGCTGCTGATTGGCCAGGCCGTTTTGTGGCCGGGCATCAAGTCTGCCTGAGAGTTCCCAGATGGGAGCAGGAGGGGGAACCCAGTGTACTCTCTGCTGCCCCATCTGGCGGAGTCAGGTTATGAGCTGGCGGGGCCACCAGTAATACATGTGTTTTATCAACACACCAATAACGTGAAACATAAAAACTATCTCTATACCGCAGGCGCATTCCGACGTCTCCTCTTTTTCAAACAACAGCGTCGGTGCTCGGTGAGACAATATCACAATATCAAAGTTCCATTTCGCATGACCCTATCTTATCTCACCATCCATGTTCCATCCACCACATTAAGACATTTACGACGGGAACGCATCCGTGTCGCTTAGCGTTTTAACCGTTATTTTATACTTTAGCTGTTGAGAAATAGCAGATCTACAAGCTCGTGTTTGTTTTGCTTGTTTTTATTTCCATCTAAAAGCAAGAATGGCAAGTGGCAATGTTTCTATATACCAAGTTGCTTGGATGTCGTAATTGTGGCAACCTAGTTGGAATAGTATACTGTACTCCACTGTGCTGTACTCCACAAGCTCGTAGCGCAGCACCGAGTGTCGCGCTATACGAGCTCGTAGATCTGCTATATTCAATCTTTGAATATAATTATATTCTTTCACAGTGAACGTTTTTTAACTCAAATATTTGCTTCTAGGGGTCCCTGGAACAACATATTTTGAGATTGGGGGGTCCGTGGCCAAACACAGATAATCCTGCAGGGGGTCCTTGACATGAAATAGTTTGCGAACCACTCACATTGAAACACAGGTTTTTCAGAAGACATTTTGTAGAATCTGGCCTCAAATGGGTTAACCCATTTTGGGGCGGGAACCCCTTTTGGTGTTAGCATTATGGTATGCTTTAGCTATTGAAAAATAGCAGATCTACAAGCTCATAGCACGCCACCGAGTGGCGCGCTATGAGCTTGTAGGTCTGCTATTTTTGAAAAATCGAAGAACCTGCACTGACATAGAAACATAGCTTTTTCAGAAAACTGTAAGGATGTAGAAGACATTTTTAGAATCTGATCTCAGGTCAGAATGGGTTAACTACGGAGCACAGAACGGCGTTACACGAGCGGAGATGTGAGGAAATGGAAGGGAGAAGAACTGCAGGGTTCATAATTACAATCTGTGCCAGTCATCGAGCCGTCGCGTCGACAGGGGTCGGAACAAGTACTCGCGTGTTTTACCGAAGTAAAAGAGTGCATAGTCCACTATAGATAGGTGAATGAACTGTATCTGTCTGTGGGCAGGCATATTCTGTGCGTGTGTGTGCGTGTGCGCGTGTGTGTGTGTGCGTGTGCGCGTGCGTGTGTGTGTGTGTGTGTGTGTGTGTGTGTGTGTGTGTGTGTGAGTGTGAGTGTGTGTGCGGTTGTATGAGTTGAGGATTAGAGGTATAGGTATTTTTGTTACGCTGTAATATTAGACTCACTGTTGCCGTTTAGCATCAGTGCAATTTGAAATGTATTTTTTAAATGCAATGTACTATTATGTAATGTAATATAAATGTATTCTGTAATGTTTTAATTTATTTCTGGACTCTTGGAAGATTAGCCGAAAGGCTAAAAGAGATCCAAATCAAAATCAAACTCAAATCAAGAGTCAATACTCCAATGTAGAAATGCGCCATTTACGTCGAGCCCCTAACCCTAAGTCCAGAATGCAAAATGTATAGTTGAGTGAAAGTACAAAAGCATTTGGAATCAAAATGTACTGGATGTACAAAAAGTTAAAAGCAGTAATTATACAGAATGTGCCATTTCAAGTTTTCAAATCTATACGAATATTTTCTAAATGGCACATCAGCTATTTTCCAAAATGTATATAGTACGGTAGGGCTGAAGTGGTTAATGTATGTCTTGTAGTAATACTCAAAATCTGCGATAGTAACTAAAGTTGTCAACTAATTGTAGTGGAGTAAAAGTACAAATGTTGGATCTGCGAGTAGAAGTAAAATGATTGAAATTCGGAAAATACTCCAGTAAAGTACAAATACCTCGGAATTGTACCTAAGTGCAGTACTTCAGTGAATGTCCTTAGTTACTTTCCACCACTGCCATGTTCCATCCCTAACATTATCCCATTCTGACCTGAGATCAGATTCTAAAAATGTCTTCTACATCCTGACAGTTTTCTGAAAAAGCTATGTTTCTATGTCAGTCGTTCTTCGATTTTTCAAAAATAGCAGACCTACAAGCTCGTAGCGCGCCACTCGGTGGCGCGCTATGAGCTTGTAGATCTGCTATTTTTCAATAGCTAAACCATAACATAATGCTAACACCAAAAGGGGTTCCCGCCCAAAATGTGTTAACTATGGAGCACTACAGACTTCCAGAGCAACGATTTGGTGAGCAATATTACACCAACCCGAGATGTATAAGGAAAGGGACGGGAGAGACTGCAGGGTTTATAATTATAATCTCTGCCAGTCATGGAGCCGTTCGTTGTGTCGACTGCGGTCGGTTGTATCCGGGCATGACAGTCAGACCCTCCCCACCCCCATTTCTTTCTACTGTGTTTATCCTCTTAAAATAGCCCAGCGTGCTCGTAATGATGACACTAGACAAAGGTACCGGATAACTACCCTTTACGTAACGCAGTTCTGGAAGTATAAGGCGTGCGTGTGGAAGGGAAGTGTCCACGCACTTGCATGGTTGGATGCATGCGTGGGTGGGAGGGGGGTGGTGGGGGAGGGTCGGGGGGCATAGAGTATATAAAAGGATAGAGACTGATCTGGCGCGAAGCTCCGCCCCCTCCGCTATTCATGTCAGTGGAAGTTGCTCAGTGGCGTTTTGAAGCACCCGGAAGGACCGTCTCAAAACGTCTACTTCCGCATTTGCCAACCAAATTTTGGTT
>NC_136801.1:37449555-37464555 GCF_951216825.1 Electrona antarctica | reverse complement strand
TTTTGCAATTTCCGAGCTGCGTTCGCTTCCCGCGTTCGCGCGTCTTACTTGTACTATAATTCAGTCAATGTCTGTCTGAATGTCTGAATGTGTGTCAGAAACACCGCCGTATCTCCTCACCACCTGCACCAATCACTCCCACTTTTCACACAGGCATTGACCATAATAACACGGAGGTCTTAACGAAGCCCTCTTTCCAATTTAACAAATTATAAATTAATAATTTATTAGTGAATTAAAAATGCGAAAACGCACCCAGGGCGCAGTACCCCCTGGCAGGTGGGGCAATATCTCACAACGTGCAAGGGCTAGTTTTATATAATTTATGTCCACAGTGCAATCAGTACAGTGCAACTATCTAAGGTATCTACCTCCAAGGCATGGCTTTTGAACATTACGTCACATGGCAAGTCTATGAATTTTTAATGTTTGTTTAGACTAGAGCACTTGTGATGAAATTTGTTTGTCAGCCTTTGTCAGCCTATGGACTTTACCGTTTGTTCAGGGCACTAAATAATGACGCAAGGCGTCATGTGGCTGATTTAAATTCAGCGGGTGACCCTCTCTTCACACAAGTCTGATTAAGTATACATTATGACGGTTGACCTGCAGAGTGACCAATGTGGCCCCTCTGGCTCATGGACTAAAAAACAAAAAGAACTGAACCGGTTCCCATTGGGAACCAACCGGTGGAAAAGGGGTCTCTGTGTCTTGTTGTAAATCCTCATGGCTACAAAGGACGTGCCTAGGACTCTCATACTGTTCCACCCGGGGGAGCTGAATAAATATGCTCCACACGTCCCAAACTCTTCTCCCTTCTGGCTCCAAAACTATGGGACGCACTTCCCATTGCAATCAGAACTGCAGACTCGCTCCCAATCCTCCGCCGTATAAGTCTGAAAACCCATCTCTTCAGACTCCATCTTTGCCCGTAGCACGACCCTAGAGAGGCATAATATGCAAAGGCTCAACTTATGTAATTTAGATAGCATATGTAGACATACAGTTGGGTGCCACCGATATTGTCCCTTATCATTTGACCCATTTAGGCCTGACCTCAAAATTTTAAAAAATCCTTCTAAATCCTCCAGTTTTCTGAAATAAATATTTTCACGATTTTTCAAAAATAGCAGACCTACAAGCTCGTAGCGCGCCACTCGGTGGCGCGCTATGAGCTTGTAGATCTGCTATTTTTCAATAGCTTTGGGTTCCCGCCCAAAATGGGTTAACTGTCCTTTTGCGCAGATCACGCAAACCACAGCAAAAAGAAAAGGACAATATCGATGGCCTCCAACTGTACATAGCAGCACTCTATGGTATAGTGTGTGCGCATAGTTTCATTATATAGATATTTCACTGTTAGACGGATGTTAGCTTACTTGATGACTATTTTTATGCATTTGATGTATTACCATGTGTTGCTCTTTCATACTGTAAATGGCTCTATATTAAGAGCGTCTGCTAAATTCTTAAATTGTAATCCACTACTGCAGGGGTTCTCAACGTTTTTGGCCGGGGACCCCCGGAAATGCTTTGGCCACGTCTCGCGACCCCCGCCCCGCCCCGCCCAGCCCCCCTCCCCACCACCAATACAAACTGACTGCAAAAATAACCTTTAATAATAGAGAAAATATATCATCATAAATGAATACTGAAACCAGATATAATCATTAAGGAAAGTTTATGCATGCACTATGTACTATGTAATCTCTTAATTTCCATTCCCCCCCCCCCCCCCCCCCCTCTCTCTCTCTCTCTCTCTCTCTCATTAGCAGGCAACAGTGCAACACTCTCTCTCTCTGTTTCTGGCACAACGGCGCCACTTTTGCCCCTACTGGTACTTGTCACACACAAACATAGTTTGGCGACCCCCCCCCGAGGGGTCGCGACCCATGGGTTGAGAACCCCTGCACTACTGTATATCCAGAGGGTGGGAGGTGGGGGGGGGTTGCCATGATGGCCTCCAGCTTTGAGTGCCTGACGCAGTGCCCAGCCAGCCTCATCGTTCTTTCTCTGACCTCGTCCGTAGTCTGTGACTCCACTGTAGCTGCGAACGAACAGCCGCCTCTCCGAGGTCTTCTCCCGTGTCATGTTATTTGCACACGCTCATCCTCCTCATCCCGTGAAGGGCATTCCAGGCTTAGAGTATATATGAATAGAGACGGCACCTGGAGGAAACCCTGAGGCGAAATGGACATAGTGGCCGAATTTGGTATTGCAGCACTGGGCCAATTCTGGTCCGTTGACTATCATTGCGCACGTTCATGATGACACGTGAACGCTGTTTCATACGTGAATGCGTGCAATGATAGTCAGCGCGTTCACAATTTGGCCCAATTCTTCCCAGAATGCACTCTGTTCCTAACCGGAAGGAGGAGTGAAATCACCTCATGCGCTTTTGAGCAACGTAATGCAAGTGGATGAGAGGAGAAATCCGGTGCCGTCTCTATTCATATATACTCTAAGATTCCAGGCCCAGTGCCCCTCCGGTCCCTTCGGGTCCTGTCCCGTTGTTGCAGCAGTCCGGGAGAGAGAATTTTGATTCAGTTTTGAGTCGTCGTCTTTTGAATTCTTTGATCATTTAGTTTTAGTCCGTTTTTTTAGACACTGCATCATGGTGGTGTTTTCTTCAGTTATGGGGACGGATTTCCATCTGACATTTGGCTCTGATCATCTGGTGGTCAGTCCATCGGACATTCTGCACAATAAGTACTTCTTTTGACACTTCTTTTGACACATTTTGGGCGGGAACCCCTTTTGGTGTTTTAAACATTATGTTATAATTTAGCTATTGAAAAATAGCAGATCTACAAGCTCTTAGCGCGCCACCGAGTGGCGCGCTACGAGCTATTTTTGAAAAATCGTGAAAATATTTATTTCAGAAAACTGGAGGATTTAGAAGTTTTTTAAATTTCGAGGTCAGGCCTAAATGGGTTAAGTACATTTTGATGCCAATACTTTTGTACTTTTATAACATTTTATGTACATTTTTAATTCTGGACTTCTACTTGTAACGGGGTAGTTGTACATTGCAGTATTGATACTTTTACGTAAGTAAAACATTTGAGTATACTTTTCCCACCACTGGCATAGTGGGCAATGGGCAATCTGTCATAATAGGCAAATATTGTGCAGTATTAGTGTTTCACTTGTCCGTATGTCCTCTATCCAATTACGCTGGGCCAGCGGTATTGGCGGTCACGGATTAAAATGCATTGTCCATGTTTTCCTGGATTAACCCCATCATTCAATCCGGGGAAAGAATCTGCATCATTTTCAGACTTTAGCTCCTATATAGCACATTGGTTCTCAAAGTGGGGTCTTGGGACCCCTGCAGGGGTGTGTGTGTGTGTGTGTGTGTGTGTGTGTGTGTGTGTGTGTGTGTGTGTGTGTGTGTGTGTGTGTGTGTGTGTGTGTGTGTGTGTGTGTGTGTGTGTGTGTGTGTGTGTGTGTGTGTGTGTGTGTGCAGCTTGCAGATATGCAAGCTCATAGCGTGTCACTTCATGCCATGCCCTGAGCTTATAGATCTGCTGTTTTTGCGCGTGCGTGCGCTTAAAAGGATCCATAAAGTTATGTTTATCTCAGAAAAGTGTTAAGATTTAGAAGGCATGTGTGTTAACCCATTTTGGGCGGGTTTTAAACATGTTATAATTTAGCTTTTGAAAAATAGCAGACCTACAAGCAACTTGTAGGTCTGCTATTTTTGAAAAATCGAAGAACGACTGACATAGAAACATAGCTTTTTCAGAAAACTGTCAGGATGTAGAAGACATTTTTAGAATCTGATCTCAGGTCAGAATGGGTTAAGAGAACCAGGGTGCAGGGTGACCATGCAGCTCATGTGTGGGTTAAGAGAACCAGGGTGCAGGGCGACCATGCAGCTCATGTGTGGGTTAAGAACCAGGGTGCAGGGTGACCATGCAGCTCATGTGTGGGTTAAGAACCAGGGTGCAGGGCGACCATGCAGCTCATGTGTGGGTTAAGAACCAGGGTGCAGGGGGACCATGCAGCTCATGTGTGGGTTAAGAACCAGGGTGCAGGGGGACCATGCAGCTCATGTGTGGGTTAAGAACCAGGGTGCAGGGTGACCATGCAGCTCATGTGTGGGTTAAGAACCAGGGTGCAGGGGGACCATGCAGCTCATGTGTGGGTTAAGAACCAGGGTGCAGGGGGACCATGCAGCTCATGTGCGGGTTAAGAGAACCAGGGTGCAGGGTGACCAGTCCAGTCTAATCCTCCGCCTGGCCGCTGGCTGACTATACTCTCATGGTCATGTTTATGCAGAGGGATTAATGGCAAGGATCTTCTGAAGGGCCATTTGAGGAGAAGAAAGCCGCTCTGTGGCAGGATCACAACACTTCACAACTGGCAAAACAAGCTAAACGCTGACTTATAACAGTGCTTAAAGGGACACTTCACCCTTTTTGCAAACAAATATAGTAACACCTTAACCCATTTTGACCTGAGATCAGATTCTAAAAATGTTTCTATGTCAGTCGTCAGTATACTTTTTCCACCACTGGCATAGTGGGCAATGGGCAATCTGTCATAATAGGCAAATATTGTGCAGTATTAGTGTTTCACTTGTCCGTATGTCCTCTATCCAATTACGCTGGGCCAGCGGTATTAGCGGTCACGGATTAAAATGCATTGTCCATGTTTTCCTGGATTAACCCATCATTCAATCCCGGGAAAGAATCTGCATCATTTTCAGACTTTAGCTCCTATATACAGTAGCACATTGGTTCTCAAAGTGGGGTCTTGGGACCCCTGCAGGGGTCTTTTTGGTGTGTGTGTGTGTGTGTGTGTGTGTGTGTGTGTGTGTGTGTGTGTGTGTGTGTGTGTGTGCGTGTGTGTGTGTGTGTGCGCGCAGCTTGCAGATATGCAAGCTCATAGCGTGTCACTTCATGCCATGCCCTGAGCTTATAGATCTGCTGTTTTTGCGCGTGCGTGCGCTTAAAAGGATCCATAAAGTTATGTTTATCTCAGAAAAGTGTTAAGATTTAGAAGGCATGTGGGTTAACCCATTTTGGGCGGGTTTTAAACATGTTATAATTTAGCTTTTGAAAAATAGCAGATCTACAAGCTCATAGCGCGCCACCGAGTGGCGCGCTACGAGCTTGTAGGTCTGCTATTTTTGAAAAATCGAAGAACGACTGACATAGAAACATAGCTTTTTCAGAAAGCTGTCAGGATGTAGAAGACATTTTTAGAATCTGATCTCAGGTCACTCGGTGGCGCGCTATGAGCTTGTAGATCTGCTATTTTTCAATAGCTAAAGCTTAACATAATGCTAACACCAAAAGGGGTTCCCGCCCAGAATGGGATAATTTATTGTGTATACTTAAAAGTCTACACAATTAGAGAATAAAAACAAATTGATCAACGTTTGCCTGTCATCTCTACTCTCTCCTAATGGTACCACATCAACACAGCATGACACTTTGGACAAAATCTCATCCAAAGTTAACAGAATATCCCTTAGTTTCGAGGTGTGCAAGGCTGAATGTCATCAAATGGTGGTCCGTGCTGCAAATGCAGAATATATAATGGGCCTTGATATGTTAAAAGGCTGAAAACCACTGTCCTAAATACTAAATATAGGCAAACATTTGAGGAAAAGAAACTTGGCTGCGATGCGTTGTGAGCTGATTACTATACGTATTCAATGTTGGTGTTTAACAGACAACACCAATCAAGGCACAGCGAGAGGTCTACTCTACACCACTGCATTAAAGGAGGGATTTAGCATAGATTATATGGTCTAAGTGCTTGTATGCTTTTCTTCAGTCCCTCGAAATGCAGAGCCTGGTTGACAGATAGTCCATCATATTTAGGGCGCTGGTACCCTCCATTAAGCTCTGTTAATGATATTTGAATGCGTCCCCGCGCACATCGCAGACCTTTACACCACACACTATAACAAGGCAAAAGACAGACAGTCCCTGTGGCTGTTAGGGAGCGTTCAGTGATAGCGTTGACATTTCCACGGGTGTATGTGTGCGTGATGATGGGACCGAGCTGGGACAAAGCAAATCAAAAGAGTGATCGGATTATTTATAATAGGACAAAATATCAGCTAAGACAT
The DNA here is from genome assembly GCF_951216825.1 of Electrona antarctica. NCBI lineage: Eukaryota > Metazoa > Chordata > Actinopteri > Myctophiformes > Myctophidae > Electrona > Electrona antarctica. Next base: position 37,458,467 of record NC_136801.1, on the reverse strand, counting down.
GGGTCTTCAGCTGGGTTCTCCGGGAGTCGGACCCTAAGGGGGTCCTCAGAGTTATTCTCGCGTATTAACCCATTCTGGGGACGGGAACCCCTTTTGGTGTTAGCATTATGTTGTGCTTTAGCTATAGAAAAAAAGCAGATCTACAAGCTCATAGCGCGCCACTCGGTGGCGCGCTACGAGCTTGTAGATCTGCTATTTTTGAAAAATCGAAGAACGACTGACATAGAAACATAGCTTTTTCAGAAAACTGTCAGGATGTAGAAGACATTTTTAGAATCTGATCTCAGGTCAAAATGGGTTAAAGCTAGACAACTATTCCACAATCTATAGTCTATAAATGTAGATCTTTACATGTATTTCCATTTCTGCTAAGAAGCAAAGCTATATATGCTTAGATTATCTTGATTTATATCAGGACACATTTGCGCGACTGTGTAAAGACGAAACAGGAAGTGGGGAGGAGGCTTCACATCCCCTTTATATTTTACTCGTGACCAGAGCTTCCGTGTCACAGACTGTATGACCGGGAGCATTTGAACATTGTGGAGTTACAGAGTTACTAACTTACGTACATTAAAGGGATACTTCACCCTTTTTGCAAAAAAATATATGTTAATGACGTTTAGAAGATTTAGAACACTTTCCTTGGGGTCTTTGTGTGTAATATGTGGTTTTAGATACTTTAGATTTTAGCAGTGAGCCCAGTGTCTCTGATGTCATCAACACTGGTCTCACTTCCTTCCTGGACTACAATTCCCATGCTTTGGTGCACTGCTCCTCCTTATGGATAGGGGAAGGACTGTCTTACGGAGACAACATGTAGTCCAGGAAGTAAGTGAGCCCAGTGTCCATGACATCAGAGACACTGGGCTCACAGTCGCTCACTGCTAAAATCTAAAATACCTAGTACCACATTACACACATAAAGACCCCCAGGAAAGTGTTCTAAATCTTCTAAACGTCATTAACACAAGTTTACCATTTTGAGCTCTAGCATCAGTATTATTTGCGGAACATTCGCACATCGACTCGTTTTGAGCTTGTAGAATGGCTATTTTCAGCAACGAGATTTGGTTTAGTGAGTAATGTCTGAAAGGTCTAGTGACATATTATTACAAGTAAGACGCGTGAACGCGGGAAGCGAACGCAGCTCGTAAATTGCAAAAACAACAATTAGAATAAATTACGTAATTTTTTAAGGTTTTTTTTAAGTTCTCTTTTTTTTGTGTTTTTTAAGATTTTTTTTAAGTTAAGTTTTTTGTGTGTTTTTTAAGATTTTTTTTAAGTTAAGTTAAGTTTTTTTTTAAGTTAAGTTTTTCCTTTTAAAGTTTTTCCTTTTTTAAGATTTTTTTTAAGTTAAGTTTTTTGTGTGTTTTTTAAGATTTTTTTTAAGTTAAGTTAAGTTTTTTTTAAGTTAAGTTTTGTGTGTGTGTGTGTGTGCGTGCGTGCGTGCGTGTGTGTGTGTGTGTGCGTGCATGTGTGTGTGTTTTTGTGTGTGATACAGCTGCGCCCTCTGGTGGTGGGCGGGTGGTGTTACAGCGTGACACACAGACACACAGACATGATCTGCTGGGTCTCATAGTAAATGCTCACTGCGTTCGCAATTATTTTCTTTTCTCTTATTTGTTGTTGTTTGACACTCTGAAGAAGGCAACCTGCTTGCCGAAACGTTGGTTGATTAAAGTCTCTAGCATCGTGACTATACGAGCTGTTCGTCCTATTTTCTTTAGTCAAAGTTTTATCTCCTGTGGTCATGGCACCTCGCCACTACTGGTGTGCGCTCCTACCTTTCCGTTTGTTATTTCATTTTGTCGTTACCTCAATTGCACTGCAATTCAGACACGATGTCCCAGAGGATACAACAAAAACCCACAACAAAGCCCCAAGGCTTATTTCTATTCAACACAGTCACTACAATACAACAAAACTACAAAATCCTTGAGGAGAACAAAAAATAACCTAGCTACTAGAAGACTGCCAGGATCCCTGAAGCCAGCTCACATGCATTTACAGGCAAGATAAGAGAGAAAAATAAATAACATAAATAAAAGGAGCATTATTTTGACTTTGCAGTTGGAAGAAGTCAAATCCTGTTATAAGCCCTGTATTCAAAATGGATTTGAGTACAATTTGATTTGACAATACCTTGAAGTACTGCCAGCACAATAGTCTTACAAATAGCAAAGTAAAGAACAAATAATGATAATAATTGGCTCTGCACTGTGGTGGAGTTCAAAGTATCACACAAATGTAAATAATTAAGTCAACTAGTACTGGAGTCAAAGTAGGCTATAGATACAATACCCCTGGTCAAATATTAATCAACGTATTCAAAAAGTATTCTGATTTCTGAATGCATGCTTTTTTTTATATATATATAATTTTTATCCCACGATTTTGTAACCCATTTTTCACCCCTGTGTCAATTATCTAATGTGATCCTGGGCTCTACACACCCTCCGCCAACCTAGTCCCCATATATGGGGGACATGGGGAGAGCAACGGACTTGAACTCATGCTTCCTTCATGCCTGAGTGTCCAAGTTGCTCCTTTACACCTGACAGGGGGGAATTCCCCTGGTTGGACATAGCGCGTGGAAGGAACACGTTATTCCAACCAGTTCCTTTCCCCTCCATCAGGCGCCCCGGCTGGCCAGGGGGAGGCCGTTTAGAGACCAGGATTACTGCATGTTTTTTGTGAGGGTACCTACCCTAGGGGACACGGGGAGAACATGCAAACTCCACACAGAAAGGCCCTTTCGCCAACACCGCCTCGGGTATGGGCACTGATGACGTATCGAAAATACAAATTACAAAGTGCATTTTCTTTTTTTAATTCCAATGCATCGCTGCATTGAAACCGTTGACCCTTTTGAACTAATGCCGATTTTCCCAGAAACTTTCAAAAAGTACAAAGGTAGATCGGGCCAATACTGTAACTTTTCCCCTTCCTAGTCAAAAGTACAATATATTTGTCTTTGAAGCATACAGTAGTCTAGTGGAAGTCATAAATACTGAATAAACCCCCCCACCCCACCCCACCCCACCCCGGGGAGACACCGATCTTGAATCACTATGCTGACTCGGAGGCTCAGTGCTCTGGCCTCTAAATGAGATCCACCATAAAACAATGGTGCAGAGTAGGAGAGAGAGAGAGATCTTATGTGGCTTTAGAGTGCGTGCCGTGGCTCAGTGGTCCAGGCACCTTGTCTGGTAATCCAGTCTGGCAGTGTGCCGCGGGTTCGACTCCCGATCCCGACGGCCTTTACTGCATGTCTAACCCCCATCTCTCTCCCCATTTCCTGTCAGCTTACTGTCTGTCCCTCCATAAAAATATATATGTGCGTGCGTGCGTGCGTGCGTGCGTGCGTGCGTGCGTGCATGCGTGTTGTCCTGAGCGCAGTGAGCAGAGGGTCTTATCCCGGTGGGCTGGAGGTCGAGCTCCCATTGTAGTACTGTGTGTCTCTATTCCGCTCTCTAAACCACACCCACTGAACCCTTAAAGCACTGGTTCCCAAACACTGGGTCGGGACCCAAGGTTGGGTCACGGAATAATGTCTATGGGTCCCTTTATTTATTTTTTTGATTTCTACATTTTAGTTTTTTATTATTATTACTACTTCAAAACGTGTTCATTTCAATTAATCATCATGTAGTATTTCTTTCAGTAATTTTATGAATGAATCAATGAAAAAACAAATGTATGCTTTAGCTATTGAAAAATAGCAGATCTACAAGCTCGTAGCGCGCCACCGAGTGGCGCGCTACGAGCTTGTAGGTCTGCTATTTTTGAAAAATCGAACGACTGACATAGAAACATAGCTTTTTCAGAAAACTGTCAGGATGTAGAAGACATTTATAGAATCTGATCTCAGGTCAGAATGGGTTAAAGAACTCTTTAAGAGTGTGACTACCGTTTCCCACCACTACAGTGCCATGCTCTGCAGTGAATGGACATGAATGTATTCATGCTCCAATGTGGTCGCCATGGCAACAGATCCATTAAAAAGGTCATTAAAACACTTTGGGAGAGCAAACAGTCGAGACTATGTAGGCCGCCTCGCCAAAAAGCCCACGCGTCGTCCTTCTATGTCCAAAACCGTTGTACTTTGCAGCAAATCGTTGCTGTCGGGCAGAAACCTCCTTCACAGCAGCACTGTCTCATCAATCATGACAATGAATTGTCCTATACAAAAAAAAAAAAGATTTTCAATTTGATTGTGGTTGTGGTCTGAACATAACAATTGCAATCGTGTTCTCTGCTTTTAGGCATAGGCATCAGGTATAAATGTGTTGAGTTCTTTCTTTTTTTCTTTCTTTCTTTCTTTCTTTCTCTCTAGAACAAAAGTCCAACACAGGCTGTCATGCATGTTGACATCCTGAACGCTAGAGCCTGTAGAGTAGACTGTGATGGTTTGAATATTGGAGAGTGAGTGGATTGTTTCTGGATGTGCTCTTAATACTAAAGCCACCGTGCAGTGCGTCCCTACAGGCTGGCGTTCTCTCCCAGACAAGAGTTTGGTCGGCCTCCGTCCGTCCGTCCGTCCGTCCGTCCGTGGAAAACGTGGAACCCCGTGCCCTGGCCAAATTAAGGCCTGTCTGATTCTCCAAAAAGCCTTAGCGCCTTAGCGCGGTGCCGACCCCGCTCTCCCATCAGCACTAATGTGAGCTGACAGGTCCTCTGCAACATGGCAGCGCTTGTTTAGAGACACTAATTATGTCTGTCTTGCTGTCCAGTCTCTCTCTCTCTCTCTCTCTCTCTCTCTCTCTCTCGTATATCTTAATTCCCTTCTTCTCTGGAATCCTGACTCAAAGCAGAACAGAGGTAGAAAACTGTCGTTCCATGATGTCATCGCTAGCTAGGGACACGTGCATCGGTAAGCAACTCGGGATGGCAATGAAGGACTGGGAACTCTGGCGTGGCATTGTGAAATCCCTCACTGAGTCTGTCTGTCTGTCTGTCTGTCTGTCTGTCTGTCTGTCTGTCTGTCTGTTTGTCTGTCTGTCTGTCTGTCTGTCTGTCTGTCCAGTCTCTCTCTCTCTCTCTCTCTCTGCTGTCATTTACCTTCACAAACTGGCAACGTCAAACCAGTGTCATCACTCATCATATACAGTAAGTGTGACAGGGATAGGGGGGGGGGGGGTGAATGCACTTGACATTGAGCCAATATTTGTGCAGTTTGTTTTTTCTGTCGCCTTTTTTCGCCCCATGAGACGGTGTCCTCTCCAAGGTGGGGACAATTAGAGGAGGTCACATTGTCTCCACGTCCAGAAGACAGCTAATCATCCTTGCGAGGGCAGGCTGCAGGTCATCCAAACCGCGTTCAGAAATGGAGTCGGAGGGTCGTTTCAAAGTCTGACTGATGGGGGAAGCCTTCGCGGAAAAACACTGAACCAGACAATGCAAAATGCACAGACACTCCGCTCACTATGGGGTTCCAGTGGTTACCCCATTCTGGGTGGGAACCCCTTTTGGTGTTAGCATTATGTTATGCTTTAGCTATTGAAAAATAGCAGATCTACAAGCTCATAGCGCGCCACCGAGTGGCGCGCTACGAGCTTGTAGGTCTGCTATTTTTGAAAAATCGAAGAACGAAACATAGAAACATAGCTTTTTCAGAAAACTGTCAGGATGTAGAAGACATTTTTAGAATCTGATCTCAGGTCAGAATGGGTTAAGTCTGGCGGCTCAGGCTGCTGGTGCGGGTGCAGTACGTGCACCCGCAGACGCATGTCGGACTAACGCCCTGTCTGAATTACATGCGCTCCCCGTCGGCACGCTGTTTTGCGTAGGTACAGCTGCGATACTTCCGTTATAAGTAAGCCCCCTCAGTGACTAAATATATTAAAAGTTACTCACTGTAATAAAGTGAATGCTGTAGTCTACAGCAGCAGATCTCAAACATATTTGCTTCAGGGCACCCTTGCAAATTACTTTTTGGCACTCACTGTGAGAAACCCTGGCCTACGGCCAATTATGTGTACAGCATAGCCAAGGTAAATAGGGGGATATGTTGTTGCAGTGTCACGAGATATGACGACTTTGCAACATAACCGTCTACATCAGTTTGTTCTCAAACTTTTTCATGTCAAGGACCCCCAAATTGACACTAATTAGCCCGTAAGGACCCCCATTTGAAAAGATATGCCAGGGACCCTATAATAAGAGAAGATTTTGACGGTTCTAGCAGTGATTCTCAAACCGTTATACATTTCAAGGACCACCAGTTTGACATGCATTAGGCTACGGACCCTCATTTGATGGCATTTCTATCTCTGGGCCCCCAATTTATATTGTAAAATCAATGTTAATTTAACTCTGAGAGTGTACATCTGTACACTCTCAGAGTTACAGACCCATAAGGGTCCATTTGGTTCCAAATTATCATTTAGCTAGGGGCCCCCTGGAACTCCCTCAAGGACCACCTGGGGGTCCCCGGGACCCCACTTTGAGGAACCACTGGTCTACAATCACACAGCGTTTTGTGAGAATACGTTTTTTTCGTCCCATCAAACCCCTGCAGGACACTAGCCACTTTGATAATGTGCCTGTCGGAGCGTCACGCCATGCCTCCACAACGCCATCGATCATGGCCCAGAGCCTCTCCGCCCCATCCTGCCATAGTGAATCACTACTGCCTCTCCCTATACTTCACAGCGATATACTAGCCCAGAAATCCATGCCTGGCTGCTCTAAATAGGTCCGTTGGACTGTTACAAATGGCTGATGATAATCCTCCTCCGTCGGCGCTGAATCATTGTCCTGCGGGATGTTTAGCATCGCTCGTTGAGTTTCTTCGTCCGTTTCTTCGTCCGTTTCTTGCGGCTGCATGCAGTCTCTCTCCATCGCTCCCAACGCTCGCTATGTCTCGCTGTACAGTGCACTCGTGATTCCCCCCCCCCCCCTCACTTCATTAATTCATTCATTCATTCATTCACTCACTCATTCATTCATTCATTCATTCATTCATTCATTCACTCATGCATTCATTCATTCATTCATTCATTCATTCACTCATGCATGCATTCATTCATTCATTCATTCATTCATTCATTCACTCATTCATTCATTCATTTTAACCACATTAACCCTAGTCTGGGATCAATACCATTTCCGGGTGTCTGATCCGGTCTGGAGCAGAAGTGGGACGATGGGCGTGCTGCGATTGGCCAGTCTTGGCTTTGACTGGCAGTTCTGCCTTGGGTGCCTTTACTTTACTTTACTTTACTTTACTTTACTTTACTTTACTTTACTTTACTTTACCACCCAGTCTCCTATACATTGCAATACAGACAAGCTCCTATAGCAGAGACCCCCCCCCCCCCCCCCTGAGTCCTATATACAAGGATCATTATTATACTGTATTGCTTAAACATAACGTAACTTTATAATTGTGTGGGCCACGTGCATTTTCAGAGCGTGTTTATTGTAATGATCAATAAATCATGAAACGATTGTGTTGCGGCTTAGGTCGCATTCACACCTGTACTTACTCTGTACTGGATTGGGGGGTTAACTTAATTGCATCGTTTTAAATTTGCTGCGTTGGCGTTCACACTACGCTGTGTCAACACCACAGTAAAATCTGATAGTGTTCAATTATGAACAGTGAAGTGAAACCCCCGTTTTGTTTTTTTTGCGAACTATAGAATGCGTTTGTTTGATCAGCACCAGAATTCGAATGAGCCTTCTGAATGAGCCTTCTGAAAGAGGCAAATGAAGCGTACTTTCCGGCAATACAGAGCAGGATTTGTTTTGAACATACTACACACAGCCATGAAATAGCAGTGTAGTACAAAAAACATGCAGTAATCCTGGTCTCTAAACTGCCACCCCCTGGCCAGCCGGGGCGCCTGTTGGAGGGGAAAGGAACTGGTTGGAATAACGTGTTCCTTCCACGCGCTACGTCCAACCAGGGAAACTCCCCCCTGTCAGGTGTAAAGGAGCAACTTGGACACTCAGGCATGAAGGAATCATGAGTTCAAGTCCGTTGCTCTCCCCATGTCCCCCATATATGGGGACTAGGTTGGTGGAGGGTGTGTAGAGCCCAGGATCACATTCGATAATTGACACAGGGGTGAAAAATGGGTTACAAAATTGTGGGATACAAATTATTTAAAAAAATATATATATAGCAGTGTAGTATGTGATTGGCAGTTCTGCAGTACATTGACACACTCTCTCTCAATCATACACGTCCATTGTCTACCTCTCTCTGTCTTTCCCTGAGATTGCTGCCATTCAAAAAGTCTGTGTAATCCGCAGAGTCTAATTGTTAAATGACTGTCAGTTGTGATTGCATCGCCACTCAATCAAGCAGTTAGACCCCCATGCTCTGCGCCAGTCCTCTCACCACATTAACTAAACCCTCCCCAAAACATATTGGCAACAGTACTAGACTTCTCATTACTGATTAAGTACTACTGTAAGTTCTAAATAGGCATTGTAGTTAATTATGGCACGATATTATCCTCTCCTTTTTGAGTGGTGCAAACCACTCCAACAACTGGCTTTGTACCCGTGCGTGTACCCGTGTTCGTACCAAAACAATGAGCATGGTTGCTATGGTTAGCAACCACAGGTGAGCATGGTTACCATGGTCACTGACATTACGTCAGACCACAGCTGATCAGGCTATATAAGACCTTGCACCACTCAGTTCACACGGGTGTGATTTTTTCAATACTAGTAATTTAGCAGGTGTCGGGGCCGATCCAAGAGCCTGTTTGTTGAGGACACAACAAACGTATAGATGATCTATAGATCTATAGGGCCCTATCTTGCGCTACCCCTTATCCCTAAACGTATTAGCATTTTTTTCTCGACACGTTGTGAGCTTGTAGATCAGCTATTTGAACTATTCAAAAATGTTTTAAAGTATTAAAAAAATCACACCCGGGGGGGGGGGGGGG
>NC_136801.1:37149555-37444555 GCF_951216825.1 Electrona antarctica | reverse complement strand
TAGGTTACACGCCTTCGGGGGGTGGGGGGGAGACTTCACCCTGCTGATGGCTGCTCATGAGGGGAGGCTTGTGGTGTTAAGTGTGTACCAGCTCAGGAAAACACAGACCTGTCTACCCACTCAGCTGCGACTGCCAGTAAAGGTCATTAGACCATGTATGTGCCGAGAATAAATAGCTTCTGGCTTGAACAAATACTCCTTGCGCTTCTAGAGTTACTCATAGTCTGAAATAAAAATGGAAATCACTTTTGTTGGTGCATGGATATATATATATATATATATATATATATATATATATATAGCTTTTTTATTATTTTTTTATTATTGAAATTTGATCTCACAATTTTGCAACCCATTTTTTTCACCCAATGTCAATTATCTAATGTAATCCTGGACGCTACACTTCCTCTGCCAACCTGGGGAGAGCAACAGACTGACCTCATGCTTCCTTCAATACATGAGGAGTCCAAGCCGCTTCTATTCACCTGACAAGGGGGAGTTTTTCTCCAGTTGGACGTAGCGTGTGGAAGGAACACGTCATTCCAACCAGTTCCTTTCCCCTCCATCACACGCGCCCCGGCTGGCCAGGGGGGGGGGGAGGCCTTGATAATGAAATGTTTTTCCTATCTCTCTAGCCCCGCTTTTATGAATAGTTTTCATATCGTTTTAGCCCCCCCTATGCACGGCGTATTCAGAGTATACAGCCCTATAGCCCTATTTGTGTCGTCCTTGCTTCTCGCAACATTTTATAATAGTTCATGCTTGGCCTTTTCATTTCATTTCTTGGCATCAGTCAAGGCCGCGTGCCGCCGCTGCCTTGGCTTAGTGCTGGTGTTTTGAAAGCGGTCATGTAAATGAGGCTTCATGGCTACATTTACCCTCCAGACATAGTCAAACGGACCTGAGTTGGCTCTGTACTGTAATAGCAGGCAATATAAAAAATGAAGCTCACAACAGGTCACGTTGGGATTAGGAAACATTGTCAAGGGACTAAATTATTTTCGCTCCTATGCCACCAAAATGTGGAACGCCCTACCAACAGTCAGTAAGACATGTGAATCCCTTGACTCCTTCAAAACCGCTCTCAAAGGGCACCTACGGACGGCTGCAATTCTCAGGAGAGTCAACGACGCCCACACTCTTTATTTTCAGCCTCCAGAGGTTGGTCTCTGCTCTGCAAACCTTCTTCAATCCTCTGCCTGTCTCAACCATCATGGCCGGTGGGGGGGAGGGAAGCATAGATATTTAAAAAAATCACACCTGTGTGAAGTGAATGGTGCAACTCCGTGTGGGGTCCCCGCTTGGGGGGGGGGGGGGGGGGGGGGAGTTCCAGACCCACAGGAACGCACCCAGGGTGCCGGCCCGATTGCGGCGAGCCGCCCCGCGTCCGAAACGGTTGAGAAATGACAGTTACCGTGTGGGGGTCCCTCTACTGTACACTGTACTGTACTGTACTGTACTGTACTGTACTGTACTGTACTGTACTGTACTGTACTGTACTGTACTGTACTGTACTGTACTGTAATGTACTGTACTGGCACACCTGAAATCACCATATATACAGTTAATATGTGCGTGTGTTTGATTGATTGATTGAAGAATTTATTAACAGTTTGCAGAATTACAGTACATTTCAAGCACAAACTCAATACAAAGGCTGTTAACTGTGAGTGGACGACCCAATTAAGCATTACACTTGTTTCCAATAGGGTCCACCATGTTCAAATCATCAAAAACATTTAGAGACGTACAAATAGACACTTCTATATAGACAGAACAGGAATTCATCATAAAGGAGGTAAAAAGGGAAAAGAAACATATACAGTGAGGGAAAAAAAGGGGTGGGCGGTGGGGGGGATTCACGTTCAGCTCAGTTTGTTTTCCTTGGAGGAGCTGCGTTGGGTCCCCAAGTCGGCTCCGTGAACGTACCTTGAGTTGGCTGTGTGGCCGTGACCGTCTCTTGTGTTGTCCTTATGTTGGGTCCCCAAGTCGGCTCAGTGGCCGTACCTTGAGTTGGCTGTGTGGCCGTGTTGGCTGTGTTGGCTGTGTGGCCGTGTGTTTGTGTGGGTTGCGCACAGGTGGTGAAAAACAACCATGCTGTTTTCGTGCTCCGACATACCCAGGCAGCCAGCCACCCACCCACACACACCCACACAGTCAGTTAAGGAAGTGGTTTGCACCACTTAAAAATAGATGCCTCATTGGCTGCCAGTTCGTTGGAGCCTTGTGTGTTGACGGGAGGGCGGAAGAATTTACACTGGTACGCCGGAAGAGTGGACAGCACACTATACGTCACGCTGCCACTCAAGTGACTACTGGCCAATCACAGCGCATCTTTTTTAACGGGACTTATCAGACCCGAACATGCGCACTGTGACGCACACTCATGCTTCCGCGGGGCTTCGCAAGGAATCTTTTGCCCTCCTTTGAGCACATACGCTCCAGAGCCGAAAGATCCCAATCTGCCCTCAGATCCCAATCTGCCCTCAGATCCCAATCTGTCCTCGGATCCCAATCTGTCCTCGGATCCCAATCTGTCCTCGGATCCCAATCTGCCCTCGGATCCCAATCTGCCCTCGGATCCCAATCTGCCCTCGGATCCCAATCTGCCCTCGGATCCCAATCTGTCCTCGGATCCCAATCTGTCCTCGGATCCCAATCTGTCCTCAGATCCCAATCTGTCCTCAGATCCCAATCTTTTTTTTTGTTTTAATGTTTTTTTTGTGGCTTTCGCCTTTATTTTATATTTTTTATGGAGGGACAGACAGTAGGCTGACAGGAAATGGGAAGAGAGATGGGGGGGGAAGACATGCAGTAAAGGCCGTCGGGATCGGGGGTCGAACACGCGGCACACTGCCAGACTGGATTACCAGCCAAGGTGCCTGGACCACTGAGCCGTGGCCCAGGCCTCCTGTTAGCGTCTTGATCAACGCTGATGAAGGCTATGTGAGCTGAAACACGTGCGTCGCTGGTCTCGGTGAGGAAAATAAAATGATGAAAAGAGTTCTGCTGGATTGTTTATCTATGACTCTGAGGAAGACGTGAGTCAAAATGGCATGTGCAGACCAGTCGAGTGCTCCCGTGTTTTATTTGGGTATAGACTCTCCTGAAGTGCCCAGGTATTATTCTCTCTGATTCAAGGTGTCCCTGTTGAGCACCGAAGAGCCCTTCTACTTCAACTGAATGAAGCTGTGCTGGAGTTTTCTTTGTACCTATAGTGCATGGCGGGGTGCATACTTAGTTTAGACTAGTCATTGGTTAGACATGGGTTAAAGGGTAAGACCACTTTTGTTGAGGTTTGGGTTGTGTAGTTACCTTGCCATGATGTAACTCCAAATGTGGACAAGAAATAAAAAAGAATTGCTCCAGTGATTAGAAATTGATAATTCGAAATATGCTCCTCATTGACTTACATTGTACACTAAAACGGCTCTCAAAGTCACTCTTTTAGTACGTAAACAAACACAAACAAAGTTGATTCAGACAATATAGAGCATCACCAAAACTCATGTGGTTTTATTTTTTCATAATAACGTTAACTTCCTGTTGATTTGTCCATTTTATTAGGAAGAAAACCCGGACTGGATCCGTGGATCCGGATCCAGTTCTTCAAATAGTAAAATCAACAGGAGGTTAACATTTTTATGAAAAAATAAAACAAGCTCATAGCGCGCCACTCGGTGGCGCGCTATGAGCTTGTAGATCTGCTATTTTTCAATAGCTAAATTATAACAATGCTTAAAACACCAAAAGGGGTTCCCGCCCAAAATGGGTTAAGGTTATTGTAGCAGTCAAGCTCATAGCGCGCCACCGAGTGGCGCGCTATGAGCTTGTAGGTCTGCTATTTTTGAAAAATCGTGAAAATAAAATTTAAAAAAAGTTTTTTTTTTTTTTTTTTTTAATAATTTGGAGACCCCCTAGAATAATTTGGCGACCCCCCCGAGGGGTCGCGACCCACGGGTTGAGAACCCCTGGTCTAAACCAAAAACTGTCTAAACTAAGTACTGCACCCGTGCATGGCATGCATGCATACATTTGTTTATGTATACTACTAGAATTTCGCCGCACTTCGGGCGGCTCATCCTAGTTACGTTGCAGCGCAATGGGAAGAAGGAAATTGCGGGATTTGACAGATTTGACAGATTTGACAGATTTGACGGATTTGACAGCCTCCACTTCATGTTTCAACTGTGTTTTTAAACCCAGTATAGAGCGTCGCAGTCCCGCCCCCTACAATGGACCAGGAAATGAATCCCAATGCATTTTTCCCATAGACATTTCAAAAAGTATTTATTTAAAGACGGTTACACCGCGGACAAAGCCAACTCGAGTCGTGACAACTCATGACAACACAAACAATATTTTGGACCAAACAAATAATTACAAAGAAGAAAAACAACACAAAAAGTGTTGTAACCTGCCGTTTTTTTCTTCTTTCTAATTATTTGTTCGGCCCAAAAAATTGTGTTTGTTGTCATGATTTGTCACGACTCGAGTTGGCTTTGTCCGCGGCGTAAACGTCTTTAAATAAATACTTTCTGAAATGTCTATGAGGAAAATGAACGGAGAATCATTTCCTGGTCCATGGTAGGGGGCGGGACTGCGACGCTCTATTGTGCTTTTCACATGTAGTAACGGATGGCTACACATCGTAGACCCGCACACACACGCACGCACTCCCTGGAAATAAAAACGTCTGGGTTTCCGAGGCTACTCACTCACTCACTCACTCACTCACTCACTCACTCACTCACTCACTCACTCACTCACTCACTCACTCACTCACTCACTCACTTGTCAGTTCAAGTCCCCCTCCCCCGTTACGTCCACTCGCTAGATGTGACACAAAAATCCTCCACAGTGTGAACCCATGTGTCTGCAGTGACACTGATGCGAGGTTACTATGAGTCCGTGGTGGGACTGGGAAATAATGCTCGGAAGAACGTGGCATCCGACTATGCGTGTTGTGCACGCTAATGTTGTGCTGATGAGATGTATGATATGTAGTGTGTGTGTGTGTGTGTGTGGCTGGCCAATCACAGCTGTGCGTTGCTGTGTTGTACCGTGGGATCGGCATGTGAGCGTGCTAGCCAATAAGGGCCCTGTGTTGCGTGTGGATAATTGTGTAGGTTAGTGTGTGTGGTGTAGCCGAAATGGGTGGTGAGAACATGAGGGGGATGTTTCACAGCAATCGGTGACCCCTACATTAAGCGGTGTCCTTCCCAACATGCAGTGCGGGGGCTACGGCGGGGCTAGGTGTGTGTTTTGGGGTAGCCTAAATGTATTACATTTGGATATTACACGCAAGTCTTTGCTGCAGGTCTGCCGCGCACATTGTGGCGGGATCGGAGGGTGTTTTTTTCGCGAGGTCCCGGGAGGCTGGCCGCTGCTCCGTGGCGTGTGGTCGTGTCCGTTGAAGTCAGCAGCGGTGTTTGCTAAACAGCAATCCTGCCCTGAGCTAATGTGACGCGCAGGTTTAGGATTGTAAAATAGATCGAGACTATGCAGTATGCACATGCATCACTTTGTTTCCACCGTGACGTGCCCCCCTCGTCTAGACTGAGTGGCAACACATTGAGCAGCATGGAGCGTTGGAAACCACTCAACACTCCTGCGTACCACATGCTTCTAAATCTCACATAATGCACGAGGCAGCGGGATAATGTGTTATTGAAATGTGCTTCCAAACTCTGACACACAAACATAATCACCTGCACACAATTTCAGATACAGAAAGTAGCTCAAAACATGTCTACGGTGGATTTTCATGAAATAAAAACGTTGCAGTTAGAAAAAGGATAATTCAAGCTTTCCGTACACAGCTGCAATGTTGACAAGTTTAACGTTGTTTTAATCAGATAGGACTTTTCTGTTTGGATTGCATGCACCTCCTGGTACCGCAGCACCTCAAAGGCCCTTAAAACTAGGCTCCAGACTTCCCAAAACAAACTGGTCAGGCTCCTACTTGGCCTCACCCCCCGAACCCACCTCACCCCTGCCCACTTTGACAGGCTGGAATGGCTTAGGGTCGACGACAGAGTACAGCATCTTGCAATGGGTCTGGTCCACAGGATTCGATACACCACCAAGATACCCATGTACCTGTCTAGATACTTCCTTAATGTTAACGAAGTCCACACCCACAACACCAGAGGGAGTGCAACGGACCATGTACAACCCAGATTCGGCACAAACAAGGGACTCTATTTTCGCTCCTATGCCACCAAAATGTGGAACGCCCTACCAACAGTCATTAAGACATGCAAATCCCTTGACTCCTTCAAAACCGCTCTCAAAGGGCACCTACGGACGGCTGCAATTCGAAACTGGCCCCCGTAAAATCTGAATCCGCCCCCCCCCCCCCTTTTCCCCTCACTGTATATGTTTCTTTTCCCTTTTTACCTCCTGTATGATGAATTTATGTTCTGTTCTTTGACTATATAGAAGTGTCTATTTGTACGTCTCTAAATGTTTTGATGAATTGAACATGGTGGACCCTGTTGTAAACAAGAGTCTTTGTATTGAGTATTGTACTGTAATTCTGCAAACTGTTAATACATATTTCAATCAATCAATGTATAGGCTGTCAAGGCCAGAGGTTTTTTTTTACTCAGTAACTTCCAGGTATAATGATGATGATGTCACGTGCATACCCTCTATTGTGTGGAGCTGGAATGAAACCCTCGACGTGACGTGACACTAACTGTCCGTCCAGTTGTCTGAGAGTGACCCAGGTGTCCTGCAAACCTTATTGTCTTCGCTGTCCTGTCTGACTGCCGGTATATCCTTGTACGTGCAACACCGTTGACTTTCAGGAGGAGTTAAACCCATTTTGACCTGAGATCAGATTCAAAAAATGTCTTCTACATCCTGACAGTTTTCTGAAAAAGCTATGTTTCTATGTCAGTCGTTCTTCGATTTTTCAAAAATAGCAGACCTACAAGCTCGTAGCGCGCCACTCGGTGGCGCGCTATGAGCTTGTAGATCTGCTATTTACCACCAAAAGGGGTTCCCGCCCAAAATGTTAATTGCTTTGTTTTCTTTCTTCCGAGTGAAAGTAGAGAGTCTACAAAATGAGATCACGCCTCGATCGGATTGACTCGGTTCCAGTTTTGGAATTCAACCTCAGGGAATTGAATTTGAAAACACGGCGGAGAAAATAATCATTGACACATTCTATTCGGGGATACTTACTACACTGTCCCATATGGCACGTTGTGTGAATGGAGGTGTGAAATTATTTTGTCTCCATCTGGGCTCTCTGTCTCATTCCACTGCCTTGAGTCCTCCCACACACACACACACACACACACACACACAGTCACACACACACACACACGCACACACACACACACACACACACACACACACAGACACACAGACACACACACACACAGTAGCGACAACCCGACGTCGAACATCCTATCCCAATCAAGACTTAATCACAAATAATGAAAATAGCCAATCTTCAAGCGACACGTTGTGAGCTTGTACAGTAGATCAGCTATTTTTGGCTCAAAATATTTTCAGATGGTGGTGGGGGGCGGAGTCAGGTGAGGTGCACAGACACTTTTACTTTTTGTATTTGTTTATTTGGACAGGACAATGTATATTAATGGACGTCACATGGACGTAAATACACCGGATATAGCACAGTTGCTAATTTTCATCCGCAGTCCTCACAAGAAACACAAAACGGAAAAACAGTGGGCACATTTACATAACATTACATAGGGAACAACCAGCTCAGTGGCCTTGTGGTTAGAGTGTCTGCCCTGAGACTGGGAGGTTGGGGTTCGATCCCCGGCCGGGTCATACCAAAGACTCTAAAAATGGGACCCAATGCCTCCCTGCTTGACACTCGGCATCAAGGGTTGGATTGGGGGTAAGGCCCTGTGACATTAGCATCATGTCCAGGGGGTGTACTTGTACATCAAGCTGCCTCACGCTACAGAAACAGGAGATAGGCTCCTGCCCCATATGGGCCTCATGGCTCGGCAAGGCTACTTACTTACTTACATAGGGAACACAGCATAAAAAAAGAAATACACCTAAAATAATCATGAATGGTTGCATCTTTTGGTTTTCAAGCAACCATTTTTTTCAGATTGTATTTAAAAAGAGGGAAATGTAGCACAATCCCTTGTACGCAGAGGAAGGCCATTCCATGCTACACAACCCTGTACTGCCGTCATGCCGAACGAATGGACTGAAGGAAGTCACGGCAGGCTGCCATTGATTCCTTTCTTGAAGTAATTCAATGCGCTCTTATTCAGTCACGCTCTGGTATTGTGTCCGCTCGCCTTATGCTGCTGCTACTGCCGCCTGCAGTCAATGCTGCTCTTTGTCCGCCCCATATCCTTTATGCTTTGTATAGTCAATGCCGGTTATACAGAATGTGACAGAATATAAACTCATCTTCCTCTCTACCCGCCGTGTCTTTCTCGGGCTCATACAGATCACGGTGACAGAGACGGTGCTGTTCCTGATCCAGTACACGTCCAAGGAGTTCGACCGCTCGGAGAAGAGCGTGGCCACGGGCGACTGCTGCTACCTCAACCCGCTGGTGCGGAGGACCTTCAGGTTCCTCGGTAAGGCCACGTCCCCTACATGTGTTCTCTTAATCCATTTAGGCCTGAACTCAAAATTTAAAAAAAAATCTTCTAAATCCTCCAGTTTTCTGAAATAAATATTTTCACGATTTTTCAAAAATAGCAGACCTACAAGCTCGTAGCGCGCCACTCGGTGGCGCGCTATGAGCTTGTAGGTCTGCTATTTTTCAATAGCTAAATTACAACATAATGTTTAAAACACCAAAAGGGGTTCCCGCACAAAATGGGTTAAGTCACTGTTTCCCAACCTTTTTATACTGAAGTACCACCCAAGACAATATTTGGGTCTCCATGTAACATTTATTATTTATTTATTCAGTTAAAAGTGTAAACCTGCCCTTTTTGTTCCATTCCTATAAGCCAATAATGTTGCTGCTCTGACAAAACTCGGTCATATAATCACTAATCGGCACAACTGATGATATTTCTGATGTGATTAATCCGTTCTCGCATCTTCTGTTAACGGAAAGGTGTGCTGTCATGCTCATTTCAGCACGGCTGGATAGCCTTTTTCAACCAATTGCTTGGGGGGGGGGGGGGGGGGGGGGGGCTCAAGTACCACTATAGTGGTACAAGTACCAGTGGTTGGGCACCTCTGCTCTAAGTCAGGGGTTCTCAACCCGTGGGTCGCGACCCCTCGGGCGTCAAATCTTTTTTTTTTTGCAACTGAATGGCTGGACAATGGAAATGAAGAGTTTACATATAGTACATGCATACACCTTCCCTAATGATTATATCTGGTTTCAGTATTTATTTATGGTGTATTGTCTCTATTATTAAGGTTATTGTAGCAGTCCATTTATATTGGGGGTCCCGAGACATTGCCAAAGCATTTCCGGGGGTCCCCGGCCAAACACGTTGGGAACCTCTGCTCTAAGTCACCGTTTCCAATACTCTCGAGACAGACTCGCAAAGGAAAAGAGGGCGCTGTTTTTCCTTTCTTTTTTGACGATGGGTTCTCAGATTGCGGTTTCTTTTCTTCCTACATTTAGTTTTTAATTTTTATCATTGAAAAAAAAAATGTTCATACAAAACATTCCCAAAAACGTTGTTTTCAACAAAATTCAATGATTTGTTCAGTAATAAAGAAATCACAGAAAACTCGAAGAAATTCCATAAATTAGAAAAACAAAATGTTTAAGAAGTAGTGAAATTAGCAGATCTCCAAGCTCACAAGCTCACAAACATCCGGTCCGTCCGGAAAAGGGGTCCGTGTTTATAAATCGAATGGGCGCTATAATGTAATGGATTAAATAACCCCGGGCAATTAAAGTGTTAAATGTGTGAAAAAATAAAAAATAAAAAAATAGCCTAAGATTGCACGCCTCATGTTTCTGATAGGTACCGATCTACTTCATTCAAAAAAGGTCTTAAAAGCTTTAAAAACTTCTTTTTTTTAAAATCAGACACTGAAAACGGAAAATGGCACGTTTTCGTAGAATGACATGAAAGTGTTTGAAAATCACTGCTAGTTTAGGGGACCCAAACTTGGATCAGAGTATTTGATTTGTGGCCCTCTCAAATATCCTTGATTGCATTGCACCCTATTCAAACAAAGTGCAGCGTGTGGAAACGAACGCCATAAAATTACCCGAATGATCTGCCACAGAAATTAAATGACGACGCTGAAGTGCCGAACTGAAATTAAAATGGAAAAGAAGATAATGTCACATCGTCTCTCTGCAGTAACTGCTCATTGGTCTGCTGATTAGGTTCTTTCTTGTTTAATTTAATTGCTTCTCAGTGTCTCAACCCCATGAGGAGCAGTTTCAGGCCACTGACTCTTGGCATCAGCCCATGCACCGCTTTACGCCTGATTCATGCTTACCGGTAGTTGCGTACCGGTTTCGTTCTCAGTAAATAGCGGATCTATCGTTACAGAGTTACATGGATTACAAACGTACACACTTATGACACATAGACCAATTATTTGTTTACAAACATTGGGACTGGGCGCACGGGTGACTGTTTCATGTAATCAATTCCCAACATATCTCAAAACCTGTTGTTTTGGGGAGCGCTGGTTTCAGTCCATTCAACCTCCTCTTGTCTGTTGGCAAGTGAGATGCACTCTAGGAGACATTTATACTTCAAAGCGCAACAGTGTTGCGCACAGAGAACAGCTGATATACAAGCTCACATACTTTCACAGATGCGACTGTTGTGAGCGTAGAGGTCTGCGTGCGCGACACCATCACGGGACGAAGCATAAATTATACTTGATGGGCTGCAGGTGCGCGTGCTACCGTGTTCATGAGCGCACCTCCCGTTCATATGACAGCGACTGGAGGTGTGGTTTTGAGGACAACTGTTTTGAATTGCTATTATTGTTCAAACACAACAGAAACCAAGGACAATTATATTTCAAGGGCGAGACATCACAATAAAAATCCTAATCATTCTTCCTTCACACTGGGAGAAAAACAGCATCTGAAAGTTTGATGGGGCATTTTTTACACGTGAGTGCAGTTAGAACTTTTCCATTGCATCTTATGAGAGGAAGGGTTCTTCTGCTGCCGGTATGCGTACGCATCCTGTTTCTTATCAGTGTGACGTCGTCTGTTAAGGCTGGAAGTTGGAAATGCATGCCCCACCCATATATTTTGTCTGTGTCCCTTTTTATGAGAGCGGACGTAGAATACGCACGTCGACAGGCTGGGTGCTGGGCTACAAAGGAACTTCAGCAGATGTTGGATGGAGCCCGCACACCACGGGTGCAAGAAAGACGTTCTTTATTGAGAATTCTGACAACGTTTCGATCTATTTTTGATCTTCATCAGGTCATGTGAACCTACACAAAAGTTTGTACTTTTATAATAAGGGAGTGCCCCCAATATCCAATCAAAACACCACATCAAAACACCAAGATGTGGTGGTTTGATTGGACAATGGGGGCACTCCCTTATTATAAAACACAGTGTTCTAGTGCTTTCATCACGATGTTTATATTCTACACCTGAGGGACGTTCGATGTTGTCACACATCCATCGGGGCGTATGTACTCAGACAGTCTCAAAGGGCGCTGCACCGCTAATGGGTTCCGAGACTCTGGGGAGAATGGGAGAATGTCACCGCACTCCACAACCCCCCCACAACCCCCCATCCCACCCCAGGGACCACTTAACAGTCTGAGCCATTTCCCATATAGTATGACACTAATGGACACGAACAGGAACATTTGTGAACGCACACACGCCAGTGCATTCATAGTAAGGATACACACACGCATTGTGATGTGGACATGTTGTGAGCTTGTAGCACATGAGCTATTTTTGAGTGGTGCAACCACTCCCTTACGGAGCTATGTGTGTGGGTGGGTGGCTGGCTGGGTGCGTCTGAGCACGAAAACAGCATGGTTGTTTTTCACCACCTGTGCGCAACCTAACACACACACAAACACACACGCACATATTAACTGTATATATGGTGATTTTGGGTGTGCCAGTACAGTACAGTGACAGTACAGTACAGTAGAGGGTATACAGTAGAGGGACCCCCACACGGTAACTCTGTCATTTCTCAACTGTTTCGGACGTGGGGCGGCTCGCCGGAATCGGGCCGGCACCCTTGGTGCGTTCCTGTGGGTCAGTACAGTGACAGTACAGTACAGTACAGGGTATAGTAGAGGGACCCACACACGGTAACTCTGTCATTTCTCAACCGTTTCGGACGCGGGGCGGCTCGCCGGAATCGGGCCGGCACCCTGGGTGTGTTCCTGTTTGTCTGGAACTTCCGCCCCCCACCCCCACACGGAGTTGCACCACTCACTTCACACGGGTGTGATTTATTTTTGCTATTTTGGAACAATAAATGGATTATCTCTGTTTTGAAGGCTGAAGACCAGGGAAGACGGATCATTTTCCGCTGTGTAGTGCCCAAAACTGTGGTGCGCATCTCAAACCGTCCAAACTGTAGTCTGACATACCAACAGTCCGACATACGTGGCCAGTTAAGACTCACCCGAGGCTTCGGCATGGTGTTTTAAACATTATGTTATAATTTAGCTATTGAAAAATAGCAGATCTACAAGCTCATAGCGCGCCACCGAGTGGCGCGCTACGAGCTTGTAGGTCTGCTATTTTTGAAAAATCGTGAAAATAATTTATTTCAGAAAACTGGAGGATTTAGAAGATTTTTGTTGAGTTCAGGCCTAAATGGGGGCTACAGGGCTTCCACGTGTGGTTACGTTTGGGGTTAGGGTGTCGGACAATTGCGTGTCGGAACCGTTAGGACATCGGACCAGAGATACGCACCCCTTTTCACCACAATATATAGGACGTTACAATTTACAATTTTACAATTTAGGCATTTAGCAGACGCTCTTAATCCAGAGCGACTTACATTAAGCAAAAACAAAAAGCATGGCATACATCACATGTATAAAAAGTAGTTATCATGAATCATGCGTAAACTAAGAACGTAACAGTGGAGTATCTATGTAAACTATACATACTATACTATATAATATATTATACATGTGTACTATAAAGTGCTATGACTACATAAAGTGCAATTCTAGAGCTGTCTACATAACAAGCTATAAGTCTGTTTAAAATACTATCTAAGTCTACATAATGTGCTATCTAAGGGGCTAGGCTAGGGCAAGTGCTACGGGCCATGGTGGAGTCTGAAGAGGTGGGTTTTCAGACTACGGCGGAAGATTGGGAGTGAGGCTGCAGTTCTGACTGCAATGGGAAGTGCATTCCATAGTTTTGGAGCCAGAAGGGAGAAGAGTTTGGGACGTGTGGAGCGTTGTCCCGGCGTTTTTAGTGAAGGTACCTCCAGCTTCCCTGCGTTGGCTGATCTGAGTGAGCGGGAGGGTTTGTAGGGTACGATCATACTTGTGAGATATGGGGGGGCCATGCCTTTGGTTGCTTTGAATGCCAGCATCAGAGTTTTGTATTCTGTGCGGGCAGCGACCGGGAGCCAATGGAGCGAGCGGAGAAGGGGGGAGACGTGTGAGAATTTTGGCTGGTTGAAGACCAAGCGTGCTGCGGCATTTTGGATCAGTTGGAGGGGCTTAAGTGCACATGCCGGTAGGCCAGTAAGGAGGGAGTTGCAATAGTCAAGTTTTGACAAGACTGTTGTCTGGATTAGGAGCTGGGCTGACTCCTGGGTGAGGAACGGTCTAATTCGTCGTATGTTGTAGAGTGTAAACCTACAGGATCTAGTGACAGCTGTGATGTGTGTTTTGAACGAGAGCTGACTGTCCAGGACAACACCAAGGTTCCTGGCTGTCGGGACAGACTTTACCAGGGCGTTGTCTACGGAGATAGTTAGCTCCCGCATAGGGCAGGACTTAGCTGGGAAGAACAGAAGCTCAGTCTTGTCTGGGTTCAGCTTGAGGTGGTTGGAAGACATCCACTGTGAGATGTCAGCCAGGCATGCAGTGATGCGCTCTTCTACCTGGGTGGCAGAGGGGGGGAAGGATAGAAACAGTTGTGTGTCATCGGCATAGCAGTGATAGGATATATTGTGAGCAGAGATGATGGTGCCAAGGGATTTAGTGTACAGTGAGAAGAGGAGGGGACCAAGTACAGATCCCCCGTTATATTTGAAGAACACGACCACACTCTTGTGAAACAATCACTTATGCAAATGGAAATGTGCTATTCCGTTGGTGTAGCCATGTTTAAATCAATAATGGTTCTCAAACATCTTTCATGAAATTGGCCACGTACGCCATTTAACCCATTCTGGGCGAGAACCCCTTTTGGTGTTAGCATTATGTTATGATTTAGCTTGAAAAATAGCAGATCTACAAGCTCATAGCGCGCCACCGAGTGGCGCGCTACGAGCTTGTAGATCTGCTATTTTTGAAAAATCGAAGAACGACTGACACAGAAACATAGCTTTTTCAGAAAACTGTCAGGATGTAGAAGACATTTTTAGAATCTGATCTCAGGTAAAAATGGGTTAAAAACCATTATGTGCCATGGAAACCTCATAAGAGAAGATTTGTGTTCATCATTTGTCACTTAAACTATAGAGGTTCGGGACTTCGGGGCCGCTCAAGGACTCCTGGGAGTCCCCACACCTCCCCTTGAGAACGACGGGTTCAAATGGCCTGCAGCCCCAGACAGACAGTGACAGATACAGCAGTAACACTGGCATATGCTCCTTTTAAAGTTTCACTTTCCTTTCCGCGTTTCAATTCAATTCATTTCAGCCGACAGTCTGCCTGCTGCAGAGTCCCTGCACGGCTCCAATTTTCTTTAAAACCCGCACTACCCTGTTACAAATAAATCATACCGCTATCCAATTCAAGCACATTTAACCCATTTTGACCTGAGATCAGATTCTAAAAATGTCTTCTACATCCTGACAGTTTTCTGAAAAAGCTATGTTTCCATGTCAGTCGTTCTTCGATTTTTCTAAAATAGCAGACCTACAAGCTCGTAGCGCGCCACTCGGTGGCGCGCTATGAGCTTGTAGATCTGCTATTTTTTAATAGCTAAAGCATAACATAATGCTAACACCAAAAGGGGTCCCCGCCCAAAATGGGTTAAAGTCTAATTTTCCTTTCTGCGTTCCAATTCATTTTTCCAAGACGGCGGGCGGCCTGCTGCAGAGTCCCTGCACTGCTCCAAATTTGGTTTTAAACCCGCACTACCCCGTTACAAATAAATCATACCGCTATCCAATTCAATACATTTTATTGATAGAGCACATTTAAAACAGCGTTGAAGCAAAGTGCTGTACACGCAGTAAACAAATATAAAATACTAAGAGTAAAACAATAAAGTGTAGACAGAGGTGGGGGGAACACTGAGAAACACTGCCTATAAAGGGAAACAGCAACTCTCAGTCTGAAACATTGAATGTTCACTAGGCCTATCGCAATTATTTGAGATAATTGCAATTATCAAGCTTATACAACACGTCCTTTGTGACGTGTTGTAAGCTTGTAGAGCAACTATTTCCGCTATTTTGTAATTTTTTTAGTGGCGCAACCACTCCAATAGAGCGTCGCAGTCCCGCCTCCTACCCTGGACCAGGAAATTAAACCCAATGCATTTTCCTCATTTTATTTAAAGACGGTTACGCCGCGGACAAAGCCAACTCGAGTCGTGACAACTCATGACAACACAAACAATATTTTGGACCAAACAAATAATTAGAAAGAAGAAAACAATGGCAGGTTACAACACTTTTTTTGTTGTTTTTCTTCTTTGTAATTATTTGTTTGGTCCAAAATATTGTTTGTGTTGTCATGAGTTGTCACGACTCGAGTTGGCTTTGTCCGCGGCGTAACCGTCTTTAAATAAATACTTTAAGAAATGTCTATGAGGAAAATGCATTGGGTTTCATTTCCTGGTCCAGGGTAGGAGGCGGGACTATAGACAGCTGTGTGTGTCCTTGGCTGGCTGGCTGGCTGGCTGGCTGGCTGTGTCCCTGGCTGTGTCCCTGGGTCTGAGCACGGAAATAGCATATTATCACCACCTTATAGTGTCACTGTTGCAGAGCCAAGTCTCACTGTTGTGCAGCCTCGCTGGAACCGGCCCAGACCCCTGGGCGCGTGCCGGGGGGTCGGGATGTTCCGGGATCCCCTCGGGGACCCCCACGCGGAGTTGCACCACTCACTTCACACGGGTGTGATTTTTGAAATAAAAATAAAAATATGATTACATGTGTCATATTTGCCCTGTGCAATTTGTGATTACGAAGCCTAAAAGGCAAAAAAACCCAATTAAAGGGACACTTACTGTGTGTGTTTTTTTTTTTTTTGTGGCTTTCGCCTTTATTTTATATTTTTAAAGGAGGGACAGACAGTAGGCTGACAGGAAATGGGGAGAGAGATGTCATCAACACTGGGCTCACTTCCTTCCTGGACTACAATTCCCATAATACTACTGTAGTCCAGGAAGTATGTGAGCCACTGGACACTGGACTCACTGCTACAATCTAAAATATCTAAAACCACATATTACACACATAAAGACCCCCAGGAAAGTGTTCTAAAGCTTCTAAACGTCATTAACATATATTTGTTTTGCAAAAAGGGTGAAGTGTCCCTTTAATCATAATTATTTGTGTGACAATAAGTCCGACCTCCCGTTAGTCCGACCTACGTGGCCGGTTAAGATACAGGTTAGGGTTAGGGTTTGGGAAAATAATACATACGATTTATATAGGTCACAGACATTTTAGTACAGACATTTTTATTAGAAAACTAGTTAAAAAGGTTAAAAACTAGAAATCAAAATCAAAAAAGGACAAACAAGAAGGGTGTGTGGGGGGGTTATGTAGGGAAAGCAAAAAGGTGGGTTTTGAGTGTGCTTTTGAACATTTCGAGGGTTTTGTAGGTAATGGTGAGTATTTTGAAATCAATTATGGACTTGACTGGGAGCCAGTGGAGTTCACGGAGGACGGGTGTGATGTGGTCCCTGGATCTGGTTCTGGTGAGCAGGCGGGCGGCGGAGTTTTGAACATATTGTAGTTTTTTGAGAACCTTGGATATTGTTAGTTTGGAATTATGGGAGGTCGGAATAATGACACTGGTGAGAAGTGATGTTAATGTTCTAAAAAGGCAGATAACCTAACCGTCGGTGGCGGTGTTTGCTGGCCGGCTCTTGTGTTTGCACCATCGTATCAGCCTTTTAAAGGAGAATTCCATACTAAAAGGCTTTCTTACCTTTCTTTGTAGTTGTTACGTCCCCACCAAAGAGGTCCAGGTGTTATTTTGTGCAAAAGCTCCTTATTGGCTATTTCCCCTACCATAAGCCCTATATGAATTGCATTGAATTGAATGGGGCTATGGGGTGCTAATTCGCTTATTTCCATCGCTCAAAATTATTATTTTTTTGTATATATCCTCTCTTCATAATGTAAATAATATCCCAAGCGGCACACTTTACTACTTATTTTGATGGAAATAAGCGAATTAGCACAACACCCCATAGCCCCATTCAATTCCCATTCAATGCAATTCATTGAGGGCTTATGGTAGGGGAAATAGCCAATAAGGAGTTTTTGCACGAAAAAACACCTAGACTAGACCTCTTTGGTGGGGACGTAACGACTACAAAGAAAGGTAAGAAAGCCTTCTAGCATGGAATTCTCCTTTAATCTGAGAGATGGAGTTCTCACCGAGACCGACCCAGAATGGCAGTCACTTTAAAGAGAGGCCCATAAAACAGACCATACACCCCTGTGACAACATGCTCGCTGAGGCGCACACAATACTAATGGCTCTGCCGTGGCCTGGTATGCTATACTACAAGAGCACCCATTACGGGCGCTCAGAGGCAAGTAATTACTTAGCATGCCGTCGTTGTCGGGTGGAAAGCTTTTCACGCCTGGAACCGTTACTTGTCACGACATGGAGAAAAAAACGGATTGCGTTTTTTTTAACCCATTTTGGGCGGGAACGCCTTTTGGTGTTAGCATTATGTTATGCTTTAGCTATTGAAAAATAGCAGACCTACAAGCTCATAGCGCGCCACCGAGTGGCGCGCTACGAGCTTGTAGGTCTGCCATTTTTCAAAAATCGAAGAACGACTGACATAGAAACATAGCTTTTTCAGAAAACTGTCAGGATGTAGAAGACATTTTTAGAATCTGATCTCAGGTCAAAATGGGTTAATCAAAACAAACTTTCATCACGGCTCATAACTAAAGCGTCGCCACTCGCGGTTACAGAATGTATGTTTTGGCGGAATAATACAAAATAAAAAAAAGATTGCGGCTAACTTTCCATAGCCGTGTTTAGTTCCAGTTCACGGCCCATGAGTTTTTTGGCGTTCAAAATAAGAACATATAATATGATAAATAATAGTATACATGATAAGAGCAGGGTGCGAAATAAATCAGGGCGGTAAATGAGTTAATGGGAACTGCTGCCTTTTCATAATTTCCATTCTCGGCGGCAGATACATTTTCCGCCTGGTTGGGCTCTAAATGTTTTCTAAACAGATACTAGGGTCAATGCGTTGCCTGCAGGGTGTCCTCTATAGTTTCAATGTACAGATTGTTATTTTGTGGTGCAGGGGAGAGGCAGTAGCTCAGGAGGTTAGTGTCTTAGTGTCCTTGAGCAAGACTCTGAACCCCTAATTGCTCCCAATAAGCAGGCTGGTGCCTCGCATGGTTTCGTCTGCTGTGTGTGAATGCGGGTGAATGTAAATGCACACATTGTAAAGCTCTTTGGATAAAGGCGCTATATAAATGCACCATTTTAGACCGATGCTAGGTTCTTCTTTTTTTTTTTTACCTGTGATCCGATATAGGTTTTCATTAGTTTCATTAGTTTTGCACAAAATACATTCATTGGGCTAAAAACAGCCATAGCCACTTAGCCCAAATGTGCTGACCTCATCACATTTCACACAGAATCATGAAAAACCCCTAGTTTGACATGTCACATGCTACTTAAAGGACCACTTCACCACTTTTCATGTTCATGATAAAACACCACCATTTTTTTCTACTCAGTCTCATGTCTCATAGGAGAGCTGTGGGCAGTTCAGACACCCGTCCACCAGTGACATCATCATCGTTAGGCAGAATTTTTTAAACAAGATTATTAATATATACATATATATATTAATATATTTAGATTTGTATTATCGTGAGACCGATGGCTTCCATTTTTGCATTGCAACTTTTCAGGAAAATAAATTCTGCAGTTTCTATTAGCTTGGATTCCCCATCGATGATGTCACTGGTGGACGGGTTTCTGAACTGCCCACAGCCCTCCTATGAGACACAGACTGAGTAGGAAAGAATTGTGGTATTTTATCATGAACATTAGTGAGGACTAATTATAATATAATTAGTCCTCACTAATGTTCATGATAAAATACCACAATTCTTTCCTACTCAGTCTGTGTCAACTTATCTTCATATTATGAAGATAAGTTGAAAAGTGGTGAAGTGGTCCTTTAAAGCAAAAGGAACGTTTGATTTTTGACAATTTTGCCTGCCATAGGATGTTAATGGGAGGGTCACAAGAAACCCCAATAAAAAAGATTGCCCAATACTAACAGCCGGTCAGCAAGTGGATTCATGAATGTATGTATATAGACAATATTTTAGGCCAATACAAAATACTAACAAATTTCCAACTTTAAACAAAAAGCTGCCAGACTAATAGTTTAATGAGCAGGCTACACTGTCTCTCTACATTCTATGTATGTGTGGTTATTTGGTTGTATTACTGTAAATCACCTTGGATAAGAGTGTCTGCTAAATGCCTATCCATCGTAAAGCAGAGGGGTCGACGATGGAGAGGGGCCGCGTCACGCCCTCTGTGTCGCCGTGAATGCAAACGAAGGTCGACCTGGTTCCGCAGGGTTCAGGGGGAGGCTCTGCCACTGGAGAGACACGCTGCGGTAGTCAGATGGAGCATGCTTCGCTGCGCGGGCCGTGGCACCTCATGTTTATTTATGTCTGAGTGTTGCTGTAGATTTGTCATGCACTGTGTGTGTGTGTGTGTGTGTGTGTGTGTGTGTGTGTGTGTGTGTGTGTGTGTGTGTGTGTGTGTGTGTGTGTGTGTGTGTGTGTGTGTGTGTGTGTGTGTGTGTGTGTGTGTGTGTGTGTGTGTGTGGCGTGCATGCGTACAGTATACTGCACAGTGGATGTTCTGCGTTTGCTGCATCTCTGACCTGCAATGCCGCACAGTCGCATGGCGGGGTGGATGGGGGTTCTCTCTGCACGGCTGAGCCCACGGGGGGGGGGGGGGGGGGATGTTGTGTGTGTGCGTGTGCGTGTGCGTGTGTGCGCTTATCAAGCATCTTTCAACACAAAGTCACAAGGTGCTGTACAAATCAACCCCATAAAGTGAGTGCCAATCAGATAGGACTTTTCTGTTTGGATGCCACTCAGTAGGCATTCCCACATAACTTCAGGGTATGATTGACGATGTCACATGCCTACCCTCTATACCAGGGGTGGCCAAAAGGTATAGATTGTGATCTACCAGTAGATCACAAAGGCTGGCAGGAAGACCACATGACATGCCCATAAAAGTATATATAAAACAATATATATTTATGAACAAAAGTGACTTGATTGATTGACATCAAAAAGGGCCTGTCAGCTCAAACAAACAATCCAAATATATCCAAGTTATATGCGTCTTATATGTAACACCAGTGCCAAACTGATACTTTTTTGGGGGGGGGATACTGTAGGTAGATCTCGTTGAGCTGGTCATTTTGAAAGTATATATGTAGCTCTCAAGTCAAAACAGTGTCGGCACCCTAGCTCTGGTCCATAGCCCTAATGCTAATTCTGCCCTGCATTAAGGCTATGGGACTGATCGCTTCTATAGCTCTCGAATGGAATGCAGACCAGCCTCTCTTCTGTTGCTAGAATATAAAGAACGTTTTACCTACTCACCAATACAAAGACGGGTTGTGTAATTAGAAAGCCTATAGTGCAGGGGTTCTCAACGTTTTTGGCCGGGGACCCCCGAAAATGCTTTGGCAATGTCTCGGGACCCCCGCCCCGCCCCGCCCCCTCCCGACCCCCAATATAAATTGACTGCTACAATAACCATAATAATAGAGACAATACACCATAAATAAATACTGAAACCAGATATAATTAGGGAAGGTGTATATGCATGTACTATGTGTACTATGTAAACTCTTCATTTTCATTTTCCAGCCATTCAGTTGCAAAAAAAAAAAAGATTTAAAAAATATATTTGGGGACCCCCCAAAATAATTTGGCGACCCCCCCCCGAGGGGTCGCGACCCACTAGTTGAGAACCCCTGCCTTAGTGGACGCACTCTGAGCCCCCCACACGTATAAATGCACTTTTTGGCCAGAACGGGATTGTTTTCACCGGACGGAAAAAAACTTTCTTCTTTTCTCTTGGCAATATCGGTAGTGGAGTAACTAAAAGTATTTCTTTTCAAGTGGAAAAACAATCCCTTTCTTGCCAAAAAGTACATATTATACATGTGGTATAGGGGGCTCAGAGTGCGTCCACTAAGGAAAAGTAGGCGTTCTAATTACACAACCCGTCTTTGTATTGGTGAGTAGGTAAAACGTTCTTTATATTCTAGCAACAGAAGAGAGGCTGGTCTGCATTCCATGCGAGAGCTAGACGCCATCGTTCCATAGCCTTAACCCATTTTGGGGCGGGAACCCCTTTTGGTGTTAGCATTATGTTATGCTTTAGCTATTGAAAAATAGCAGATCTACAAGCTCATAGCGCGCCACCGAGTGGCGCGCTACGAGCTTGTAGGTCTGCTATTTTTGAAAAATCGAAGAACGACTGACATAGAAACATAGCTTTTTCAGAAAACTGTCAGGATGTAGAAGACCTTTTTAGAATCTGTTAGCATTAGGGCTATGGACCAGAGCTAACGGCACCCCTGCTCTATACCGGTGTTGTTTTTGGCAGCAAATTTCTGTTTTAGTTGTAGTCATAGTCTCTTGAAAGAAACGTTTTCATTTAGTTTTAGTCGCATTTTAGTCACCTGGAATGGTTTAGTGTTTAGTCTAGTTTTAGTCGACTAAATATAAGATTTTTGTCGACTAAATCTACAGGTGATTTAGTCGACTAAAATGTATTTTGGCGGGCCTTGATGCCGTCACAATGGCAGATTTTACACTTGCTGAAAATAGCCGATCTATAAGCTCACAGCGCGTCGCAGCACGGCGCGTTGTAGGTTTGGGTGAGTGTAAACTTTGCATACTTATGACTAGCATGGGCTGCAACCGGGGAACGATTAAATAGAGAGAGTTGGCTTGTTATGTTAACGCATCGTAAGCTCTCTCCGGTCCTCTCCTCCTCCAAGCTGATTGGACGGAGTCTCGCTCGCTATAGTTTGACCGCAAATCCCTCGGTTAGTGTCAAAACCCAGAGAGCGGCAATGAGCAAGAAAGCAAAAAAAAAAACAGGCTTTAAAAATAGATGAAAGACTCCCCCTCCGGAGATAGAACACGGTGGTGGTGCACCGTGCACTGTGTGTGTGTGTGTGTGTGTATGTGTGTGTGTGTGTGCGTGCGTGCGTGCGTGTGTCTGTGTGTCTGTGTGTGGTGCATGGTGGTGGAGTCGTTACATGCGGGTCTCAAGGTTCAAAGCGCTCAGGCGCGCTTGTTAGGAACCCTCTTGAAGATGCTCTCTCATAAACACGGGAAATCACTGTATGCTGGATATTGTTTGCTCACAATGAAACGGCCTTAATTTTTTTCAAGCTTCTTCAAACAAAGAAACACAATAGAAACATTTCAGCTGCGGCATTCTTGGTCTTTTTTTTTGTTTTGACCCAGATAAGCTTTGGCATGAGGAGCTGAACGATGGTGTTATTTTATTATTGTATTTTTTCCATTATAGCCTATAGTACATGCTGGCTCATGTACAGTATATAGAGTGACTCTTATGTTGTTGTTTTTTCCTTATTTCTTGTTTTAGATATATGTGTTGAATAGTGCAGGAATACTGCATGTCTTCCCCCCCATCTCTCTCCCCATTTCCTGTCAGCCTACTGTCTGTCCCTCCATAAAGAAATATTAAATAAAGGTGAAAGCCACAAAAAAAAACATACAAAAAAAAGAAGTACTTTTTAATACTTTTCACTGGTTCAATATATGTAAAAACCCAAGAAGTAAAGGGTGTTCAATATCACTGATTTATTAAAGAAAATAAGAAGAATTGAGATAGCTGGTTTCTGCCCGACAACGACAATCTCCTACATTGAATCCTTTCCTCCTCCTTACAGATCAGGTCATCAATAACACATCGTATCAACAAGTAACAGTTTTGTCAAGAGTTACGGTATAAGCTTGCTTTGGATTAATTATATTAATCAAACCCAAGACTTCTCGGTAACTTACTTACTTACTTTCTTTATTTACACAATTGTGTGACATTGGGCCCAAACAATGATCGAAAACCTATGAATGAAAACTTTTAAAAGGTACATACTGTAGGTACATACATAGACCTATACAAGCAGGTTGGATATAAATGCAGTGGTATGACACATGCACACATGAGACGTTTGCCCTCAATGCTTTCTGGCTAAGCCTGAGCCTAACCTTATATAACCTCACTAAACTGAGCCTAAATCTATCCTCAACCTTGTAAAACTGAGCCTAAACCTATAACCCAGGGTGAATTTTGGGGTTTTCGAAATAAAATAACCTTTTCTACGTCCGACAGTGAGAGACATTAGACATGAATCGTGGGCGGCAGAATGAGTTAATGCATTTACTGTATACTCAGGATTTGTTTTAACCGGCGGAAATGGCTGACCTGCAAGCTCCCAACTCCCAGCTGTTGCGTGCTCTCTGACTACACATGGCATCACACACACGGTGACGCCCCTATTTCATCTGCTACTCTCCGTCGACTCCCCACGTTGCTCAGTGCTCAAGAAGGACAAGGACACACTGATAACTTCCACCACCGTCACCACGCACTTATCTTACATGTTGCTGCTTTCACATGTTGACTTCCACAACAGCCCACGTAAACTTTCAAAACTACTTTCGCTGAGCGTGTGTGTACACGGACACGCGTGTCTGCCCACTCATGCCGTGCACTGACTTCAAAATGACTGCAAACACTTAACTTCCCGAACACCAACAAAGCCCCCCAGGGCCTTTGCGTTCACATTTCCCTGTGTGTGTGTGTGTGTGTGTGTGTGTGTGTGTGTGTGTGTGTGTGTGTGTGTGTACTCACTACACACGCGCACGCACACATGCACAGTAAACGCCAACAATGCACCCCAGGGCTGTGCATTTCCCTGCGTGTGTGTGCGAGTGTGTACTCACTACACTTGCACACGCACACACTGTGTAGTGTACGCATGGGCAAGTGCACGCTAGAAACACGCTAGAAACACAACAAATGTCTTGAATTGAATGTGGTCAGAGCGCTGTGCGTCTCTCCCTATCTCTCTACCAAGTCCCTGTCCCACCCCCACACCACGTCACACACTCAGCGTGAAGTGGGTACAACGCATTCTCTGGCGAAAACAGCTAATCTACAAGCTCACAACATCACAGGTTGCAAAAGCCTTGAGTTTTCTCAAGCCAGAGCTCAAAATTGTGCACATTTTGGACGCAAATGCACCTACAATTTGATCTGTGCAACTTACAAAATGAATTTGGGAGTACTTGTGCGACTGTCCATAGTTTCTGTGGTGCATGTCAAACTGGGGGTCCTTCATACTTTTCAAATGGGGGTCTGTGGGCTAATAAGTGTAAATGTTGCGGACCTTGTCATGAAAATATTTCCCTACCATGCATTTTAGTTAGAGAAAATTAGCAAAATGTGTGGCAAATCTGAAAAGAAAATGCTTACCACTAGCTTTCTTCACAAATGTGTTCATAAAGGTGTCTACTATAACATAACAATTTGTTCCAACCCAACTCCCAAGTCACTTCTGTCTTCAAGTCAGCTGCTGAAAGTTGGGGTACCATTAACAACCAATATTAGGCAAAATTCCCATATTTTCATTATGCTTTAAGTAGCATGTGACATATCAAACTAGGGGATTTTCATGATGCTGAATCCATTCCAAGCATTAGTTTTGCACGCAAATACTCCTTGGGATAAATTTGGCGATAGCCACTTGCCCTAATGTGCCCAAATGTGCTGACCTCATCACATTTGTGATGACGGCTATGGGCAGTTTTAGGCAAATGTAACCCAGCCAACATGGCAACCCAAAAATGGCAACCCGTGTCAACCTGTCAATCACAGCAGTATCCTACACTCTACACTTCCTACACTCCCACTTCCATTCAAGATGGCCGAATTGTTTGGCATGGCATTAGGAGGTTCCTCTACACTACTGTGCTAGGCCCTTGTTACTCATCGCTGAGTTATTTAGGCTTGGTGTCATTTTCATTTGACTTGTCGACTAGACTAGGGGGGGGGGGGGGGTTCTGTTTTCGTGGGGGGGGGAGTTTTGTTTTTGTGCTCGTACCCAGACACCCAGCTACCCACCCACACACAAAGTCACTTAAGGAAGTGGTTGCACCACTTAAAAATGAGTGTGTGTGTGTGCGGGTGTGCGTGTGTGCGTGCGTGCGTGCGTGCGTGCGTGCGTGCGTGCGTGCGTGCGTGCGTGCGTGCACAATCATTGTTTGACGTATGTGATAACTGAGGCTGACAATGAAGTTGCCTCATACCACAAAGGGCTGGCATCCCGTCAAAGAATAGGTGCATTGCCTCACTCTGTTTACACTCACACACACACTGAAACTTGACGCGCTGTCAGCTAGTAGGTCTGCTGTTTTTGAATAGCCAACGATGCAAAATCACACTTGCGTGAAATGAGGGGCGCCCACTGTGGCTGCCGCCACGTGACGTCACAACGTCATTCATTCATTGCAGATTCACTGCCGCTATATACGTTATGAGAGATGAATGCAGTGTGTTATTATTGCATATAAAACCAGTCACAAGATGTATTCATATTGGCCACATGACGGTCTCACGTTGTCTTTAGTGCACGTCCTCTCAATAAACAACGCGGGTGCTAAGGACGTATTTTTTTACAGCTCCCATTGCTATACGCAACGCCTTGTTCAGTGCATGTTTTGCATGTGCACAGCCATTCACTTCCTTGTTTACGGGCCGACAAAACTATATTATCTCTGAATCTACGTCGCTGTCCATGGTTTTGATCAGAACAGCAAAGTTCTGTCCTAATTTCTGACTTACCAAGCATCTCGTTTGGAATATATAAACGATTCTAAAGCGAGACCAGTGTTATCACTCGAGTGTGGTGTGACCCAAAAGCACAGCAAGGAGAGGCAAAGCAGAGTAAAGCCCACCCGGGCGGGCTTTTATTCACAAACACAGGGGGTGAAAGGAGTGCAGGGGTCCGTAGGCTGCTCCACAGAGCTCGGGTCCCGGAAACACGTAGACTGGGGAAGAACTGGCGCCGAGCTGCAGACAGGTCTGGCTTTTGTAGGCTCATCAGGTGATTGCAGACGACATCCAGGTGGGGATATTGTAACAGGGAGAGAGGTGCTGTGGAGTGCTCTGGAGTCCTCTGGTGGCACTGAAGTGCCCAGAACACCCACAGCACATGGATGTAGAGGTGATGGAGAGCGAACCGTAACAACCAGACTTGACAGTGCGAGGTAGTAATGGAAATGGAAGGCGGGGCTCTTCAGAGTAAAACCTGCCCATCTGCCAATCTGTTGAACGCCTTTATTCTGACAAACTCTGGCAGCATCATAAGTGTTAAGATGCCACCATTTCCATCTGATCACTCTTGCGTCCTATTGGTGCGCCGATCAGTTCAGAAACCTGCCTACCAATGACATCATGGTTGAGGATTCCAAGCTGACAGAAACCCAAGGCTTTCTCTTCCCGGAAAGTTAGGCCCTGCTGAGCGAGAAGTAGACAGAAATAGTGCCAACGCCTCGCAGTGAGCTTGTGGATCGGCTATTTTCGGGCCAAAGAGGTTTGGTGTAGATGGGAAAAAAGAGCAGAACTAAGTTTACTAAGTATTGAAGTGGTTAAATGTCTGAAAAATGCACAATAACATGAATCCAACATACAATGATGACAGCGCTGTCAAACAAGTCAACAGCTTCCCCCGCAGTGCGTGCTTGCCAACACCTATACAGTATATAATATACAAACACACTCACTGTGGGTAATGGGCCCCCAGACGCTGCCATCCATTCCCATGGCTCTTAAAAACTAAGTCGCTATGCATGAAATCTATGAAAAAGATTAATCTGCACCATCATTTTATAAATGTATACAATATATAGTGGGGAAGACCCGTGCTCTGTCTAGAGCAATATAAATGCCGTCCATCTATACCACGTTCCGAACCCTTGTGGCGTTGGTTCGGACGGTCGCTGAGTCACGCCCGCAACTTGACAAAATGTATTTTGATGGCGGTGGGGGTGGGGCTGTCATCGTCCTGAGGCAGGGTGACCGTAGAGCAAGAGAAGGCAAATACTTGGACTGTGACATTTAAAGTGAAACGTAGCGAGAGGAAAGCGAGAACAGCGGAAGGGATCTAGATGAGTCACACTCTCTTACAGCTGCCTGTTTCCATGGATGTCTTCCAGCTAAACAAGCTTCAAAGTCTGGGAGTGAGCGTGAACAGTTGCAAACTCCGATTGCCAAAGCTCCCCATTGTTGCGATACAGATATATACACATAGTGTATATACACACGTGTGCGTGCGTGCGTGCGTGCGGGGGCGTGCGTGTGTGCGTGTCTGGCATGAAGGCCCGTTTTGGTGATTTAGCGTGGCAGAAGGATGGGCCCCCGTGGTGGAAAAGCCATAATTTCCGTTAAAGCCGTCACAATCACAGAGACATAAAGCACATCCCTGTTAGTTTTTAAGAGCCATGGGAATGGATGGCAGCGTCTGGGGGCCCTTTACCCACAGTGAGTGTGTGTTTGTGTATTATATACTGTATAGGTGTTGGCAGGCACGCACTGCGGGGGAAGCTGTTCCCAACAGCTTCCCAATAGCAGATCTACAAGCTCGTAGCGCGCCACCGAGTGGCGCGCTACGAGCTTGTAGGTCTGCTATTTTTGAAAAATCGAAGAACGACTGACATAGAAACATAGCTTTTTCAGAAAACTGTCAGGATGTAGAAGACATTTTTAGAATCTGATCTCAGGTCAAAATGGGTTAAAGGGGCTGTGACGATCGAGTGCCGTGGATGTCACGTCCAAGTGTGCTCTTCTTACTACTAGGTTTGGGATCCGGAAAAACGGAGGAACCCTGATCCAACCTATATCTCCGCTGTTGGGGAGAAACCACCTAACTCCAAAATGTTAATTTTCTTAGAAAATGAAAAATATATTTTTTTCTGGAAATTAAGAAAGCCTAATATTTTGAAATCCAAGCAATACTGCCTCATCAAAGATGGTGTTGTGACTTTATATTATTGTCAATTACTTGCATTTAATAGCAGACAGTTTGAGGGTCCACTGGAGTTAAGAGGTTTTGTCCGAAGCACGTTTGACTACTTGGTTATTGGTTCAATATAGTTTTAACCAACACACAGACGTAAAGGGTGTTCAATTGCATTGATTTATGCAAAAAATAAAATTCTAAACCCTCAGAAATGCAGTTAGGTGTTTTTTTCCCGAGAGCAACCAAACCTGTGCTCACAGTACAGCGTCATGGCATTTAAGTATACCTGTGTGTTAGGGCCGTAACTGCAAAACAGCGGAATCTAGGGTTTGATTCAGATTCTTGGGTTCACGATTCGATTCCAAATCGATGTTTTCGATTCAACTCTATTCTCGATCGGAAAACTTTTTTTTTCTTTTTTTCGATTCAAAGGTAATTTCAAAACTATTCTCTATTCAAAATGATTCGATTCAATACACAGGATTTCAGCACGATCTACTCCAGTCTTGTGGCATGAAAGCAGAGTACATTTAGTAAAAAGCTTTAATAATTGTAAATGTTTTATCAACTGAATGATGGGTCAGCTGGACCCTCGTTGACAGACACCTCAGCTGTGCTGAAGTGACTGACTGGAGTCACTTGAAAATGACTAAGACAT
Organism: Electrona antarctica; assembly: GCF_951216825.1. Taxonomy (NCBI): domain Eukaryota; kingdom Metazoa; phylum Chordata; class Actinopteri; order Myctophiformes; family Myctophidae; genus Electrona; species Electrona antarctica. The sequence goes on along the minus strand of NC_136801.1, from coordinate 37,415,477 downwards.
GATAATGTTTATTGTGATTATGGTAAGCTTACATTTCATATCACAAACACCATATAGTGACAACTCCTATAACTGTAACCAGAAAGAGAAAAAAAAGAAGTTTTTTTTTATTTTTTTGGGAAATGTGGAATCTATTTTGAATTGCTCATAATGAGAATCGCGATATTAATTTGAATCGATGTTTTTTGGCACCTCTAGCGGATTCTGTAGGCAATAATAGTTGTCGTTGAATGTCTCTCTCTCTCTCTTCCCTGCCAGGAGTGTACACCTTCGGCCTCTTCGCCGTGGACATCTTCGTCAACGCGGGCCAGGTGGTGACGGGCAACCTGACGCCCTACTTCCTCACGGTGTGCAAGCCCAACTACACGGCGCTGGGCTGCACGCTGGCCGTGCGCTACATCAGCCACCAGCAGGCGTGCACGGGCGACCCGGACGACATCCTGCGCGCCCGCAAAACCTTCCCCTCCAAGGAGGCGGGGCTCAGCGTCTACGCCGCGCTCTACCTGGCCGTGAGTCGTCCTGCTTCTTCTCTGCTTCTATAAACGTGTTTTATGTCGTAGGTCGTGGGACAACAAAACGTGACCGTAGACGCAGACCTACGTAGACCCTTGCATGTCTTACAAGCTACATACATGTAGCTTAAACGCTACATACATCTAGCTTAAAAGCTACATACATGTAGCTTGTAAAAGCTACATACATGTAGCTTGTAAAAGCTACATACATGTAGCTTAAAAGCTACATACATGTAGCTTGTAAAAGCTACATACATGTAGCTTGTAAAAGCTACATACATGTAGCTTGTAAAAGCTACATACATGTTTTACAAGCTCATAGCGCGGCACTCGGTGCCGTGATATGAGCTTGTACATCTGCTATCTTTCAATAGCTAAAGTATAACATAATGCTTAGTTAAAACACCAAAAGGGGTTCCCGTCCTCATGGGTTAAGCCAATCTGTGCCAAAGCGAGATAAACTCGTGAATAGCTATTTAATCCTCCTGTGCCAATCACGAGATTTACGAGTTTTGATTAATTAGCATTAATCCAGCCTAAATAAATAAATAAATCAATGTTAAAGGGAAGCGAGCATGGAAATGGTGGTGGGTTTGCACAAATGGTCACAAATTGTGGTGGGTTAGCACAAATGGTCACAACCCCCTCCTACTAATAGTAGATGGATAGATGGATAGGAGTTGAGACTAAATGCACGCATGCACTCACACACACACACACGTGCACACGCACGCACGCACACAAACAACTCGCACACGATCAACTACAATTGATTACAATACGATTTTTGTTTTGTTGACAGTAATTGCTCCACCATTGAATGATGCTCTGGAAACGTTTCCAGAGAGACAGTTCATGGTTGGCTCTTTGTCTGTCTTTAATAAAAGTGTCTGGTATTGAAACCTGAATCAAATGTGAGTTGAAATGAAAAGAAAAAACATTAGGTTGGATTAGGTGGTCATAATTTCATAATTGTTTCGCGAAATACCGGTATAAACATTTCAATACAGCAATGCATTGATGCGTACGTTTTACTTTTTAATCCTTTTTCTTTTTTTGTTAAAGCATATATAATTTTGAATTGAAGTAATTTTTAACCCATTTTGGGCGGGAACCCCTTTTGGTGTTAGCATTATGTTATGCTTTAGCTATTGAAAAATAGCAGATCTACAAGCTCATAGCGCGCCACCGAGTGGCGCGCTACGAGCTTGTAGGTCTGCTATTTTTGAAAAATCGAAGAACCACTGACACAGAAACATAGCTTTTTCAGAAAACTGTCATGATGTAGAAGACATTTTTTAGAATCGTTCCCAGGTCAAAATGGGTTAAAGCAAGTACAACAGCAATTTTAACTCGAGTACTTTATAGATTTGACAGAGCGACTTTCACTCGTATAGTCTAGTAATGACCGGGCATCTATAGTCTACTTTGATTCGAGTATGGTGGTTGAATTTCTTTACGTAAACCTTCTCTTCTGGCGGTCCCTCATGGCACCACATGCTTTCCGATGGGCGTCTGCGGCCAAATGCTCATCAATGCGGACCACCATCTGTAAATGTTTTATTGCCAGGGACCCCCAGAAGAGTGTGTAAAAATGTTTCAAAAATGCTCAAAAATAAGCCTGTAACGTCTATGGCAGATTTCCCCAATAGGCGGCCCGCGGGCCATTTGCGGCCCGCAGAGCGCCCCCTTGTGCCCCCCCCTTTTTTTTTTTTTTTGAGGGGTTCCCAGATATAAATGGCATTAAATGGGGGTCAGTAGCCTATGCATAAACTGGGCATCCTTTTCAAATGGGGTCTTGCCCTGAAAGGCAAGACCTCGTGCGTGCGGACTCTGCCCCCAGCCTGGTACCCTAGTCAAAATATGGCCCTTGAGGAAAATTAATTGGGGAACCCTGGTCTATGGGCTCCATTTTCGTCACCGCTAAACCCCTTATCCCTAAACTTCTTTGCCTTTTTTACTATTTTGCAAAACATTTTTAAATAGTAAAAATGGCCAGTCTACAAGCTCACAACGTGTCAATGTAGATTGGCTAGTTGAACTATTCAAAAATGTTTTTCAAAATAGTAAAAAAAAAAGGCAAGGAAGTTTAGGGATAAGGGGTTTAGCGGTGACGAAAATGGAGCCCTATGTCTGCTATATGCTCTATAGCCACCGGCCCAATGTATAAAAGGGGTCAAGATGATTGTGATGCTGGGTTTACTCATTTCTCTGGGGACCCCATGGGACATCCCCAAGGACGCCATGGGGGTCCCCGTCCCCCGATTTGAGAACCGACGGCGTATATGATCTGCTCTCAGTCCCACGGCTTTCCTTTTGAGGATGCGAGACCGTGAAATGAGTAAATCCGCTCCACGGCCCATATTCCACGTAGAGACTGCTGCTTATTGTCAATTTATGCCATTAACCCATTTTGGGCGGGAACCCCTTTTGGTGTTAGCATTATGTCATGCTTTAGCTATTGAAAAATAGCAGATCTACAAGCTCATAGCGCGCCACCGAGTGGCGCGCTATGAGCTTGTAGGTCTGCTATTTTTGAAAAATCACACCCGTGTGAACTGAGTGGTGTAAGGTCTTATATAGCCTGTCTGACGTAATGAAATCATGTCTGACGTAATGAAATCACACCCGGGTGAACAGGGTGAACATAGCAACCATGCTCATTTTTTCTGCACAGACTAACAAAGCCAGTTGTAGGAGTGGTTTACACCACTCAAAAATGACTGACGACTGACATTTTGTCACTGTAGAATCTGATCTCAGGTCAAAATGGGTTAATGAAACTGCTGTAATTGCCAAAAATAAGGAAAAGCTAGATAAGACTTTTACATGAATTCTGCATCCGATGCTTCCCAGTGATCCGAAAGGCTTTTGGAAAAGCACCAACACTGCAGTATAGGGGATAAATTCTACCTACTCCCTCACCGAAGAAATGTGTCCAGAAATGATTGATACCTCAATCTGGTGTCCTATTTGAGCCTGAGGGGGGGGGGAAAGGGCAAATGATAGGTATCCACTCACTCCCAGCCTGTCTGTACTGTTGTTACGTGGGGAAATGGAGCTAATGGATGCTCTGCTTGATGCCTAGTTTATGACTCATGTTCAACAACATTGCAGACCACAGACAGCATGATATAGTACGGCAGCCGAGGTGGACGGGTGGGAAATTTGGTATAGTCTTTTTTATTGGCCTAAAATATTGTCTATGTACATACATTCATGAATCCACTTGCTGACTGGCTGTTAGTATTGGGCAATCTTTTTTATAGGGGTTTCTTGTGACCCTACAGGAAGCACGCACATCTCAAGACATTCTGCAGGTGCTGGTCAAAAATATACGTACAATGAAAAAGGAATGGATGTCCGCACACTGAGTTGTAGCTCCCAGGAAGATGTATTTATTTGTTACAACGTTTCGACCTCTGTGACCCTACCATTAACATCATATGGCAGGCAAAGTTTTCAAAAATGTCAAACTTTCTTTTAGCTTTAAGTAGCATGTGACGTGTCAAACTAGGGGGTTTTCATGATTCTGACTCCATTCCAAGCATTCATTTTGCACAAAATACACTCATTGGGCTAAAAACGGCCATAGACGTCATGATGATGAGGTCAGCACATTTTGGGCACATTTGGGCAAGTGACTATGGCTGCTTTTAGCCCAAGGAGTGTATTTTATGCAAAACTAATGCTTGGAATGGATTCAGAATCATGAAAACCCCCTAGTTTGACATGTCACATGCTACTTAAAGCAAAAGGAAAGTTTGACATTTTTGCCTGCCATAGGATGTTAATGGTAGGGTCACAAGAAACCCCTATTAAAACAATTGCCCAATACTAACAGCCGGTCAGCAAGTGGATTCATGAATGTATGTATATAGACAATATTTTAGGCCAATAAAAAAGACCAAATTTCCAGCTTTAAACAAAAGAAGCCTGTTCATGGCTGCCGGACTAATAGCTTCTTAGATCTGTTATGTTCGGGCCAATATGCCATTTTGCAATGAAGCATGTGTCCTTACTGTCAGGCCGAAACTCTTATCTCATTATTACTTGCGCAAAAAGAGTGCACAAGTACTGTAATCGGCTGCGTATGTCGGCCGTATGTAGTTGTTGTCCGTCGGCCGTGTGTGTGTGTGTGTGTGTGTGTGTGTGTGTGTGTGTGTGTGTGTGTGTGTGTGTGTGTGTGTGTGTGTGTGTGTGTGTGTGTGTGTGTGTGTGTGTGTGTGTGTGTGTGTGTGTGTGTGTGTGTGTGTGTGTGTGTGTGTGTGTGTGTGTGTGCGTGCGTGCGAATGGTTGTCCCTTATTGGCTGTTGATGGTGATGTAACTAAGGTACGTTTCAAGGTTGGTATATAAGGTCAATAACTGGTCTAAAGGATTTAGAACAGCAGTTGTACTAGACATTAGTTAGTAGCAGTACTTGCGCACAACTCAGGCACCTCGACAGAGTGCATTTCTAGCTCTAACATGAAGGTTCCGTAACTCATCGCCCTAATTGATCACGCTACATCACCAACTGTACCGTGAGGAGAAGAGCACATGGCAGGTACACTGAAATAATACCTGGTACTCCATCTGCAAAGTATACTAAAGCCAATAGAACTATAGAACTATAGCAGACAGTCACAAAGTAAGCAAAACAAACAAACAAACAATGTAATCCATAATGTGACATTCCTTGTAAGTGTCACAGCTTGCCTATGCAGTTATATCCTTCGCACAGTTATAACCTTCACACACATGTCATTATTCTAGTTTGATCGAGTATCAGAGGAAATAAAACGATGCTCTTCTGTCGAGATCAAAGAGAGAGAGAGAGAGCTCCATCCATGACATCATCTTATTGTCTCCACCAGGCCGAAGGCATGGGGAGAGAGTATGTTTTGCACTCTGCGTGTGTGTGTGTGTGTGTGTGTGTGCGTGTGCGTGTGCGTGTGCGCGTGTCCGTCCGTCCGTCCGTTCGTCCGTCCGTCCGTCTGTGGACAGCTAATCTCCAGCACCGTTGGCTTGATCGCAGCCACACTCTGCACACACACTCCCTGAATGCCACAGCTGAAACTCTGCCCCAAGGTTTTCACATTGGCCTGTTATAAGTGCCTGGCATGGGCTTTCATTTCATATTCATACACAATATATTTGCAGTAATGCCGCTTATGCAAATGACAAATCCGCGTGAGAACTCAATATAGTTAGATTAATCAATAATAATAATAATAATAATAATAATGTATTTTATTTATAAAGCGCTTTACATTCTTATGAATCTCAAAGTGCTACAGAGATTAACAGCATGGCAAAAAATCAATAAATCAATAAATCAAATACAATAAAAGAAGCGTAAGCAACATCATTAGCAGTAAAACAAGTTTAGGGAAAAGCTTTCTTAAAAAGGTGGGTCTTAAGTCCATTCTTAAAAGAGTCAGTGGACCATGTGGTGCTCTCAGGTGTATAGGGAAAGAGTTCCACAGACAAGAGGCTGCGTGGCAGAAGGCCCGGTCGCCCATGGTACGGAGGTTGGTGTGGGGGGACGGGGAGAAGATGGGTGTTGGAGGAGCGGAGGCTTCGAGTGGCGGGTTTAGGGGCGATGAGTTGGAATAGAAGAATCCCCCCTCCCTATGAAATGACCAGTGATCTCTGAATGTTCCAGTGATGTAAATAGGTTTTCAATGTAATGAGTCCCGGGATGCAGGGATGGTCTTTTAGACGAGTCCCAGGGACATTTTATGAGTCCCACTTTAGGAGTCATATTTTTACCATTTTTACAAATTGCAGCATTTAACTCTCATTTCATTTTATATGGTTATAATGTGGTTATATTCATGTAGAAAACAGAAGAAGAAATGATTATTATAACTAAAGCTAGCAAAATAAACTATAATAAAAAACAGTACAGTAGTACAGTAGTGCATCCCGTGGATGCAGAGGTCGTTGTTTTATTGCGTCCCTTTACCCATTTTGGGCGGGAACCCCTTTTGGTGTTAGCATTATGTTATGCTTTAGCTATTGAAAAATAGCAGATCTACAAGCTCATAGCGCGCCACCGAGTGGCGCGCTACGAACTTGTAGGTCTGCTATTTTTGAATAATCAAAGAACGACTGACATAGAAACATAGCTTTTTCAGAAAACTATCCGGATGTAGAAGACATTTTTAGAATCTGATCTCAGGTCAAAATGGGTATAAACTATAAACTGCATTTTGGGATGCAAAATGCACCCTATTTTAACCTGCTGTTCCCTAATCCCTAGTAGTGTCATGTGAGAGGTCTGGGTGCAGGGTCGTGTTCTTCCACTCCACACTGAACCAGCGAAAGGAAACCATTTCAATGAGCATTGAACATTTAGTTACATAGACAGTTGCCTCTCAAACCGTTTCTGGATCAGGGCATTTTTACATCGTGTTTATTCTGTGAGACATCACTGAAAATCTGAAAAACATACGTGTGCGAGTGCGCGCGTGGGCGTGTTTGTGTGTGAGACAGACAGAAACAGAGAGAGAGAGAGAGAGAATTATCACTCGCATGCAGCAGGTACTCTTTCTCGAGTGCCTTCCTTGCGTATAGCGATGCTCTGACATCCACCGCGTTTCCCGGGCAACCCTGGGCTGCTGCCGTGTCGTGTGTCTGTATGTTTCCTCCTCTGCTCTCCCCATCTGGTTGTAGTGAACAGCGTGGGATGTACCTATATATGCATGTCCTTATGTATACACACTATCTGGAGGATCAACATGTACGTATATAGTAACTCTGCCTAATGCGGTCTAATCCAGGGGTTCTCAACCCGTGGGTCGCGACCCCTCGGGGGGTCGCCAAATAATTTTAGGGGGTCCCCAAATTATTTAAAAAAAAAAAGAAAAAAAAAAGATTTTTTTTTTTTTTTTTTTTCACGATTTTTCAAAAATAGCAGACCTACAAGCTCGTAGCGCGCCACTCGGTGGCGTGCTATGTGCTTGTAGATCTGCTATTTTTCAATAGCTAAAGCATAACATAATGCTAACAGCAAAAGGGGTTCCCGCCCAAAATGGGTTAAGGTTATTGTAGCAGTCAATTTATATTGGGGGTCGGGAGGGGGCGGGGCGGGGGTCCCGAGACATTGCCAAAGCATCTTCGGGGGTCCCCGGCGAAAAACGTTGAGAACCCCTGGTCTAATCTATAGGAGTCTAGGCCGGATGCACAATGTACGACCGGCCGGGGAAAATTCCCCGCTGTCAGGTGAAAAGAAGCAGCTTGGACTCCTCATAAATGGTAAATGGTGCATTTATATAGCAAAAGGCGCTTTACATAGATTCAGATACATTCACCCATTCACACACACATTCATACACACATTCATACACCGTTTGCGGCGGAAGCCATGCAAGGTACCAACCAGCACATCGGGAACAATTTGGGGTTCAGTGTCTTGCCCAAGGACACTTCGACATGTAGCCAGGAGGAGCCGGGATTCGAACCGCCGACCCATGGATCATTGGACGACCTGCTCTACCTCTTGAGCCACAGTCGCCCCTCATGTATAGAAGGAAGCATGAGGTCAGTACGCTGCCCCCCCAGGTTGGCAGAGGAAGTGTAACGCCCAGGATTACATTAAATAATTGACACTGGGTGAAACAATGGGTTACAAAATTGTGGGATAAATTAATAATAATAATAATAATAATAATAATCTAGGAGTGGAATGGACTACTGTCATGTGTTTGCTCACAACGCGACACACGTTGTGAGCTTGTAGATCTGCGCTGTTTGGTATACAAATCTGTCCCTGACACAAAACATTTTCAAATGTGTGTGTGGGGGGGGGGGGGGGGGGGGGGGGTTATGCTATATGCTATAATGTTTTGCAACACATGCAGACAGCAGACATAGCGGCTTTGGGTGTCTATAGCCTCTGCAGCCTCGTTGTGACTCTTTACGGCAGTGGCGAAGGACCCCCAAATTGACACTAATTAGCCTGCGGACCCCCATTTGAAAAATATATGCCAGAGACCCCCATAAGAGAAGATGTGTACGGCTCTAGCAGTGATTCTCAACCCGATTCTCAACCAGTTTGACATGCATTAGTCTACAGACCCCCATTTAATGGCATTTCTATCTCTGTGACACCAATTTATATTGTAAAAGCAATGTTCATTTAACTCTGAGAGTGTACAAATGGAACCAAATGGACCCTATGCATGTGCAACTTTGGGTCCATGAAATGTATATGTTTTGGAATCACTTCTGTAAAAATCTTCTCTTATCGGAGTCACTGGCATATCTTTTCAAATGGGGGTCCGCGGCCTAATAAATGTCGATTTGGGAGTCCTTGACATGAAAAAAGTTTGAGAACCACTGCTTTACGGCAGCTAGATCGGATCTTCTTCTGTACTTCTCCATGTGCCGTACACAAGAAACAAACATTTGGGCTATCCAGCCTTTGTCAGTGTATAATATTTGCAGATGGGGGTCGTTTGACGGCCAAATAAATCCCACATTAGGGGTTCTTGACATGAAGCTTCACAGGATCAATTTAGACTATTCCTCAGTCTATTCCTCAGTCTATCCCTCAAATGGGATCCAATTTCGGTTGGGCAGCTTTTGAGTATGGCTTTATAAATTGCACGCACGCACGCACACAACAACTACTATTTCGGGTCTGTTGGCCTTTAAATCATCTAACATAAGCTCTAACATATAAGCCTTAATTAATCCTAAAACTGCACCCATAGCCTATAGAGTTAAGCACCAGCAAAATGTACTTTGTTCAGGGAGGCCTTCATCACATTTTCAGTAAGCTGGAAGGGCATTCTATATACTCACAAGAACACAAACTAACACATTAAGACCTGATTCTACATGACTTCTAAATCTTAACAGTTTTCTGGAAAAACAACAACCACTGGTGGAAGACGTGCTCAATTGTTTTTCTTATGTATAAGTATTAATTAATACTGCAATATGTGTAAAGGTACAAAAGTATTGGCTTCAAAATATACTTAAAGCATGGGTTCTCAACGTTTTTGGCCGGGGACCCCCGGAAATGCTTTGGCAATGTCTCGGGACCCCCGCCCCGCCCCCTCCCGACCCCCAATATAAATGGACTGCTACAATAACCTTAAACCATTTTGGGCGGGAACCCCTTTTGGTGTTTTAAGCATTGTTATAATTTAGCTATTGAAAAATAGCAGATCTACAAGCTCATAGCGCGCCACCGAGTGGCGCGCTACGAGCTTGTAGGTCTGCTATTTTTGAAAAATCGTGAAAATAATTGTATTTATTTTTTATTTATTTTTTGAAAATAATTTGGGGACCCCCTAAAATAATTTGGCGACCCCCCGAGGGGTCGCGACCCACGGGTTGAGAACCCCTGACTTAAAGTACCACACAACACATTTGGAAATCAATCACATTTTAGACATCAAAATAGTAGATCTGCAAGCTCACAATGTGTCACATAATCATGACACATTGTGAGCTTGTAGGCCGGAATGTACTGTATATAGCAGTGGTTCCCAAAGTGGGGTCCGTGGACCCCCAGGGGTCCTTGAGGGAGTTCCAGGGGGTCCCCAGCTAAATGATAGTTTGGGTCTGTAACTCTTGAGTGTAAAAATGTACACACATGTGTACACACTCAGTTAAATTAACTCAGTTAAATTAACAGTGATTTTACAATATAAAATGGGGTCTCAGAGATAGGAATGCCATTAGTCTATAGACTAATGAATGTCAAACTGAGGTTCTTGAAATTAAATTGGTTGAGAATCACTGCTAGAGCCGTAGAAATCTTCGGTAACACTGCTATGCTTTGCATCCCATGTTTATAACGCATTATGAACATAATTTCATCTAAGTATTGAACAGTATTAAGATGTTGATACACAGAAAAGCAACTCTGTACTGCTGTTGATAGAATTGAGCAGAGACCCAGATCTGACCCTCTAAAAGAGGTCCCTAAAAATAATAATACAAAAAACAGTCCCTTTGTTTATCACAAAATACTCCAAAACTGCTGAATGTTTTAAACCCATTCTCAACCAGCACTGGCACATTTTGAAATCTGACCCACAGCTTCGCAATATATTCCCTGACCCACCTATAGAGTGGTCTTCTCTAGCGGTAGAAATCTCAGAGATTCGTTGGTTCATTCTGACCTCTCCCCTCCAGACACTAACTCACAACGCATCCTCAGCTCGATACCAGACAGGAATTATAAGTGTGGTGCTCGCGCCCAATGCAACAGTACTTTCAAAGCCACTTCTTTTAAAAACACCAAAGGGTGTCTCTAAACTGCCTCCCCCTGGCCAGCCGGGGCGCCTGATGGAGGGGAAAGGAACTGGTTGGAATAACGTGTTCCTTCCACGCGCTACGTCCAACCAGGGAAACTCCCCCCTGTCAGGTGTAAAGGAGCAACTTGGACACTCAGGCATGAAGGAAGCATGAGTTCAAGTCCGTTGCTCTCCCCATGTCCCCCATATATGGGGACTAGGTTGGCGGAGGGTGTGTAGAGCCCAGGATCACATTAGATAATTGACACAGGGGTGAACAAATGGGTTACAAAATTGTGGGATAAAAATTATATAAAAAAAACACCAAAGGTGTAATTTACTTGATCTATTGCACCTGCGGTAAATATTATGTAGGTAAAACCACACATATATAGCGGAACACCACAGTTCCATTAGATGCAATAATATGTTCTATCCTGTTGCCGCACATTTTGTCGAAGCTGGTGGTCACTCTATCTCCTCTCTCCGTTATCTAGGCATAGAGAAGTTGCCTGTCAATTTACAATTTACAATTTAGGCATTTAGCAGACACTCTTAATCCAGAGCGATTTACATTAAGCAATAACAAAAGCATGGCATACATCACATATATAAAAAGTAGTTATCATGAATCATAAACTAAGAACGTAACAGTGGAGTATCTATGTTAACTATACATACTATACTATATAATATATTATACATGTGTACTATAAAGTGCAATTCTAGAGCTGTCTACGTAACAAGCTATAGGTCTGTTTAAAATACTATCTAAGTCTACATAATGTGCTATCTAAGGGGCTAGGCTAGGGCAAGTGCTACGGGCCATGGTGGAGTCTGAAGAGGTGGGTTTTCAGACTACGGCGGAAGATTGGGAGTGAGGCTACTGTCCCCAGAAGAGGAGGAGACTTTGATAATGCATTATTAAAAAGGGAAGCATTTTGGATTCACTACTTGAACACTTTAGCCCCCAATGGCCTCAACATGGAATTCGATCTAAGACCCTTTCTATGGTGGTGGGTAGAGCTTCATGTCCATGCAGCCTACAGTTGGAGGCCATCGATACTGTCCTTTTCTTTTTGCTGAGGTTTGCGTGATCTGCGCAAAAGGACAGTTAACCCATTTTGGGCGGGAACCCCTTTTGGTGTTTTAAACATTATGTTATAATTTAGCTATTGAAAAATAGCAGATCTACAAGCTCATAGCGCGCCACCGAGTGGCGCGCTACGAGCTTGTAGGTCTGCTATTTTTGAAAAATCGTGAAAATATTTATTTCAGAAAACTGGAGGATTTAGAAGGATTTTTTTAAATGGGTCAAATGATAAGGGACAATATCGGTGGCACCCAACTGTATATGGCCGGGACTTATTTCCCTCTCCCCCTCCCCTTGATCTGTTGATGGCTTTTTGTAATTTAATGTATTACTCTTACCCCTTTATACATGTTTCCTAAATGAAAAGGCTACTTTAAACCTTTGTTTCAACAAATAACAATATAGGGCCCATTAGTGTTCCGTATGTGATTGCGTCCACAGGAACTCTTCACATACTCTCCTTTCCATGTTGGTGCTCAATATAATATTTTGTTGTTGTTGTGGTCCCCCCCCCCCCCCCCCCCCTCTTATTGGTCTTGAAACCAGAGAACAGGATTTTGGATTTATATGCTGTCCTTGGGACTTGTATTTTACACGTTATATGTTTTTAATGTAGGCTATTTAATATCTAGCCCTCTCTCTCTCTCTCTCTCTCTCTCTCTCTCTCTCTCTCTCTATTATATATGTCATTATAATAAAGTTTATGTGTTATGATTAAGCTTATAAAGTATAATGATTATGTATCAGCACTTATAAATATAATTATACATGTTTATGAGAAGATTATAATATCGTATAAGTGTGTTCATATAATGCGTTATTAAACGTGGGATGCATAGCAAGTGTTACCGTTTGGGAACTACTGGTATATATATATATATATATATACACACACACACACACACACACACACAGGCTTTTCTGCCTTGCCCCAGGGTGCAGGCAGATATATATATATAGTGGTTAATGTATGTTTTGTAATAATAATAATCAAAATCTACAAAGTGACTAAAGTTTTCACATATAAATGTGGTGTAGTAAAAGTACAATACAGTATTTGGATCCGAGATGTAGTGGAGTAGAAGTAAATGTATTCGACATTGGAAATGCTCAAGTGACGCACGCACGCACACACACACACGCATGCTCAAGTGACGCACGCACGCACACACACACACACACACCATGGAGTGGTCTTTTGACATTTTCCACCAGGAACGTTAATAATGGCCACCATCTTCCTGCCGGCAGAGCAAAGTGAAAAAATGAAAGAAAATCGACATCTATTTTTCTGTGATTGTGTACCCGTTATGCCGGCGTTCTCTCGTGTGCGTGTGCGTGCGCGTGCGTGTGCGTGTGTGTGTGTGTGTGTGTGTGTGTGTGTGTGTGTGTGTGTGTGTGTGTGTGTGTGAATGGCTTCGGGATGCGCATGATTCCTCCACTGCGATGCTGGGCACGGCACATTGGCTTTGTTATCTAGGTCATCTAGCAATGAGCCTGTGTGTGTCTTACAGCACACACACACACACACTACACACAGTAGTCACACTTTGAGTGGCCACAACATTATGTAGTTACGATTATGTGCCTATCGGGTTGCAACTCGGACGGGGCCGAGTCCACTCAAGCAAACTTCACAACGCGTGTTCGACGCGACACGGCAACTCGCTCACTTAAGCTCGCTTGGTGGTGGCTCTCGTTGCTCAAGTTCCCTTGAGACAGCGGCCCTCCATGCCGGTCTAAAACGTTACTTTATCGGCCAAAAACAAATTGTTGGCACAAAAACAGTGGCACAAGCAGCATTCGGTACCAGGAGGTGTGGGTAGGGGGGTTAGGAGTTGTCAGCCAAGACAAGGTCGCTGCTGAGATGGGGTCTGTATTAGAATATAACGCCCAAATCCTGTAAAAAGAAGGAAACCCCCGCCCGATATTTCTGGCAGATTTCTCCGTCCTGCGAAAATGCACGGCTGCCGTGTTGCCCCAATACCCGTTGTCATAGCACCCGTTTTAACTGTCTGTCTGTGTCCCTTTTTGTCTCCATATATGGAGACAAATTGGTCTGCCTGTGTCTGAAGAGTGCAAACCGACTGTGAAAAGTGTACTTGTTAAGTATAATCAAATGGCAGGTGTGGGGTTGCCACGGCAATCAATTGGCTTAGGCAGAGGCTGGGAATTCTACAGGTGATCGGACCTATAGGCTCATTAGGTCCACTGGCAAAGCCTGACCAGAACCTTTTGTATGTCGACACCGGGCACTGCACTCCCTGTGGGGGTGTGGAACGCGTGTGTCGAAGTCGGTGGAGACGAACAGTTCTCGAGTTACATGGATTTTCAGACGTACGCACGTACATACTGTACACACACTGCACGTAGAGAGACTTGGTGCATGTATAGATAGATGACGGATCGGAATAACTTTTTTTTTTTTTTAATGTTTTTTTAATTTCGCGGCTTTCGCCTTTATTTTATATTTTTTATAGAGGGACAGACAGTAGGATGACAGGAAATGGGGGAGAGAGATGGGGGAGTGACATGCAGTAAAGGCCGTCGGGATCGGGAGTCGAACCCGCGGCACACTGCCAGACTCGGACTACCGGCCAAGGTGCCTGGACCGCTAAGCCACGGCCCAGGCCCGGAATAACTTTCTGCCGAGGTAATACGTGACCATCGAGCAGGACTAATAGTGTGATATACTGTAGCTGAGTTATTACATGGTGGGGAAACCGAATCACACCTTCCTCCAGAAATATCTCGTTTATATCCATGACACGTGCGTGATATCTACCTCGATGCGGAGTCCCTCATAAATCTCATGTACGCTGTTATCATGTTGAATTCAGATTGTGTTCTTTCACACATACTGTACGAGGTTTCCTCCCGACGGGGACGATATGTACGCTCACTCTCAGGTTGTTTTTAACCCATTCTGGGCGTGAACCCATTTTGGTGTTAGCATTATGTTATGCTTTAGCTATTGAAAAATAGCAGATCTACAAGCTCATAGCGCAGCTTGTAGGTCTGCTATTTTGAAAAGTCGTGAAAATGTGGCTCTTTGAATGTATATTCTTTCAGAGTGAATGTTTTTAACTCAAATCTTTGCTTCCGGGGGGTTCCTGGAACAACATATTTTCAGATGGGGGGGCGGAGGCATATTACATATAATGTTGGGGTCCTTGACAATAAGTACCACAGACGAAAAACAGTCTTAAGTCCAAATTTCAGACTGACCCCTCCACAAATAGGCCTCGTTGTCCTGAACCCTTATCTATCATTTATACATTATGGATCAATAGTGTGGACTTAGACTGTTATTCGTCTGTGGTACTCATTAATATTGAGCACCACTGATACAGAAACATAAGGTTTTTCAGAAAAAAATACATTTTAATTAATTTTTTTAAATTTCGACATCAGGCCTAAATGGGTATTAAATGGGTATTAAAGCCACGATGGACGGCTGCGTGCGCCGGCCTTCAAGCCCCGGATTTTCCGGTGACCTATTAATGCGTTGTTGTGTGTGTAGAAAGGAACATATCTGTGCCGATAAGACTATACCTTTCAGCTGACAAACACCGTGTAAGATAAGCAGCGTGCCCCTGATTGCACCGGACAGACCACACAACACAATGGCATGCCCCATGGGAGCTAAATAGGTTGCAAGGTAATTTGGTGGAAATGTGTGTGGCGGCGGTATGGGCGCCTGTAGCGGTCGGAAGATAGCAATGATAATATGAGCTGTCTCTCTCTCTCTCTCTCTCTCTCTCTCTCTCTCTCTCTCTCTCTCTCTCTCTCTCTCTCTCTCTCTCTCTCTCTCTCTCTCTCTCTCTCTCTCTCTCTCTCTCTCTCTCTCTCTCTCTCTCTCTCTCTCTCTCTCGGGGCGGCGGTGGCTCAGGGGTAGAGTGGCTGGATGGTAACCGCAAGGTTGCCTGTTCGAACCCGGGCTCCCCCAGAGTTAGTGTTGAAGTGTCCTTGAGCAAGACACTGAACCCCAAATTGCTCCTGATGTGCAGGTTGGTGCCTTGCATGGTTTCCGCCGCCATCGGTGTATGAATGTGTGTGTGAATGGGTGAATTGATGCACAATCTATGTAAAGTGCCTTGGATAAAGGCGCTATATAAATTTACCATTTTACCATTTACTCTCTCTCTCTCTGGATAAAAGTGCTATATAAATGCACCATTTACCATTTGCTGTAGAGCTGAACTCTATGCTCTTGTTGAGGGCTTACATCAGCCGATCCCAAATGCACCTGCCCAGCATCCACTGCATGACCCAAGGATTACTATCAGAATCGGGGCTGCAATCGATTCAAATGCTATAACGTTACGGCTGAAGTTATCCTTATGTCACGGTCTGAAGGAATCCATTCTACTTTTGGACTCCCTTTTCCGTTATATGCTGAAGAAGGGCACCTTGCCGAGGCCAAACATCCGTGTGGCAAAAGAAATAAGTCCATTTTGGAGCCTCGTCCTAATCTTTCTCTTTCATTGTTCCGTTTCACAAAGAGCGTTGACGGCTAGACAGCCTGGGCGTCGACTGCTGATTGCAATGCCCTGCCGCGCGTTGCGTCAGGTTAACATTGGGGTGCCTGCCTGGGGGTGTTTTCAAAGCTATAGGGCCTCCAGGACATGCCGTGGGGGCCAAATGGAAAAAGAAAGACACATTTAAAATTGGAATAATAATAATCCTAGCTGCAAGCAGCGATAAGACAGGTTCCAACCCAAAAAGGAAAAAAAGCTATATGCAATATACACAATGAGCTATATAAACATTGATGACTGAAAGTAATGAATCAAAAATCACACTTGTGTGAAGTGAGGGGTGCTCTTATCATCATATTATCATACATCACATTTCGTACATCACATTCCGTGCTCAACCAATTGTCTGTCAACACTGTAGTCCCGTAACCAGAGTCCAGACTCCAGTGGTTATTCTTTGATGTGGCCCAAAAAGAGACCGAACTAGTCATAACAATTTACTCATCGGGAGATTTTTGACGAATGAGTGTGAGCTGCAGTTCCTCAGGGATCCTCACGGCCCTCTACCATATTGCAGGATTTTGTGAAGAACGATACCTCAGAACTGCTAAAATGGCGGAATGTTCACATTCAAAAGGGGTCTGTCTACGCCCTTTGGGCTTGACCCCTAAATATAGCTGCAAGCAGCGATAAGATGGGGCCAAGCCATAAAAGCAATAAGTGGCTCTAGTAATTTCCTGGTTGGAGACTGGAGATGATGTCACTTTTTTTGTCAGAGGTCCTTTGATTAATTACTGTGAGCTTCCGCAAGTTGCCTTGTCCGCTTATTATAAGTGACTTTGGGCTTATTTTTTGGTCCTATTTTTTTCTGCTTGTAAATATTGGTAGTTGGCAGGTTGTGGTTTGTCGTTTCCAATTGGTTTTGATTATTATTTAAACTAGTGGTTCTCAAATATGTCATCCATCCATCTTCAACCGCTTATCCGTAGTCGGGTCGCGGGGGCAACATCTCCACCAGACAGTATAAGGCTATTCAGTGTGCCATGGCGTGTAAAGGTTTTGGAACCTGTAGCGCAGTTAGCGCATTGTCACATTGACCCATAGCGTAGCACAGTGGCTAAATGAAGGAGTTGGTATCCAAATGGACCCTTATTAAATCTATAACTCTTGAGAGCGTAAAATTAAACTTTTACACTCTCAATAGTTAAATTATTGTTATACATACGCATTACTTAAAGGAGAATTCCATACTAAAAGGCTTTCTTACCTTTCTTTGTATAGTTGTTACGTCCCCACCAAAGAGGACCAGGTGTTATTTTGTGCAAAAGCTCCTTATTGGCTATTTCCCCTACCATAAGCCCTAAATTAATTGCATTGAATTGAATGGGGCAAAATTATATTTTGTTGTATATATCCTCTCTTCATAATGTAAATAATATCCCAAGCGGCACACTTTACTACTTATTTCGATGGAAATAAGCGAATTAGCACAACACCCCATAGCCCCATTCAATGCAATTCATTGAGGGCTTATGGTAGGGGAAATAGGCAATAAGGAGTTTTTGCACAAACAAACACCTGTACCTCTTTGGTGGGGACGTAACGACTACAAAGAAAGGTAAGAAAGCATTCTAGCATGGAATTCTCCTTTAATTTACAACTGACAAGTCTACACATTTAGAGAATGTAGAAGAATTGTTATTTTGATCAACGTCTGCCTGTTATCTCTCCTATATGGTACACAGCAGCATGGAATTGTGGACAAAATCATATCCAACGACAATGAAATATTGTTTTGGGTCTGAGAGGTTAAATCTAATCAAATGCATGGTCCGTCCGTGGCTCAAATGCCCATTAAATAATGGGCCTTGATATAAAAAGGGTTGAAAACCACTAGCGTATTATCACATTCATCACATTGACCTGCCTTTGGACAGTACTGGACTCTCACTCCTCAACTCTGTCCCATATATCGTGCACGTCTGCACCACTCTGCTTCCCAATTAAACAGTCAAACGCCTAACAAACAATTATTCCAACCGTGAGTAATGTCCAGCCGGAGAGAGAAAAACACCTTTAAATCAAACCTTTAAAGTCGGCAGAGTGCTAATTAATTTAATTAGCGGCGACTTATCGCGTCTGCATCCGTCCTCTGCGATTTGAACACGGCGCCATTAGAAGGCTTATGGGCAGGTTGATGTGATTGATTGACGAGTGTCGTGGAAAGAGGCCCGCTTTACGATTTATCGCACGCAGCTCCCCATTTAACCCCGACGAGCCTCTTGATATATAGTGGCGTATACCGATGTCCGCTGATGTCGGATATTAAACAGGAAATATAGGCTTGAGCAGCAAGCCCGTCTGCACAAAGCTCCACCATGGCTTATTAATGTGACTGCAAGTTCGCCTCCGGGTGGAGAGGACAATATAGGCCAAGAGCAGAAATTAATTTATAAAGTATATTTGTTGTATATATTTTGCTGTTTTGTGAGACATGCTTTATGGGTGTTCTCTAGGCCTATACTGTATCTCTCTCTCTCTCTCTCTCTCTCTCTCTCTCTCTCTCTCTCTCTGTGCGGCATCAAATCACATCTGTAGGCCTATCAAATCAATTCATAAATGCGGTATCCAATATTGATATGTACAAATCACATATGCACATCTCTCCTTTCATCTCTCTTATCTCTCCCTGCTCTCTTTTGTGTGTGTGTGTGTGTGTGTGTGTGTGTGTGTGTGTGTGTGTGTGTGTGTGTGTGTGTGTGTGTGTGTGTGTGTGTGTGTGTGCGTGTGCGCGCGTGCGTGCGTGTGTGCGTGCGCGCGCGTGTGTGCGCCTCCCCCTGATGATTTCAGACTTCAGTGGATAATAATGTAGCTCTCAGTTTTTCATATTTTTCCCTTCAGCTGCAGGTTTATTGCTTTCATTCACGGCAGTAGATTTAACCTTCACTACATTCACAGAACACAAAATGCAAACCCGTATTCCGACAGGAAGTCTAGACTCTAGACGGCTTCTCTTTTCTCTCTCAAAACCTTCACCAAATATGACCAGTGCACACTCCTTTAGTCCTTCTAATGAGTTCCCAACAGTGGTGGAAACTTAAAGTAATGGAGTAATTTTAGGCGTTTATACTTTGGTTGAGTATTTCCAATTTTCTCTTACTCCACTACATCTCGGATCCAAATACCCTATTGTACTTTTACTCCACTACATTTATGTGAAAAATGTACTTACTATATTACTATAATTATTACTATATATACTATATTTTGATTATTTTTTACAAAACATACACTAACCACTTCAGCCTATACAGTATATGTGCATTTCGGCCATTTGAAAATGGCCCATCTACAAGCTCACAATACGTTGCGACTTGCGACGCGGCACATTGTGAGCTTGTGGATCTGCTATTTTCAAATTTGTATACATTTGATTACATGAAATGGAAAAAAAGGTGATGGGTCGCATCATTGCATGCACACACCAAGACTGCTTTTAGTTTTTATTCTTGCATGGTGAATTACAGCCAACAGACGTTTCGGCTATCCAGCCTTCATCAGTGTGACTGATCAGCAGTGTTGTAACTAACGCCCTTACATCACGTTACGTTACCTAACGGCGCTACTTTTTGCAGTAACTTGTAACGGAGGCTTTACATTTCCCTATTCCATAACGGCCTTATAGTTATTGTCCGAGCGTTACCCGCGTTATAGCGTTATTATGTCAACGTATGATCCAAGTGAAAAGTTTCCCCATACAGCGCCGTGAGTCTGTCATACAGGCTCTGTGCTGCTGACTGTTGCTGAGAGAGCGCGCCGCTCTCTGTGATGTACTCTGTTGACAGTGTGCTCTCATACTAGCCTCTGAGACCACTCTAACTGATGAACAAAGCACGTCGCATTAGAGGTCATTGATTGGCTAACGTAGGGACAGATTTCAGGGTAAGCCAATCAGAGACAGTCTGACAGAGTAGGGCGGGTCTTTCGTATGGCTGTGGTAACAGTTCTAAACTCAGACACACAAACCCTCGTAACGCATACACAGAAAACGCCGGTTGAACGAACATTATTACCACACGCTACAATGGCAAATGCGGACGACAGCGAGATCGGATGCTTTGTGGGTTGGAAATACAAGCATTATTTGAGTACTTGCGGGTCAAGGAAATGTTTTAACATGCAATGGAGTGTCCCCGCTGTGTGTGATTCGATTCCCCGTACTGCCTTTATTATTACTGCTGCGTCCCTCCTGTGCAGCACAGTGCCTGACGTTAGCCGTGCGTTAGCCTTGCACACTGTTGCATGCTAACGGGGACCTGTGGCCACCTCCCCGGGCACAGTGATAGGGCTGCCCTCTCCCCCCGAGAAAAGCATTGAGGTGAAAATGCTAATTATGTGGCCGACAGAAAGCATTGTCCACAGAAAGCATCTTAAATCAGTCCATGAGCTAGGCTGCCTCACATCACCAAAACAGACAAAGATCGATTTTAAATCGCCACAGAGGCATGTCACCAAGAGTCAACTTGACAAAATGATTGCCACTTGCCAGGTATGTTGTTGAGGAAATGCTTCCCCTCAACGGTGGAGTCTGTTCCTTTCAGAGCACTGGTCAGCAAAATACTAGTGAAAGCAGGGCCAATGTGCAGAAATACATTTTCCAAATACCTGAACAGTGAATATTCTAAAATGGAAGATGAGCTCAAAAATACATTTGATGAATTAGAATATCTCTCTACCACTGCAGATAGGCCTATATGGACTCATTTTTTATTTGATTATTATTTTCTTTCATATTGCAAATTTGCACAGCACCCTTTGTTTTGAAGGCAAGTTGAGGCTACAATGCCTGTCAACATTTCTGAACATGTTTTATTGTTCCACTACATTTCATAATGTTAGGAGGGAGTTGTCTTTTCTCTTACTGTGCGACAGAACAAAAAACCTTCTTTTAAATCGTTTTTTATATTATTATTTTTTAAAGTAAAGTAAAGTAACTTTTCAAGTTACTTTCATAAAGTAAAGTAAAGTAACTTATCTAAAAAAAGTTACTTTTTTAGATAAGTAACTATAACTATAACTCTTTACTTTTTAAAAGTAACTTGAACAACACTGCTGATCAGTGTGATTGATGAAGGCTGGATAGCCGAAAAAGTCTGACCTGTAACAGAGTGTTTTTATATTGCACTTCCCGTTGCAATCAGAACTGCAGCATCACTCCCAATCTTCTGCCGTAGTCTGAAAACCCACCTTTTCAGACTCCATGGCCCGTAGCACTTACCTTACCCCCTTAGATTAGCCTGATTGTCAGACTCTGAAAGCTTGAGTGGGTGGGGTCTATGGGCTGGAAACCAGGCTACCCTTAGATAGCACTTTTTAGACTTAGATAGCATTTGAAACAGACTTATAGCATGGCATATAGACAGCACAATAATTGCATTGTATGTAGTCATAGCACTTCATAGGACATTATGTATAGCATAGTATAGCATATATGTATAGTGTCATTATATAGATATGTTCTAGTTACGTTCTTAGCTTATGCATGTTTCATGATAAATGCATTTTTATATTGTGTGATGTATTCCCATGCTTTTTTGTTCTTGCTTAATGTAAATCGCTCTGGATTAAGAGCGTCTGCTAAATTGTAAATTGTAATTGTTTGTATTACTACTAGGGTTGTCCCGATCGG
Source organism: Electrona antarctica (assembly GCF_951216825.1). Lineage (NCBI taxonomy): Eukaryota > Metazoa > Chordata > Actinopteri > Myctophiformes > Myctophidae > Electrona > Electrona antarctica. The sequence goes on along the minus strand of NC_136801.1, from coordinate 37,393,460 downwards.
ATCGGGTGTTCGGAAATCGGCTCCGCGATCACATGATTTTCAAAAGATCGGAAATGGGGAGAAAAGATCGGATTTTTAATAATGTCTAATCTCCAATCTCCTAAATCTCCAAGAAAGATGTATAAGCAATGAGATTTTGTAAAAACGGTTGTGTTTATGCTAGTTGTTTTCCTTCTGGCCTTCTTGTTTTGATCAAACAAAGACTATAGTCACACTCGGAGGCAGAGGAAATACAACCCCCGCTATGGATGATGGTATAGGTGTCTGTAGTACTCTCTCTGAATGAGAGAGATACTCTTTCAGAGTTTTAACTTGACTTCAGTTCTATACGCTGTAGAACTGTGTTCACTCTAATTAACCAATACATCATTATTTTGCCATGATTCGATGCTTTCATAGAAAGAAAGAAAAAACACAATGATAGTCATTCTAATAAAAGTATAGTCACATTTTGCCTTTCAATAAGACTGGGAGGTTGGGGTTCAATCCCCGGCCGGGTCATACCAAAGACTAAAAATGGGACCCAGTGCCTTCCTGCTTGACACTCAGCATCAAGGGTTGGATTGGGGGTAAGTCCCTGTGACATACTAGCGTCATGTCCAGGGGGTGTACTTGTACATCAAGCTGCCTCACGCTACAGAAACAGGAGATAGGCTCCTGCCCTATGGGCCTCATGGCTCGGCAAGGCTACTTACTTACTACACAGCAGACTACACTAGAGTGACATACATTAGGATATTTGCTATTGTAACATAAGTGTTATATACAATATAAAGATCGGATCGGGAAAGATCGGTATCGGTATGTCTGAAAATCAAATGATCGGAATCAGATCGGGAGCAAAAAAACGTGATCGGGACATCCCTGTTACTACTTTGACTTAACCCATTCTGTGCGGGAACCCCTTTTGGTGTTAGCATCATGTTATGCTTTAGCTATTGAAAAATAGCAGATCTACTGACATAGAAACAAAGCTTTTTCAGAAAACTGTCGAGACATTTTTAGAATCTGATCTCAGGTCAAAATGGGTTTTAAGTAAAACATGTCAGTAGTTTTTCCACCACTGGATCCCAGAGCAACCAGGGGGGAGTGGTAAAGTGCACTTCAAGCGACTATAACAACCCAGACGGCGAGCGTGTTTTTATTACCGTTTTAATTTCGCTGCATGTCTCAAGGCACTAACATCTGTTCACCGAACACAGATGGTTATCCTGTATATGTGCAAACATTATAGTCTGTCTTTAAGAGTCATCACAGCTGGACTTTATGTAATAGTCATTTTCAATGCTTCCAATTGTGCACATGCGCGATTAATCAAACTGTACAGTATACAGTGCAGTTGGCATAATTGTTGCTGTTGTATTTTTCCATGCATCTGTTATTAACACAGCTGGAGGAAATGAAGTAATTAGTAATGACATTATTCCCGTGATTATTGTGCGTTCGGCGTCCAGACTCTGTCTCTACCTGTTTTCAGGCCGTGGCCTGGGGGTGTTTGCGACCCCCCGCCTCCCACCAGACCGTGGCCTGGGGGTGTTTGCGACCCCCCGCCTCCCACCAATGTCAATAGCACAACAACACAATGTTTTTGTTTTGACCGTGACACTGAAATCCCGTGAACCACTTCATTCTCTGTGTTCACACAGAGAGAGAGAGAGAGAGAGAGATGGATAATGTACTATGCCGATCATTTGGAGCTGTCACGGGGCTTGATGGAGTCGACGCACAGGTTCACTCCCCTCGCAGCTGAGTCCCACACGAACAGAAAATGACAGAGGAGGGGAGTAGAGAGGGGAGGAGGGGCAAGGAGGAGGAGGAGGAGAGAGGATGTGAGGAGTAGGGGAGTAGAAGGGAACGACGCTCGAGGCTTCTTCCAACCCCGCTTGACTTACTCCCTCTGAATTAGTGGCCAGACTGAAGCCAGCTGTGGACTCTATACGACACTGTCACTCCTCTGTCCTCTCCTCTCTCCTCACAACACGCTGCAAGCTTGTACATCGGCTATTTTCACTACTTCTTATTTTTAATTAAATGTTTTATTCATGGAATTTCTTGTTTTTCTTGATTTAAAAAAAAACAACTAATTTATTTGAATGTAAAGAATTTGAATATATCTTTTTAAATGTAGAAAAGAAAATGGTATTTTTGCCTTCACCCGTGGCCGTGACCTATACAAATGGGTTTGGGAAACACTGAGGCTATAGGTATTTAACACCTTGAGGGCCCGGACCTATTTAATCCATTAATAAAATGTGCCCATCATTTATAGCGCCCGGACCACTTTTACCGGGGGACCGGAAGTTGTTGTGAATGTCTGTGTAGCAGCTAACAATAGCCACACCACTCTAGAGTCGATCGGGAGGTAAGAATAAATCTATCGCGACTAGCGACTGGACCGCGGAGTGCCGTCTAACACAGGATCTTTTTTCATAATTAGACGGGATGATTTAGATCGTGAGTTATGAACGGTTTAAGATTTTCGTTTTCGTCCGCTAAACAGGCAGGGAACATTTTCGATGACGTGTCATTGTTGTGCAACACCGAGGATTGGGCAACAAGCGCTCCTAGGCTCTGGAGCGATGCGACCAGTTTTGATATCATTAATCTCCGTCCTATTTATCAATCTCCGTCTCGGGGAACTTGAACTTGACGGTGATCTCAGTCTGGGGCCCTTAAACTGTTAAGTGGTTAAGTTGAAGGAACAACCCAATCAATCTTTATTTCAGGCTCCAAGGTTCATAACAATAAACAATACAACAGGAATTAAAAATACAGCAACACACAAATATGTACAAAAGTCTAAAAATACATACAGACACAGACACTCTTTCCAGAAACAGGAAGAGTACCAGATGCTGCTCTTCTTTGGCATGCTCATTGTCAGTATCATTTCATTTTTTTGATTATTTTAACCTCGTCCAAAAGCTGAACATTACATTCCGGAGGACAGCATTCAGAGTGGGAACACCACCGTTTACGAACAGCTGGCTGGCACTTGTCCACCTCGGGAGCCTCGGCAGGATTCTGAGAGCTTCATTATATGCCACCCGCAACTTATTATATTTACCTTTACTGTAGCATCACCACAAGTGGTGATGCTAACAGCATTACTACTTTGTGTTAACAGTTTAAGGGCCCCAGACGGAGATCACCGTCAAGTTCAAGTTCACGGGCAGTTGCCCGAGACGGAGATTGATAAATAGGACGGAGATTAATGATATCAAACCGGTCGCATCGCTCCACAGCCTAGGAGCGCTTGTTGCCCAATCCTCGGTGTTGCACAACAGTGACACGTCATCGAAAATGTTCCCTGCCTGTTTAGCGGACGAAAACCAAAATCTTAAAACGCTCATAACTCGCGATCTAAATCATCCCGTCTAATTATGAAAAAATATCCTGTGTTAGACGGCGCTCAGCGGTCCAGTCGCTAGTCGCGATAGATTTATTCTTACCTCCCGTTGTTGTCGATCGACTCTAGAGTGGTGTGGCTATTGTTAGCTGCTACACAGACATGCACAAAAACTTCCGGTGCGCCGGTAAAAGTGGTCCGGGCGCTATAAATGATGGGCACATGGATTAAATGGATTAAATAGGTCCGGGCCCTCAAGGTGTTAATAACCATTCAAGGTTCTCTCATACACATGGCACAGTGAAAGCCGGGTCCATTCAAGCCCCGAATTAATAGTGAGGATATTGCTGTGCGCCGCCGGGGGCCATGTGTGCCACTGTCACAGTGACAATGACACAGGCTCGGACACGCCTCGCTTCCTATAGCTGCACTCGAAACGAGCGAAGACGACGAAATGGAGCTGTCAAGCACCCTTTATGCTGTGCTCTCTAATCTCTCTCTCTCTCTCTTCTCTCTCTCTCTCTCTCTCTCTGTCATTTTCTGGACTAATCTAAATTGAACTCGTGAGGCCAGTGAGAATCAAGGCCAATTTCACGGCTTCATTTTGGATTATAAAATTGTGACGGTGCCGCCCCCCCCCGCTCCTCTGCAATTTCTCCTCTGTGGTCAAAACTCAAAACGATAATGCTGTGCTAGACCAGGGGTTCTCAACGTCTTTGGCCGGGGTCCCCCGGAAATGCTTTGGCCATGTCTCACGACCCCCGCCCCACTCCACCCGCCCCCCTCCCCACCACCAATACAAACTGACTGCAAAAATAACCTAAATAATAGAGAACATATATCATAAATGAATACTGAAACCAGATCTAATCATTAAGGAAGGTGTATGCATGTACTCTGTTACTAGGTAAACTCTTAATTTCCATTTTCCAGCCATTCAGTTGCAAAAGAAAAAAAAGAAAGAAAAAAATAATAATTTGGGGACCCCCCCAAAATAAATTGGCGACCCGCCTAGGGGTCGCGCCCCACGGGTTGAGAACCCCTGTGCTAGACTACAGCTGGTTGGACCACAAAGGCTGCGGATGGGCAAGGGATATGGATGTACCGTATATTATCTGCCTCCCGATATATCATCGGCCAATAAATATAAATGCATCAAAAAGTTATAAAATATCGGTATCGGTTTTAAAAAGGAAAACTGGTTTCAATCAGTTTCAATTCAACTAATGCTAACTGCACAAGGTTTCTGTCTCTAATGATGAATACGGTAATAACATGTTTTCTAAGTGCTAACTTGAATGATATTTCTTTCCAACAGGTGTATTGGGCTCATCTAAAAAGCGTGGTTTTGAGTGCCACGGAGCAGTGGCTTTGATGTTTTTCTACAAGATCAATAAACAAAGACAAAGAAGACAGCATGCCTCGATAGCAAGGACATCATCATCATTATGTTCCAGTGATACAGCCTTTATGTTAGTTAAGGCCCGACAACAGAGATAACATTCTCAAACACACTCATTTTCAAAAAGCCTCGAGCACTTTAATGTCTGAACACACACTTCAACCGACTCGTTCTAAAGACACTTTACACTTCAGAACCAGCAAGAATTCTTGTTGCATTTATTATTTATAGTCACTTAAGGAACACTCTCTCAGGGCAGGGAGACATATTGAGACTGTAATATGTTACACGGAGGGAGGACGATTAGCCCACGTATAGCCTGTAGCGACTCATCTATCTATGAATGCACCATGTCTCTGTACGCGTGCACGTCTAATAATGCACGTAACTCGAGAACCGTTCGCCCCACCGACTTCAAATTCCAGGGAGTGCAGTGTCCGGTGTATCGAGTCGGTCTGACCCACGGTTGTCCAGAACCGCCACAAAAGGCCTCTGCCCCGGGCCGTCTCTGGATAGGGCCCCTGTCCAGCCTCCATATATGGAGCTGGCCTGTTATGACTTCACAACACTCCATATGTGGGCATGCCTGACACCAGAACTCCATATGTAGGAATAAAGGGACACAGAAAGACAGATACGGAAATCTCCATATATGGGCATAAAAGGGACACAGACAGATGGGTGGAACGGGTCGTTACCGACTCGGTGCTCTACAGCTGGGCACCGGTCTAGTAGTGCAATAGTGCCGACTATTGTTCTTGTTGTATGCTGCATGTTTTTATGCTTCGTTTCCTATAACCCATTCTGGACGTGAACCCTTTTTGGTGTTTTAACTATAAGCATTATGTTATACTTTAGCTATTGAAAAATAGCAGATCTACAAGCTCATAGCGTGCCACCGAGTGGCGCGCTACGAGCTGCTATTTTTGAAAAATCGTGAAAATGTGGCACAAATCTTTGAATATATATTCTTTCAGAAGGCTTTTTTTTATTTCGATGTCAGGGGCGGCACATGTTAATGTCCATTAATATGCAATGTCCTGTCGAAATAAACAAAGAAAGTAAAGTAACTAACCACTGTTAAAACTGTGTGTGTGTGTGTGTGTGTGTGTGTGCGTGCGTGCGTGTGCGTGCGTGTCCGTGTGTACAGATGTACGTGACGTACACGGTGCAGGCCAAGGGCACGCGTCTAGCCAAGCCGGTGCTGTCTCTGACGCTGGTGTGTCTGGCCTTCCTGACGGGCCTGAACCGCGTGGCCGAGTACCGCAACCACTGGTCCGACGTCATCGCCGGCTTCATCATCGGCGGCGCCATCGCCACGTTCCTGGTGAGACCAGCCGCACTTACGACAACAAACACATGCGTTTAGAACTATATCGTCACCTTCCTGGTGAGACCAGCCGCACTAAGACAACAAACACATGCGTTTTAGAACTATCGTCACCTTCCTGGTGAGACCAGCCGCACTACGACGACAAACACATGTGTTTAGAACTATATTGTCACCTTCCTGGTGAGACCAGCCGCACTACGACAACAAACACATGAGTTTAGAACTAGAACTATTGTCACCTTCCTGGTGAGACCAGCCGCACTACGACAACAAACACATGCGTTTAGAACTATCGTCGCCTTCCTGGTGAGACCAGCCGCACTACGACAACAAACACATGCGTTTTAGAACTATCGTCACCTTCCTGGTGAGACCAGCCGCACTACGACAGCAAACACATGCGTTTTAGAACTATCGTCACCTTCCTGGTGAGACCAGCCGCACTACGACAGCAAACACATGCGTTTAGAACTATCGTCACCTTCCTGGTGAGACCAGACGCACTACGACAGCAAACACATGCGTTTAGAACTAGAACTATTGTCACCTCCCTGGTGAGACCAGCCGCACTACGACAACAAAACACATGTGTTTAGAACTATCGTCACCTTCCTGGTGAGACCAGCCACACTAAGACAACAAACTTGTGCGTTTAGAACTATCGTCACCTTCCTGGTGAGACCAGCCGCACTACGACAACAAACACATGCGTTTAGAACTATCGTCACCTTCCTGGTGAGACCAGCCGCACTACGACGACAAACACATGTGTTTAGAACTATATTGTCACCTTCCTGGTGAGACCAGCCGCACTAGCAAACACATGCGTTTTAGAACTATCGTCACCTTCCTGGTGAGACCAGCCGCACTACGACAACAAACACATGCGTTTAGAAATAGTCTCACGTGGCCAGGCTCGCAATTTCAAAATGCTTCCATACAGTAAAGTGTACAGTTTAAGGTCGCCATGGCAAGTGCTACGGCAAGTGCAACCACATCAACAGTAGCACGTGGGGTTAGAACTGTGTGTGCGTGCCCACATTTTAATTCTATACTTGTGAGGGCCAAATGTCCACACAAGTACAGCCGAATTTGAGAAATTGTTGTTGTTGTATGGTAAACACCTGAATCAATAGAGGGTGTGCGCCTGCATAATGTGAGTGGCAAAGTGAGTTTAATGTTGTTTAATGCAATCAGATGTTTGGATGCATGGGCTGTCAAGGCCAGAAAGCATTATTTTGCCACTCATCCCGCATAACTTCCTGGTGTACTACGATGATGTCAATTACAATTACAATTTAGGCATTTAGCAGACGCTCTTAATCCAGAGCGATTTACATTAGGCAAGAACAAAAAAGCATGGGAATACATCACATATATAAAATGCATTTATCATGAAACATGCGTAAGCTAAGAACGTAACTGTCACGTTACGCGCATGTCACGCGCATAGAAAAGATTCAGGTTGGGCTCAGACATTTAGAGGTTAGGTTTAGAGCTATGCCTGATTTGTACTTGTTGTCGCACGACAGAAATAGCAGATCTACAAGCTCACAGCACACATTTTCTTCGGCTCTAGACTAGAGTTAACCCATTTTGGGCGGGAACCCCTTTTGGTGTTAGCATTATGATATGCTTTAGCTATTGAAAAATAGCAGACCTACAAGCTCGTAGCGCGCCACCGAGTGGCGCGCTACGAGCTTGTAGGTCTGCTATTTTTGAAAAATCGACTGACATAGAAACATAGCTTTTTCAGAAAACTGTCAGGATGTAGAAGACATTTTTAGAATCTGATCTCGGGTCAAAATTAAGTTAAGGACCTGCATGGCACACATATACTGTAACAAAGCACACGACGCCCACACATTAAAGCGCGGACACATTTTGGGCGGGAACCCCTTTTGGTGTTTTAACTAAGCATTATGTTATACTTTAGCTATTGAAAAATAGCAGATCTACAAGCTCATAGCGCGCCACCGAGTGGCGCGCTATGAACTTGTAGGTCTGCTATTTTTGAAAAATCGTAAAAATGCGGCACAAATCTTTGAATATATATTCTTTCAGAGCGAACGTTTTTTTTATTTCGACGTCAGGCCTAAATGGGTTGGACCTGGCACATACTGTAACAAAGCACACGACGCCCACACATTAAAGCGCAGACACACATGGAGGCATCGAGTCCACACGTCTCGTTGACTGGTTTCTCCGAGCACGGTTCTGTTTAGGAGCCAGCATGTGGTCCGTCTCTGTTTGTTTGTGCTCGCCTTGCTGTCTGTGCCTCGAAATGGTCGGGGGTGTGGGCGTCGCGGCGAGACAGAATGACGCAACGGTGTAGTTCAGTGGTTTTCAACCTGTGGTCCGGGGACCACCAGTGGTCCCTTGAGGGGCGTTCCAGGTGGTCCCCCAGCTACATGATGCAGTTGGTAACCCGTTAGCCCATTTTGACCTGAGATCAGATTCTCAAAATGTCTTCTACATCCTGACAGTTTTCTGAAAAAGCTATGTTTCTATGTCAGTCGTTCTTCGAGTTTTCAAAAATAGCACTGAGCAGATCTACAAGCTCGTAGCGCGCCACTCGGTGGCGCGCTATGAGCTTGTAGATCTGCTATTTTTCAATAGCTAAAGCATAACATAGTGCTAACACCAAAAGGGGTTCCCGCCCAAAACGGGTTAAATATATATTTAACTGTTGAGAGTGTAAAATTCGCTCTCAAGTCTTAAATTTGTGTTAAACATCCTACATTACTGAGTTCATTTACAAGAACTCTACACAATTAGAGAATGTAAAATAATTGTTATTTTGATAATTATGCCTGTTATCTCTCCTAATGGTACCACATCAATACAGCATGGAAATCTGGACAAAATCTTATCCAATTCCGACAATAATTTAATAATTGTTTGTTTAGTTTTGGGTCTGAGAGGCTAAATCTCATCAAATGATGGTGGTCAGTCCGTCCGTGCCACAAATGCCTATTCACCTGTTTCCTAGGCTGTGTGTTTTCCACTGCCTGTCGATTTCATTGGATATCATTGGTCATCTGACCAGTTTCATTGGATTTCATTGGATCAAATCGACAGGAAGTGGAAAACACACAGCCTAGGAAACAGGTGAATAGAATCAGATAATGGGCTTTGACATGAAAAAGGTTGAAAACGAATGACGCAGTTCCATAAACTTTTACGGATTACTTTCTTGGCTTCCTGCACAACTTCAGCTTCTGCCGTCTGTGGTCGTCAAAAGTTAAAGTTAAAGACATTATACCAAAACAACAAATGGTGAAACCCAAGCACCTCCGACTGAAGGTATAATAAATTGTAATGGCCAGCCATGAAAAGTTTATGTGGAGCTATAGGGGCACATTCTCTCTCTCTGTGTGTGTGTGTGTGTGTGTGCGTGTGCGTGTGCGTGTGCGCGTGCGTGCGTGCGTGCGTGTGTGCGAGCGTGCGTGCGTGCGTGCGTGCGTGCGTACGTGCGAGCGAGTGTGTAGACTATATAGTAATTTCCCTGTGGCGAGCTACGATGGATGCTGCATGGTCTTGCAGTAGCTACTCTAATGATGAACACAACCTGGCTTTGATGTGCAGTCTGAAAAGATCAATGGCAACAGAGGGAGTAAAAACCCTCTCCATTGGTTCCTGATTAAAATCACCCTCTCTCTCTCTCTCTCTCCCTCTCTCTCTCTCTCCATCTCTCTCTCTCTCCATTTCTAAGGACATATTTTCTCTGTTGCTGAACATGAACAGGCTCCATTCAATCATTAAAAAAAGAAAGAAATTGCAACAGCCTAACCCACCGTGCACCGTCCATTTAACGCATCCCTGCAAAAATGGGAGGTATAGGTGTCTGTTCTGTGCTTGTTGACAAATGATAATGAGAATGACTTGTCTGAGGAAATATCTATAGATGAGGAATGCTTCAGGAGGAGATGTGGAGAGGAGAGGAGAGGAGGGGAGGGGAGGGGAGGGGAGAGGAGAGGAGAGGAGAGGAGAGGAGAGGAGAGGAGAGGAGAGGAGAGGAGAGGAGAGGAGAGGAGAGGAGAGGAGATATGGGGAGGGGAGGGGAGGGGAGAGGAGAGGAGAGGAGAGGAGAGGAGAGGAGAGGAGAGGAGAGGAGGGGAGGGGAGGGGAGGGGAGGGGAGGGGAGGAGAGGGAGCTGAGGAGAGGAGAGGGAGCTGAGGAGAGGAGAGGAGAGGGTCTAATTATGCGTTTGGGACGTCATTGACTTCCAGTATGAATATTAAAGATTAAAACAAAGCCATTCAGCGATGACGGGCTTAATTTCGCTTAATTTACGCTTAATTTCCCGCTCTAGATGAGTTGCCATACCTGTAAACCTGTGATGTGACAAACGGAAAAGGAGATTAGGATGAAGCTGTTATTCGCAAAGAGAAAATAACAACATTAGCTCATAATTAGCATATTACACTACGTGGCTATAAATATCTGCCATACTTGTGCTGGTGCACGTGTGTGTGCAGGCTGCCCACCGCCTGGGTGAGAGCACCAAAGCAGCAGTGCCAGATCTTTGCTATAGAGAAACAAGCGATTTACCACTTTACCTCGGCTATTTGAAAATTGCAGATCTACAAGCTCAGTCTTGTAGATCTGCTATTTAAAAGAATATTTTTTTGCCTGCTGGCACAAAGTATTTTCAGATGGACAGTAATAATCCTGAGGGTCCTTGACATGAACACAAATGTGGGGCACTTCTGGTTTAATAAACAACATAAGGAAGCAAGCCCCAAACATAAACAACTACACTTTAGAAACAATTAAGCCCCTCAAAACCCCACAATACACAACTACCAATATAATTTACAAGCCACTTTACAGGGCAAAAAAAAACAACACAAGCCCAAAGTGGTTTATAATAAGCAACATAGCAACACTAGTCGCTAAGCACATGTTTGAGTGTGACTATACAGTTGTGTGTGTGTGTGTGTGTGCGTGTGTGTGTGTGTGTGTGTGTGTGTGTGTGTGTGTGTGTGTGTGTGTGTGTGTGTGTGTGTGTGTGTGTGTGTGTGCGTGCGTGCGTGCGTGCGTGTGCGTGTGTGTGTGCGCACGCGCGCTGTTAGGATGAAGCTGTAAAGCTTAATTTTATAATCCCTCATGTGAGGGTGTCACTTGGCAAATAAATAAAGAACAGATCTGCATGCTAATAAACGCCTCGCACCGCAACGTGTCGTCAGCTTACAGATCAGTGCTTTTTGTGACACCTTCGTGCTACAGAGCATGCATTATAGGCTTTAACCCATTCTGACCTGAGATCAGATTCTAAAAACGTCTTCTACATCCTGACAGTTTTCTGAAAAAGCTATGCTTCTATGTCAGTGGTTCTTCGATTTTTCAAAAATAGCAGACCTACAAGCTCGTAGCGCGCCACTCGGTGGCGCGCTATGAGCTTGTAGATCTGCTATTTTTCAATAGCTAATGCATAACGTAATGCTAACACCAAAAGGGGTTCCCACCCAAAATGGGTTAAGGGACATTAAGCACGCGCTAATGACAGAGCGCCCTAGTTTCTGCACTGCGTTCGAGAGGAACGAAAGGAATCTTGCCTCGCCGTTCTTTTCAGCTACTTCTCAGCGACAAGTGAAATAAGGATGGAAATGTAATTATGTAGAGGGCTCCGATTTGTTCTGCAGAAATGCTCAATCTGGGGGTGACCTTTTCCGCCAAGCGTTAAATTGACAACTCGTTCCCGGATCCGACTCCGTCTGTAACACTTTGTCAAATGATTCAAACGGTTCATCTTCGAGGCCGATGAGGAAAACTGATGCCGGAACAGTCCAATCTCTGTTTGTTTTGTTTGTTCATTTTTTTCCCGTGTTGTTTCTTTCAAACGCCACGCAAATGTATCATTTGGTTGGTTTATTTTTTAGACCAGATGAAAGGATAAAAGGATGCTTCCAACCTCAAACAATTGAACCACTTGAACCCCAGCATTCGCATTCTCTTTTTTTTATGTTTTTTTTTCTTGTGGTTTTCGCCTTTATTTTATATATTGTATGGAGGGACAGACAGTAGGCTGACAGGAAATGGGGAGAGAGATGGGGGGGAAGATATGCAGTAAAGGCCGTCGGGATCGGGAGTCGAACATGCGGCACACTGCCAGACTGGATTACCAGCCAAGGTGCCTGGACCACTGAGCCATGGCCCAGGCCAGCATTCGCATTCTCAAGGAAACATCAGTAGCAGAAACATTGCCGATCTACAATCTACATACAAGCAATCTCGATGTAGAACGGCTCTTCTCTTGGCTGAGAGATTTTTGGTGTAGCATGTACGAAATATTGACGTTGCAGCAATGTACACGATCAAATGCAGTGAGCCAGTGCGCGAGAGACTCTCATTCACTCCAAAACATATATTATTCACAACAACCACTGTTAAAAATAACAGTGGTAATAAATTATTAATTATTTAAGTGCCATCTACGTTTATAAACGTAGCTAGTTTAATGCGACCTATTTATGCCAGCTACGCGTATAAGCGTGGACAACCGTTTACTCCATTATATGAACGCGCCGTCTGTCTGTTTACCTTTTAGCATTGCTCCGGCTAGTATGGAGCTCCTCCTTCCCCACCAGCGATGCGATTTTTAAATCCAGCTCTGTTGAGCCTCCATTTTAACACTTTAATTGCCCGGAACTATTTAATCCATTACATTCATGCGCCCAGTCGATTTATAAACACGGACGCCTTTTCCGGACGGACCGGCGGAAGTTGATGATGTGTGTGTAGCAGCTAACAATAGCCACACCACTCTAGAGTCGATCAACAACAACGGGAGACAAGAATAAATCTATCGAGACTAGCGACTGGACCGCGGAGTGCCGTCTAACACAGGATCTTTTTTCATAAAAAGACGGGATGATTTAGTTTAGTTATGAACGTTTTAAGATTTTCGTTTTCATCAGCTAAACAGAGGAGGGAGTTTTTCGATGACGTCTCACTCTTGCGCGTCACCGAGGAGAGCCCAGGAGGCGCGCCTGGGCTATACAGCCATGCGATCCGTTCTCGTATCAATAAACTTCGTCTTTTGGACAATACTTCGTCCTGGGCGTCGGGCGTTACTAATAGAAAGGACAAAGAACTTCGTCCTGGGGGTTCAGGGATGTTAACAGGATTTTCAAAGCGCCGTATCTCGAAAGGTTCGAGAGCTGTCCATGGTGCGCCGCCGCGCACCCAACGATCGTAAATCATTTGTGAGTTTGTACCGCATCGCTGAGAAAATATAGCTGGTTGTACTGCAAGCTAAAGGCTGTGAGCTAATGTAGCTGGTTGTACTGCTAGCTAAAGGCTGTGAGCTAATGTAGCTGGTTGTACTGCTAGCTAAAGGCTGTGAGCTAATGTAGCTGGTTGTACTGCTAGCTAAAGGCTGTGAGCTAATGTAGCTGGTTGTACTGCTAGCTAAAGGCTGTGCGCTAATGTAGCTGGTTGTACTGCTAGCTAAAGGCTGTGAGCTAATGTAGCTGGTTGTACTTCTAGCTAAAGGCTGTGAGCTAATGTAGCTGGTTGTACTGCTAGCTAAAGGCTGTGAGCTAATGTAGCTGGTTGTACTGCTAGCTAAAGGCTGTGAGCTAATGTAGCTGGTTGTACTGCTAGCTAAAGGCTGTGAGCTAATGTAGCTGGTTGTACTGCTAGATAAAGGCTGTGAGCTAATGTAGCTGGTTGTACTGCTAGCTAAAGGCTGTGAGCTAATGTAGCTGGTTGTACTGCTAGCTAAAGGCTGTGAGCTAATGTAGCTGGTTGTACTGCTAGCTAAAGTCTGTGAGCTAATGTAGCTGGTTTTACTGCTAGCTAAAGGCTGTGAGCTAATGTAGCTGGTTGTACTGCTAGCTAAAGGCTGTGAGCTAATGTAGCTGGTTGTACTGCTAGCTAAAGGCTGTGAGCTAATGTAGCTGGTTGTACTGCTAGCTAAAGTCTGTGAGCTAATGTAGCTGGTTGTACTGCTAGCTAAAGGCTGTGAGCTAATGTAGCTGGTTGTACTGCTAGCTAAAGGCTGTGAGCTAATGTAGCTGGTTGTTCTGCTAGCTAAAGGCTGTGATGCGAGTGGTGTTGTTCTCCTCCCGGAGGCCTCCACCTTCCTATTTAACCCGGAAGGGAAACAAGCTCCGTAGAATGGGAGCAGATGCGCGGCATATCGGCAGTGTGAGCATTCTAACACTAGATGGCGCTAAACTAGTTAAACACAACAAAATCGAAAATTTGTTCAGCTAACTCCGAGGCTAGGCAGCTATAAAATAATATCAATTCATCATTATTATTATTTAATTTGTTTTTAAGGAAAAAATGGAAAAGCCCTGCTTTACTCTCACTCACCACATCCTCACACAACGATTGGTTCTACAGAATAGAATGGAAGAAATAAATGCATTTGGCCTCCCCTCAGAGAGAGAGAGAAAGAGAGTCATTTTCGATTTTTGCATTGGCTATTCAAAAATAGCAAATATACAATCTCTATAAAAATCTTGAAAGTGTGAGAACTGTACTGATTTAGAAATAACTTTGAATTAGAATTGGATTTGAGACCACAGAATAAAGGGATCCATTTGGTTGCCGTCGCTTGTGCAGCTAGGAGGAAGTGAGGCGTGTCGTCAGAGCCTGTAATCACTGTCACTTTGTTCTAAACATGGCCCTGAATCGATGCACAGTCAAATCCTCAGCGTTAATTTGGACTCAAATGGACCCGCATGGATTGCAAAAGACAAATGCAAAACAAGTTGTCTAAATACTGTTCAGTCTCAGCTATTATGGGCAGTATGACTATCTGGAGAAGGCGTCGTTTAATTTATCCTTAAGTGGCTTAAAATCCATATTCTATCATGATATCTAATGTTTGTCTTTTTATCCCCATGCATCAATATATTATTTCCGCAAATCCATATTGACGAGAAGTGCATACCGGCTATCTTGCCTTAGTAACAGTCATTTCTTTCACCTTGGTTACGAGTCGAAAATGGGGAAACAAATGCAATCAAGAGCTGAAAATCGTAAAGAGAGGGACGCAAGAGATAACAGCTGCAGCAGCCTTGTTGAAAACGTTTTCTTCAAAGATATTAATTATGCTTATAAGGTCACCCAAACGACCAGCGAGTGGATTCGTATGAACATCAACTGATAATCACCAGTATGTTACTTATCACTCAAATGCAATCGAGCGAGCAAGCTCGCCTGGAGCTGACTGACTGCGATTAGGAAACGTGGAGACGTCCGACGTGGTACTAACTCTAACCCTAAGCTCAGTGTTTACCGGCCACGTAAATCCCCTAACCTCATATCAGTCTTAACCGGCCACGTAAGTCCCCTAACCTCATATCAGTCTTAACCGGCCACGTAAGTCCCCTAACCTCATATCAGTCTTAACCGGCCACGTAAGTCCCCTAACCTCATATCAGTCTTAACCGGCCACGTAAGTCCCCTAACCGATCAGTCTTAACCAGCCACATAAGTCCCCTAACCTCATATCAGTCTTAACCGGCCACGTAAGTCCCCTAACCTCATATCAGTCTTAACCGGCCACGTAAGTCCCCTAACCTCATATCAGTCTTAACCGGCCACGTAAGTCCCCTAACCTCATATCAGTCTTAACCGGCCACGTAAGTCCCCTAACCTCATATCAGTCTTAACCGGCCACGTAAGTCCCCTAACCGATCAGTCTTAACCGGCCACGTAAGTCCCCTAACCTCATATCAGTCTTAACCGGCCATGTAAGTCCCCTAACCGATCAGTCTTAACCGGCCACTAACTATAACCCTAAGCTCAGTGTTTACCGGCCACGTAAGTCCCCTAACCTCATATCAGTCTTAACCGGCCACGTAAGTCCCCTAACCGATCAGTCTTAACCAGCCACGTAAGTCCCCTAACCTCATATCAGTCTTAACCGGCCACGTAAGTCCCCTAACCTCATATCAGTCTTAACCGGCCACGTAAGTCCCCTAACCTCATATCAGTCTTAACCGGCCACGTAAGTCCCCTAACCGATCAGTCTTAACCAGCCACGTAAGTCCCCTAACCTCATATCAGTCTTAACCGGCCACGTAAGTCCCCTAACCTCATATCAGTCTTAACCGGCCACGTAAGTCCCCTAACCTCATATCAGTCTTAACCGGCCACGTAAGTCCCCTAACCTCATATCAGTCTTAACCGGCCACGTAAGTCCCCTAACCGATCAGTCTTAACCAGCCACGTAAGTCCCCTAACCTCATGTCAGTCTTAACCGGCCACGTAAGTCCCCTAACCTCATATCAGTCTTAACCGGCCACGTAAGTTCCCTAACCTCATATCAGTCTTAACCGGCCACATAAGTCCCCTAACCTCATATCAGTCTTAACCGGCCACGTAAGTCCCCTAACCGATCAGTCTTAACCAGCCACGTAAGTCCCCTAACCGATCAGTCTTAACCAGCCACGTAAGTCCCCTAACCTCATGTCAGTCTTAACCGGCCGTGTAAGTCCGTTTCACGATGTTTCCGCTTCGGCGGAAGTCATTTCACTTCCGTGTTTGCTAATTGCAGCCAGAATACATGCAGTAGGCTCCAGGCGAGCACGCTGGCTCGATTGCGTTCGAGTGATAAGTAACGTACTGGAGGTGTGCCAATATATCGATATCGCGATATATCACAATATATCACGTAGCGATATATCATCCTCCCACTATCGTGATATTGATTTGTTAGTGCTAGTAGAGTAGTAGGCTACCCATTGTTGTGGACATGCAGACAAGTTATGGACAAGTTGCAAAGTTGCAGTCATTGTTTTACTGTTGGGAGGAGGCAAGATTCATGTACTTATTGGCCAGTTTGTGACACAAAACATCTTGTAAGATTTTGGAATGAATACATATTTCCAGATTATTGCCTTTTATGGTTATTTTTTTTCATTTTCAGTTACAGATACCGTGATATATCATTGATCATCATCTTGCAATTGAGTCCTGACAATTGAAATATGACCATATTACACCAGTCCTAAAATCCTTACATTGGCTACCAGTCTCCCAGAGAATTGATTTTAAAATGTTGTTACTATAAATCTGTTTGTGGCTCTGGGCCCAGCTACTTCTCAGGAATGCTGAAGCCATATGAACCTCCTAGAACCCTTAGGTCATCTGGGGCTGGCCTACTAACGTACCCACTGGTGATTATTATCGGTTGCTAACATTCGAAGGGGGGTGGACCAGCCTGCAAGGGTCCTTGAGATGAAGACGTTTGAGAGCCAATGAATTACGCAACCCAAACCTCGACCAAAAGGGATGTTCTGCCTTCAGTAAAAGCCTCTTTACGGGCCTGGGCCATGGCTCAGTGGTCCAGGCATCTTGGCTGGTAATCCAGTCTGGCAGTGTGCCGCGGGTTCGACTCCCGATCCCGACGGCCTTTACTGCATGTCTCCCCCCCATCTCTCTCCCCATTTCCTGCCAGCCTACTGTCTGTAAAGCTTCTCTCCAGGCACAGTGGACTGCATAGAGCGCTATAGGAATATAGTGAGACACTGACTGGCAGATAAAACAATACAGTATACCGGCACTGTATATGGCTGGATATAGAGACGTCCCGTAAACTCGTACTGCTGTCACTTCTTATGAAAGAAAGAGAGAGCGATAGAGTGTGTGTGTGTGTGTGTGTGTGTGTGTGTGTGTGTGTGTGTGTGTGTGTGTGTGTGTGTGTGTGTGTGTGTGTGTGTGTGTGTGTGTGTGTGTGTGTGTGTGTGTGTGTGTGTGTGTGTGTGTGTGTGTGTGTGTGTGTGTGCGTGCGTGCGTGCGTGTTTGTGAAATCTTCTGCTGACGGCTACATTTCCGTCCGGTTGAGCCAAGCCAGTCTTCCCTCCGTGACTTATCCTCCAACCTTATCCACTCTCAGCGATGGACAGAGTGGCAGAATCCTTATCCACACACACACACACACACACACACACACACACACACACACACACACACACACACACACACACACACACGTGCACACTCTGTTGGCTTTGCAGGGATTCCCCAGGATCAGGCCTGTAGGGATATTTCTCTCCAAGTCAGCGAGGAGACGAGGCTCTCGGCAAGGATGCACGGTGGAGGAGTATTGTGTGCGTGGGTGTGTGTGTGTGGGTGTGCGCGCATGTGTGTGTTCATTGCCTGTGTGTGCGTATTCCTACAGTATACTTGCGGTACATTAGCGATGACAATATCACAAGTATTTCCCAAGAGGAAAGGCCTGAATTAACCCATTTTGACCTGAGATCAGATTCTAAAAATGTCTTCTACATCCTGACAGTTTTCTGAAAAAGCTATGTTTCTATGTCAGTCGTTCTTCGATTTTTCAAAAATAGCAGACCTACAAGCTCATAGCGCGCCACCGAGTGGCGCGCTATGAGCTTGTAGATCTGCTATTTTTCAATAGCTAAAGCATAACATAATGCTAACACCAAAAGGGGTTCCCGCCAAAATTGGGTTAAACTCTGTGTGACGCCCAGAAGCAGGGATAAAAACATGTCCCCTGGTGGGGGTATAAAAAGGAGAGATGACACAGATGATGGGTTCCACACTGGGACAAAATACCGTGCCTTTTCTTCCTGGAGAAAATATACAGAAATCATCGCTGTTGGGTGGAAACTGTGTGGAATAGTTCTCCGTTGTTAGGCAACGCTCGGCTAGGCTATATGGTCCGTCAGTGAAAAGGTGCCCTCCGTTCATGGCCATGTTAACACATTTACTACGGAGAATTGAAATTGTGAAATAACCTTCACTGCTGAGTAGTAGAGAATGGAACACAGAGCGACCCGTATAGCACGCCACCATTCAGTATTTTAGCCGTGACGTGAGCGCCCCCTCCATTATAAATCTGAGACGAAAACAACCACGAAAGTCTAATTTTACCGCTTTCCTCGCAACAACAAAGCTGCTACTCTCCCAAATCTGGCTGTGACAGGCCGTCTGCCCCACACGGAATACTATCGCTATTTTGTTTTCATTGTGTCATCTAAATCCTCATTAATTCATTCTAAATATGCCCCCGAAATATTGTACTGAGCAAATGGACTGTTACCACCTTCAATAATAATGATAATAATAGTCTTTATTGTCACCACATAATATATTTTCTTTATCATGGACACTTGTACAAAACATTAATAATTCTACTCGAGTTGGAAGCATTAAGACCCATTTTAACCCTCAATGGCTTCCTTTCTGAAAAATAACGTCATTGTAAAAAGATTCACGCGTTTAGATATTCTATTAACAATGAGATGCGGATGGGAGCTGGTGCCACTTGGACCCGGACATAACGTACTGTAGCACTACAAAATGACGTCGGACTTAAATACTGAATTACATTAGAAATGCATGGAGCCTCAATTTCCCATCAGCCCTAGGAAGCCATGCAGCGGCAGTTGTTTTTTTTCCGGAACGTGTGACGTATATCCAACATGGTACGGTGGAAACCTTGTATCTCTTATAAGTTATCAAAATTGGCAAATTAACCCATTTTGACCTGTCTTCTACATCCTGACAGTTACAGTAGCGCAAACATCGCTCACTCTCTGCTGATTACTGATCGCCTGCACCTTTGTTAAATTGACGTACACACATGCACTCCTCTCTCTCTCTGTCGCCCTAATTCATTAGTCTCATGTCCTGCAACTGCGTCAGTTTCTCCCGGTGGATCCTGCCGGGTGACCGAAAGATCGCTGCTAAAATAGCCTAGACGATTGTACTTCCGGTTCAAGGGTCCGTGAATTTCAGTCTCCTTCAAAATAAAATCTCCTTTAAAATTACATTGTGGGGGCTGGGCTATATTTGGTTAAATATTATTCGCCGTGAATGAGTTAAAGGACCACTTTTCAACCTATCGTCATACTGTAATTGTTCCTCACTAATAATCATGATAAAATGGCATGATTTTTTTTCTACTCAGTCTGTGTCTCATAGGAGGGCTGTGGGCAGTTTAGAAATCGTCCTCCAGTGACATCATCATTAGGCAGATTATTTTTTAAACAAGATTATTTTACAAAAATGTTTAGATTTTCATTATCGTGAGAACGATGGCTTCCATTTTGCAACTTTTCAGGACTAGAAAGCCTGCAGTTTCTATTAGCTTGTATTCCCCATCAATGATGTCACTGGAGGACGGTTTTTTCATGATTATTAGTGAGGACCTATTATATGAAGATAGGTTAAAAAGTGGTGAAGTGGTCCTTTAAAAAGTTGAAATATAGATATAGTGTATACGAGGTATTGGCCCCACAACAGCAACGACAGACAACATGACATACAAAACAGTGAGGTCCTGTCTCTCTACAAGAGAGGATTCTGAAACTACGCCATATCAATCAGAGTTCGGGGGGGAGGGATAACCAGTTCTGATTATTCCAGAACTGGTGATTACAGTATGTATATTAGCATATTAGCATACGACTGATTGCCTGTCCACCACATTCACACGGTCCAATACATACTGATGGAAAAGAGCCAACGCGCACTCGCGGACTGAGAAATGCATCTTCCCACGCAGACACGCGTGTCATTTACTGCCAGGTGCAACACGCGCTGTCTCTCTGTCACAACCGACAGAAAAAACGTTGCTTCTGTTCCGTTTCCGACGTTCTTTTGTTGGTTCAATCACTGTGTTTTGTTATGGCTTTCCTGTAGCTCCAGTTAGCAGATAACCACATTTAAAAAAAAATCATGTCATATGAATTATGAAAGCAGGGAATCATAGCTTCAAATTGACATATTGGTTGTTCAGTTTGACCCACCAGTTTTGGAGATATGGCTTATACACTGACACCACGCTAGACAGGAATGCCCAAAAACGTCACAATTGTAGCCTGGGGTAAGACTTTTCTATGGCTGCCAATGCAACTTGGTCCAATCCTTAATCACATACGGACAAACATCTATGCCGATGCTATCTAACTTACGGAGGTAGCGTGCCTTGTCCACGGGCAACAGATCTTTCAACGTATGGCATTGCAAATACGTTTGATAATCGCTACTCTGCTCAATATTGTTTTGAAAATGGCGCAAATTGCATTGCAGTGAACGAGCGCAAATCACAACTTCCCCCGGTTGTGGGCGGAGTCACAGTTTGAGGCGCTGTTTACGCGCCGTGGTGTCAGTGTATAGGGTAATGTCTTGCAGAGAAACAGTGAGTTGGGAAAACAGGCTTGAAAGGTTTACTTCTGTGGAGTGGACTCTAACATTACACCTAGCTAGCTACATGTTTAAGTATTTATTTCATATTTATGTCGATTTCAGCTCTGACATTTATTTTAGACATGCTCTAGACTAGTATGTGAAGAGTCTGCATGCCTGTGCTATTAATTCATTTTCAATAAAAAATACAAAATAAGTTTTTCTCCTCTGGTGAAAAGCTGGAGGTTGCACGATGGCAAATCAATCAAATCTGGTCACAGCTGCTGTTGCCACTCGCTCCGTGTTGGGGCGTTTCAGAGTATGGGTTCAGACTCCCATTGGCTTAGGAGCATAGGAGGCAGCCACTCATGACCAGGTCGCTATTAGAACCACTATTGACTGTAAGCCAGGTTTACACCTGGAAAAAAGCAGGAAAGTCACGGGGAAGTAATAGGCTGGGAAGGTTGATAGACACACACATGCAGGCATCTGAATTTGTAACAGCCCAGTGCTGTTGTGTCAGCGACCTTGATGACAGCGGTGGAACGTAAAGAAGTACATTTACTTAAGTACTGTACTTGAGTAAAATTTTGAGGTATTTGTAATCACCAAAAGGGGTTCCCGCTCGAAATGGGTTAAGTACATTGTGATGCCAACACTTTTGTAGGCTACTTTTACTCAAGTGCATTTTGAATTTTTGAATTTTTGAATCAGCGAGTGCCCCCGACAACACACCATTCATTGACCATTCATTGTCAATGTAAGCCAGCGACATGACGATGCAATGCAACATCCAACGTTTATAGCTGCTGCAATAGCTACAAAGCTACAAATTGAAGCTGAGCTGGGTTCAACTTCCAGATCCAAAGCTACAGTACAACTGTAGCTGCAATTTTTGTTATTCCCCCTCTGTGCTTTTTTCACCCTGTCGTGTCTGACAAAAACTCTTCTTCTAGTCCGTTTCCATTGTTTCCAATGGAAGTGGCTCAAGGGCAGAGTGGCTCGTAGAGCAGCTTGATGCGTGCGGTTCCCATGCAGTTCAATCTCAGTTGCTGTCGAAGTGTCCTTGAGCAAGATGCTGAACTCTTAATTCCTTAATTGCTCCCGAAGTGCAGGTTGGTGCCTTGCATGGTTTCCTCTGCTATCGGTGTGAATCTATCTAACAATCTATATAAAGCGCCTTGGATAAAGGCACCATTTATCATTTACCATAATGAATAAAGCCTAGGTCCAAAAGTTGAGACTCGAAGTTGAGACTCCACGCTGGGTTGTTGCTGTTATTTCTCCCCCGCCGGCCGCCGTGCCTCCGACACACGTCACTACGGACGCACGATATCGATGACATCAACGACCGTGTGAGCAACAGATGTGCAAAGTGACAAAGCGAAAAATATGCTGTGAACTTTGCATCTTTGTTGCATATGCCTCGTGTGAACGCAACACTGCCTGTGAAAATGGCTGATCTACAAGCTCACGACGCCTCAGGGCGTGAGTTGTTGTAGCTTGATCAGTTATTTCAGGAGAACAGTGGAACCAAGTCCAACTAAATGTATTGCCTCAACTCCAGCAATTCCAAGTGCTTGTCGGGAAGGGGGGGTGGGGTTAAGGGTGCTGCAATTGGTTAAAAGTACATCTTGTCTGGTACTTTTATACATATGATGTGGGAATGTCCCACAGTCAAACGTTTCTGGGAACAGATAACTAATTATCTATCTAAAGTATTACAAAAACATATTCCCTGTTGTCCCAAATGATTGCTCCTTAATGATGATGATTCTTTAACTTTAAGTATTGTTCAGAGACTATTCTGGCTGGCAGGCAAAAAAAATGTTGGCACTGCGATGGCAAGCTCCACATGCTCTGCCCTTTAATCACTGGAAACAGTTATTAACAATGGAGCTTTCTACAGCTAGAAGAAATGGTGCAAACTATCAAACAATAGATAGCTGGAACCATATTCTCTATCAAGTTAGGACCTCTACTATATAACTAGCATGTATATATAACTAATTATATCTGTATAATCCCCTTTTTTCTTTTTGGTCTTTGTTGAAATCTTTGCTCATGTCTTTTTCTTTTCAGGCCTATGACGGGGTGCGTTGGGAGGGATTCATTTCTTTGTATTTATTTACAATTTGTTCGATCGATTTTATGTTGTATTTAATTGTTATAATCATTACTATATTTTCTCTTTTTTTTTTTTTTGTCAACGGTGGTTGGTGCTGGGGTTTGGGTGTAGGATTTTTAAAAATGAGGCAAGGGGCAAGCCACTGATTGCAGTTGGCAAAGAATTTGAATTATGTTTTGTGTGCATTTTCTTTGTATGCCTGTACCTGTGCCTTTCATCCAAATATGAAATAAAAATAAAAGTATATCTTGTCTATCCCATATCCTAATAGCCTGGCTAATAAGCCAGACCGAATCAGCCGTTGGCAAAAACAAAATTGCCTGCCGGCGGATTACGGTCTGGAGAGGCTCAATTGTACGCCCATTTCCTACACCAGAGAACTGGTGTGGCCAATCGGGACACGGTATGCAATATGGGCGGGCTTTGGTACAGTGACGTTCAATGCTTGAGACCTTTGACTGACAGTAGCTCTGACCAATTGCGTCAAAGAGAAAATGTCTGAACCCGCCCCCCGGGAAACAAGATCCATACACAGCATCTCCAGACTTAAATACCACACGACAGTGTGATTTGAGTCTGGCTTATTAGCCAGGCTAATATCCATAAACAAGCAAATTAAATTAAAATATATCTGTTCTCAGGCCAATTAAGTCCCAATGTGTGATTTGTGAAACAGCATGAACTCATATATGTCTCTCTCTCTCTCTCTCTCTCTCTCTCTCTCTCTCTCTCTCTCTCTCTCTCTCTCTCTCTCTCTCTCTCCCCCCTGTTGGCGTCTGACCCCCTCCATTGTGTGCGTGTGTGCATGCCCACCCTAGGTGGTGTGTGTCGTGCACAACTTCAAAGGCAAGCTACTGCTGGGCGATGACGCGTCGTCGTCGTCGGAGCAGCTGCCGGGCGGCGCCGCCATGGGCATGGGCCGCGTCGACAGCCCTATGGAGAAATACATCGCCTCACAGGTGAGTGAGCACACACACACACACACACACACACACACACACACACACACACACACACACACACACACACACACACACACACGGGGGCATGGGCCACATATAGAGGCCGCTGGAGAAATGCATCGCCTCACAGAAGTATAGTATACACATGCACACACATGGGCCGTGTCGCCAGCCCTTCTGGAGAAATAAATCGCCTCACAGGTGAGTTTACGCACGCACATACACATGCACACACGCACTCACGCACACACGGGCATGGGCCGCGTAGAAAGCCCGCCGGAGAACTACATGGTGAGTATATGTACGCAACGCACCCATTGAAACTATGATTATACTATAGAGTGCTATGTCTACACAAAATGCTATCTAAATTACATACGTTTTTTATGTTTTATTGGGACATACAAGGAACATGGTACACAAAAAAAAACAAAAAAACAACAACACCATCCATGACAAAACAAAACCGACAATAACACATACCCACCCACCCACCCACCCACCCGCTACCCCTGAGGGGAGAATAGACTTATAGAAAAATGTACGATAATAAACAATACTTACAAAGAGTAATTGGGAAAGCAACTTGTAGGCAAGAGATAACCTTATAAAAGAAGCTAAGGAAGAGAGGGAAATTAATCAATTGCAGTTAAAGAATTAATATATAAAAGAAAAGGGTCCCAGGTTCTAGAGAAGTTATTCAATGAGCCTCTAGTTGAGAATTAACATTTTTCTAGGTGAATAAAGGATGACAGGTTACATAATTACATAAGTTGGGCCTTTGCATACGCCTGTAAGGTCGTCGAGGCTAGTATAGGGCAAGTAGCCTCAGGTGTACAGGTGTCTTGTCAATAGAGACATGTTGTCTTGGCTTTGTTCTGACGTCCCATGGTAGCACGCATAGCCCCCTCACATGGCGTACAGTTGTCTTGTCAATATAAAAACCATGTGTTCTTTTTGTTCTCCTCGTTCCGACGCCCCGTGGTGTAGCACGTAGCCCCCCCGCACGGAGCACAGGAGACGGAGAGCAGTGAGGAGGAGGGCTCTTGTAACATCAAAGAGTGGCTGCTGTCCTGCCTCCAGTGGCTCCGAGGCCTGCCCCTGTTCCGACGACTGGTCCCCAGGCAGTAGTAGAACACTATATGAACTAAAGAAAAACCTTCCTCTAGATCAGTGGTTCTCAAACTTTTCACGGTTTCAAAGACCGGCCCATACCATAATAACTCTGAGAGGGTGAAAAATATAGGGTCCGTTTGGTTCCATGTTTGCACCCTCTCAGAGTTACAGACCTGTAAAAGGGTCCCATTTTGATTGGAACCCCCTTCCAATATCCCCAGGACCCCCACTTAGAGAACCACTGCTCCAGATTTGATTTGCTGTGAGCCCCACCGACCCCACCGACCCCTCTCTCTCTCTCTCTCTCTCTCTCTCTCTCTCTCTCTCTCTCCACAGTGAAATCCACAGTGTTCTGGTTTAAGTCTGAGAGTCCAACTGTGGACCCGTGAGGATCAACCTCTGTATTTCGCTGTGCCTTTGTCTCACTCTCTGTCTCCATCTTACTGGCTCTCTTCCCTCTTGGCTTCCATCTCTCTCTCTCTCTCTCTCTCTCTCTCTCTCTCTCTCTCTCTCTCTCTCTCTCTCTCTCTCCCTCCAAGCCCCCAATGGCAAACAAATAAGGTTTCTATAAGCCAAGAGAGGCTGCTCTTCCTCCTCTCCCTTCCTCCTTTCCTTCTCAAGGCGTCTTAGTTAGGGACTACCCTAACCCTAACCCTCGAGTGTAATATTGCAATTATACAACAGTTACCCTTAAAACTAAGATAATCGCTAAAAAAAAATCATGATTGTTTTGATTACAGATGTAGTCACTACGGCCACAAATGTCCCAAGAAACTCGCGAGCCTAGCCACCCAGTCTGCTGCACTCTGAGAGAACAGAGCAGCTGAATTCTTTGTTTTGATTAGGTGTTCGTTTGAAGCACGGCTAGAAGGCTGTTTCAACCAATCAGATTGCTTCCTCGAAACGTATAATTTGGCTTCAATTCTTCCTCTCGGTTTTGGAGGCTTGATAGAAACCTTCGTCCGTATCTTCTCACGCTCTGTTTGGCTCAACATTCTTTGGTCAAATTTGTCACAGAGGTTTTGCTGTCTTGCGACTGGGTGGCTGTTTTTGCGGTCCCTCGGAGAGGTGTTAGTGCGTCCTATAACCTCCTCAGTCTCTTCAAAGCGACCCATTGTTCACTGCTGGCGGAATCGAGCCTCTGAAAGAATGCAGAAACGAAAACACAATAAATCACGGCCACCATGAACTTCTGGCAATTAAATCGCACGCACATCCGGCTAGAGTAGGTGTTCGGCTAGTGGCTAGTTAAGACAATCTCAGAGGTACAAGGAAGGCAGAACAGAAGGTCAGCAAGGCAGCGCTTCACTGAAACAACTTTTCTCTTGGGCTGGAGTATGATGCTGCAGACTCCAGTTTAAATTCCACTTTGACTCTTCTGTTCTTCTGTCTCCAATGTGTGGCCTGTTGCCGTTCCAACGTTTGCTGTGTTGTGTGTTTGCAGTGAGCATTTATCTCTGTTCTTGTTTTCTGCACATTGTTTAGAAAAGTGGTTTTCAAACCTTTTTTCTTTCTCCATGTCAGAGACCCCATCGAATTGACACAGTCTATCCAATGGACCCCTATTTAAAGAAACATTTGTTATGGCTATACTGTAGCAGTGATTCTCAATCTCAACCATTTTAATTTCAAGGAACACAAATTGACATGCATTAGGCAATGTACCCCCTAATCTCTGGGACTCTGAGAGTTAGATTAGCATTGATGAGCGTAGATTGGGATCCCGAATCTACGCTCATCAATGTTAATTTAACTCTGAGATCGACACAGCCTTTTAGCCTGCTAAAATAACAATAACAATAACAACAACAATAACAACAACAACAACAACAACAATAATAATAATACTTGAAAAGAATCGCTGCAAGCAGCAATAAGGCAGGACCAAGCAGGAAGGCAATAAGAATAAGCCATAGAAACATGGTTGGAAGACTAAACTTGATAAAAAGAAGACCATGGAATTGTGACCGGGTCGGTTTTTCATAGTGGGAGGCAGGGTTCACATACAGGGGTTCATACACTGAGTTGGCAGTGCTCTGATTTGAACCCATGACCTTGTGTTGCAAAGGCAAGAGCTCTACCTACCGAGCTAACTGGACACAATCAGTTCTTCCATTGTTAACAGCAAAATCATTCAGTGTTTTTGTAGCAAGTTGCGCAAGGATAACTAATGATAATGGTGGGTATAAAGATAAATTAATTGACCAGAAAATGTACCAGATTCAGACGAGGAGCTCAATGAGTGAGCTCAATGAAATGAGAGTCAGAACCATTGGCCCTTTGGCCAATGGTTGTGGACTTCACATCCTCACCGTTTGGCATGGCCCTCTACCATATTTCCAAATTTCGCGAAAACCGACTGCACGGTTCAGCCAGAACTGCTATTTTTGGCGGAAGAAGAAAAAAACAATAACAATAAAGGACCAAGTCTTTTCAGGACTGCTTGGTCCTTTAAATAATAATAATAATAATATTCATAATTTTACCTTTTGGGCTTTCAGTGACTCAAGCGGTGACTCCATTTCCGTGTATTTCTCACATGCACATGGCTGACGCACAGCATGAAGATGATACGGTCATGAACCAATTACTCGCTGCAGCATTTGATCCCCGACAAAAACGAGCCAAGGAAATTGCTTATTCTGGGATCGTGGTCGATCGGACATTTATCGTGAGACGAGGCATTGGGTCAGCGTAGGCCGTAGACAGTTTTGGGGTGGAATTGTACAGTAACGATTTCATTCATCAGCCTCTATATGTGACCGGCTCTGGTTTGGTTTCAGATATGGGCGCCTGACAAGAGCTATATGGCTGCAGAAGTCGATTACCAAGGTACTGCCGTGGCAGCTCGCCCCTCCCCCTGCTTAGCAACCCCATACAACGCTCCATAACCCCGAGGTTCCCAAACCTTTTAGCCCACGACCCAAAACAGAAATAAGATATTCGCCCACCAGGACCCAAACTAGTGAAAATTTTCACTAGTTTGGTATTTTCTTCTGATTCATGGAATTTCTTAAAGGATCTCTTCATATAATTGATCCTTAATAATGTTCATGATAAAACACCACCCTTTTTTTCTACTCTGTCTGTGTCTCATAGGAGGGCGGTGGGCAGTGTGGACGGGTTTCTGAACTGTCCACAGCCCTCATATGAGACACAGACTGAGTAGGAAAAATTGTGGTATTTTATCATAACATTAGTGAGGACCAATTATATGAAGATAAGTTGAAAAGTGGTGAAGTGGTCCTTTAAGATTTTTTTTTCTTCATAGAGTTACAGAAATAAATTATATCATTTTTGTTTCATTCATGAAAAGTTTCCTTTTTTTTTAAAATAATAAACCAAATTTTAGAAATGCAAACAAATAAGGGGGACCCATAGCAATGTGTCCGCGACCCACAAATAGGTCCCGATTCCCATGCAGTGTTTGGGAACCAGGGCCCTAAAACCCGCCCCATCCACCCTTCCACCCGCCCACAACGAAACACAACCCTCTGCATGACTGCTTGCAGCTTCCCACCCAACACACTGTATACTAACTAAACCACTGTGTGTGTGTATGCCTACTGTATACTGAACCACTGTGTAGGCCTACTGTATACTGAAAATACCACTGTGTAGGCCTACTGTATACTGAAACTACCACTGTGTAGGCCTACTGTATACTGAAACTACCACTGTGTAGGCCTACTGTATACTGAAACTACCACTGTGTAGGCCTACTGTATACTGAAACTACTACTGTGTAGGGCTACTGTATACTGAAACTACCACTGTGTAGGCCTACTGTATACTGAAACTACCACTGTGTAGGCCTACTGTATACTGAAACTACCACTGTGTAGGCCTACTGTATACTGAAACTACCACTGTGTAGGCCTACTGTATACTGAAACTACCACTGTGTGTATGTCTACTGTATACTGAAACTACCACTGTGTGTATGTCTACTGTATACTGAACCACTGTGTAGGCCTACTGTATACTGAAACTACCACTGTGTAGGCCTACTGTATACTGAAACGACCACTGTGTAGGCCTACTGTATACTGAAACTACCACTGTGTAGGCCTACTGTATACTGAAACTACCACTGTGTAGGTCTACTGTATACTGAAACTACCACTGTGTAGGTCTACTGTATACTGAAACTACCACTGTGTAGGCCTACTGCACTGAACCTACCACTGTGTAGGCCTACTGTATACTGAAACTACCACTGTGTATGTCTACTGTATACTGAAACTACCACTGTGTAGGCCTACTGTATACTGAAACTACCACTGTGTAGGCCTACTGTGTACTGAAACTACCACTGTGTAGGTCTACTGTATACTGAAACTACCACTGTGTAGGTCTACTGTATACTGAAACTACCACTGTGTAGGTCTACTGTATACTGAAACTACCACTGTGTAGGCCTACTGTATACTGAAACTACCACTGTGTATGTCTACTGTATACTGAAACTACCACTGTGTAGGCCTACTGTGTACTGAAACTACCACTGTGTAGGCCTACTGTATACTGAAACTACCACTGTAGGCCTACTGTATACTGAAACTACCACTGTGTAGGTCTACTGTATACTGAAACTACCACTGTGTAGGCCTACTGTATACTGAAACTACCACTGTGTAGGCCTACTGTATACTGAAACTACCACTGTGTAGGCCTACTGTATACTGAACCTACCACTGTGTAGGCCTACTGTATACTGTGTACTGCAGTGGCTCTCAAACTTCTTTCAAGTCAAGGACCACCATTAGAAAATAATATGTCAAGGACACCCATAAGAGAATATCGTTTACGGTTCTAGCAGTGATATTAAACCATTTTAATTTCAAGGACCCTCAGTTTGATCTGAATTAGGCTACGGTCCCCCATTGCTATCTCTGGGACCCCATGTTGTAAAATCAAAAGTTAATTTTACTCTAAGGTGAAAACGGGTCCATTTGGTTCCATTTGCACACTCTTTGAGTTACAGACCCATAAAGGTCTCCACACACCGGGCGCGAATCGGATGCGAATTCGGATTTTTAGCGGCGTTTCTCCATCGGTTTTCCGAAAAACGCGGCCGGTGTGCAACCACCTTTTGGGTAATTTTTTCCCCCAGATTTTTATTTTATTCATTCATGATATTTGGCATTTTTGGGAATGTATTTTGGAAATGTTTAGGAATAATAATAATTAAAAAAAAATGTAGGAAACAAAAACAAATAACGGGACCCATAATAATTTGTCTGTGACCCACAAACGGGTCCCGACCCTCTGGTGAGAAGCGGTGGTGTAGTGCAGGCCATGTGCTTATTATAGAGGTGATGTGTTTAGCCGCCGCCGCTGATCGATACTTTTTCCTCGCTTTACCAAAACCCTGTTAACCAAGTACAAATCAGGCATTACACACTCGCAGCCATGCAGATTAAATGGATTAGAAAAATCAATGCTCGCATCGACCCGCAGACCCTCGGCTGGGCCAATTAACCGGAAATATGTCAACATAGAACTTCTATGGACCTAATCTCGCTCATGTAGGTTAGGTTAATTGAATCATTTAGGGTTTTGTGTGTTGTATATAATTCAGTTG
Organism: Electrona antarctica; assembly: GCF_951216825.1. Classification (NCBI taxonomy): domain Eukaryota; kingdom Metazoa; phylum Chordata; class Actinopteri; order Myctophiformes; family Myctophidae; genus Electrona; species Electrona antarctica. The sequence goes on along the minus strand of NC_136801.1, from coordinate 37,362,457 downwards.
GACACAACTAACTGTCTGGTTAACCCCTTAAACACTGTGTTTGCCCAGGAATATTCAGAATAAAGGCGCTAGAGTGCCCAGCAGATGAGGCAGGTTTTACTCTGAATATATATATATATATATATATATATATATATATATATATATATTTATTATTTTATTTTATTTTATTTTATTTTATTTTATTTTATTTTATTTTATTTTATTTTATTTTATTTTATTTTATTTTATTTTATTTTATTTTATTTTATTTTATTTTATTTTATTTTATTTTATTAACTGGAAAGGGGGGCCCCTTTCTGTGCTGAAGAAAGACAAATATACAAAGAAATATATAATATGAACAAGCATTAAAAAGAATGTAAAAGGTGTCACTAGATATTGCACATACACCCATAAATAACTAAAAACTAAAGCTAGAAGTCCAATAGTCCAGTTCATAAACCTAGCGGCTGGCCGTGGAGTTAAAGAGCCTGATAGCTGTTGGTACAAAAGTGCTCTTGAATCGTTTGTTCTTACACGTCACAGAACGAAACAGGTTCTTGCGACCACTTTTCTGGTCTGCCAAGATTTTGTGGAGAGGATGACTCACATTGTTCATTATTTTGTGTGCATCTCTCCACAACAGACTCCAGTGAGTCAGGCCTATCATTATTATTATTAGTATTATTAGTATTGTTATTGTTAGTGTTAGTGTTAGTGTTAGTGTTATTATTATTATTATTATTATTGTGTTTTCAGGCTTGCATGGGCAGTGCAGTGACATTTTCTGCTAAGGCCTCAGTCACATATAAAAGAAAGCTGTCTTCTCGCTGTCTCCTGTGTCTTCTGTGTGTCGCACGGCTCGCAATGCATTTTCCCTTCCCCCTCTCCCCTCTCCCCCAAGGACAGCGAGAGAGCACCCTGATCTTTATGTGAGCAACGCCTAACAGATTGTAATTGTAAGCTGACGTGCCTTTCCATTTCATGATGGGTAGATGCCATGATGATTGTACAGCAACACTGTTCCTGATACTAAAACCCTGTTTCTGTTTTATAACCATTTTTAATTATACTATAATAAAGATTATTTGGGGGCCCACTTGCAATAGAGGCTATGCGCGTGACATCTTCATCATCATCATACCCATAAGTTATGTGGGAACGCTTACTGAGTGGCAAAAAAACTACCTTCTGGCTTTGACAGCCCATGTACATCCAAACAGAAAAGTCCTATCTGATTGCATTAAACGACGTTAAACAACGTTAAACTCACTTTGCCACTAGAGTTGCCACTCGCACTTCATGCACATACCCTCTACAGTATGTGCGATGTTATAGAGTCTATAACATTGCGGTCGTTGGGGACCAATTAGGAGGCACCGCTTTTCCCGACCCGGTTGCCGGTGTACTAGATACATCGCTCCCATGAATGGCAGCTTGACTTCTGCCATGTCAGTCTGTCTGTCTGTCTGTGTGTGTCTCTCTCTCCACCTCTCTCTCTCTTACTCTCTCTCTCTCTCTGTGTGTGTGTTTGTCCTTACAGAACCACATCGCCTTCGCTGAGGTCACATGACTTGGAGTCGGCCGTGTGGCAAACCCACTGGACGTCCACTCTCTTCACCATCCCTACCGGCTACGGAGCGCAATACCGCTAACAACAACAACAACCCCCCCTACCGGCTACGGAGCGCATTACCGCTAACAACAACCCCCCCTACCGGCTACGGAGCGCATTACCGCTAACAACAACCCTCCCTACCGGCTACGGAGCGCATTACCGCTAACAACAACCCCCCCTACCGGCTACGGAGCGCATTACCGCTAACAACAACCCCCCCTACCGGCTACGGAGCGCATTACCGCTAACAACAACCCTCCCTACCGGCTACGGAGCGCATTACCGCTGACAACAACCCCACCTACCGGCTATGGAGCGCATTACCGCTAACAACAACAACAACCCCCCCTACCGGCTACGGAGCGCATTACCGCTAACAACAACAACAACCCCCCCTACCGGCTACGGAGCGCATTACCGCTAACAACAACAACAACCCCCCCTACCGGCTATGGAGCGCATTACCGCTAACAACAACAACAACCCCCCCTACCGGCTACGGAGCGCATTACCGCTAACAACAACCCCCCCCCCTACCGGCTACGGAGCGCATTACCGCTAACAACAACCCCCCCTACCGGCTGCGGAGCGCATTACCGCTAACAACAACCCCCCCTACCGGCTACGGAGCGCATTACCGCTAACAACAACCCCCCCTACCGGCTACGGAGCGCATTACCGCTAACAACAACCCTCCCTACCGGCTACGGAGCGCATTACCGCTGACAACAACCCCACCTACCGGCTATGGAGCGCATTACCGCTAACAACAACAACAACCCCCCCTACCGGCTACGGAGCGCATTACCGCTAACAACAACAACAACCCCCCCTACCGGCTACGGAGCGCATTACCGCTAACAACAACAACAACCCCCCCTACCGGCTATGGAGCGCATTACCGCTAACAACAACAACAACCCCCCCTACCGGCTACGGAGCGCATTACCGCTAACAACAACCCCCCCCCTACCGGCTACGGAGCGCATTACCGCTAACAACAACCCCCCTACCGGCTATGGAGCGCATTACCGCTGACAACAACCCCCCCTACCGGCTACGGAGCGCATTACCGCTAACAACAACCCCCCCTACCGGCTACGGAGTGCATTACCGCTAACAACAACAACAAGAACCCCTACCGGCTACGGAGCACATTACCGCTAACATCAACAACAACCCTCCCTACCGGCTATGGAGCGCATTACCGCTAACAACAACAACCCCCCCTTCCGGCTACGGAGTGCATTACCGCTAACAACAACAACAACCCTCCCTACCGGCTACAGAGTGCATTACTGCTAAAAAACAACAACCCTCCCTACCGGCTATGGAGTGCATTACCGCTAACAACAACAACAACAACCCCCCCTACCGGCTACGGAGCGCATTACCGCTAAAAAACAACAACCCTCCCTACCGGCTACGGAGCGCATTACCGCTAAAAAACAACAACCCTCCCTACCGGCTACGGAGCGCATTACCGCTAAAAAACAACAACCCCCCCCCCCCCTACCGCTGTCATGTCGCTGCGGTGTACTGTGTTTGCATTTCCCGTCCCTCCGACCGTCCTCTCCAGAGGTTGATAGAGCAGCCAAAAAAAACATAGTCAGATAAAAGCGAATTACTTAGTGGCGCGAGTACAATTTAATTACTTGAGAAAGGCTAAGAACCTATATAGGAAAGAAAACTCATGTAGGCTACTGAGCTACTTTGAAAGATCTGATTTGGTTGTTTATCAGAATGTAATTAAGGAAAGGAAAAAGAATAAACCCACAAACTCATCTGCTCCAGAGCCCCGAGACTCTTCATCGGGTCAAGCTTGAAACATGTGTATACCTCACCCACTTATATAGACACCATAACAGGTCACGTTATCAATCAGTGGGTGGGTTGTAATTGAAATAAAATGTAAAAATAAGAGTGCTCAACTAATTATGTGCAACTTCAACTATGGCCTACCATACAACTTTAAATGAAGCAATACACAATAATGCTTTACTTGTTTATAAAATAACTTCAATTAAAGCAGACAAAGAAGGCAGCACATTATTATTTAGTATTATTAGTATTATTATTATCTCTCTTACTGAATAATTGACTGCCTTGCATTACCTTAAGAGTAAAAGCAACATTTTCTTCATCACAATATATGTGAAAATGAAAAGTAACTACTCTTACAACTACAATGAATTCAAAAGGTTACTCAAGTGAACACTATTCTACCCACCTCTGCTGCCCCTCCCTCCCTGTGCGTCGTTTACAGCTCAAGAAAAAGACAGAAAAATCTATAATTGTTTGGTGGAACAAGTCAAGTGGCTTCATAATATTCTCCGTTCATAATATGAACCGTTACCTCCCAGAATGAAGAACGTCAAGAGAAACTATGTTTTGTTAATGGTTTTGTTTGGGCTACCGTGTGTGGTACGGATAAACAAACACAACTCTCAAATATGACAAACGGCTCTTCAGCAAGCAAGCCGACTTCTGGGGGGAAAGTTGTCTCTGGATATGTGTCCTTCTATCCAGTGAAGAAATAGCCTACGCTTTATAGCAATGATTTACACTATAAGGGGCCGTGTCAGTCTGCCATGCAGTGGCGTGCACAGACATTCAGAGGGGCAGGTGCTCAAGTGAAAAAAGGGCACCTTGTGCAGCGCGTGGAACCGGCCGGTTGCCTTAATAGTGTGAGATTTATAGATTCATAAATAATATATTAGAAGCTTTTTTTTTATCAACAATTGATCAATGTCACCATTGTCCACATACTGTACAGTGTACTTTTTCTCTTTTCTTTTCAAAAGGGCACATTGCTGTCCACAGGGAAAGGGCAGGTGGTGCTCTAGCACCCCCTGGTGTCTATCTGTGCACGCCACTGCTGCCATGCATTTCTATGGTAGAGCATATCTGGCTTTTGCAGTTACGTCATGTTGGCAGCCAAGGTCCATGTTTTTTAGAGTTCATGTTTGTCTAGAGCACTTTAACCCATTTAGACCTGAGACCAAAATGTCTTCTAAATCCCGACAGTTTTTCTATATCAGTGGTTTTCAAACTATTTCATGTCAAGCAGCCCCCAAATTATATGTAATTGGCCGCTGACCCCTATCTCAAAATGTTTCGTTCCAGGGACCCCCTAGAGGCAAAGATTTGAGTTAAATACGTTATATTCAAAGATATTTCAATAGCTAAAGTACAACATAATTCTTAAAACACCAAAACACCCAATAACCCATCCTGAATGGGTGAAACAAACATTACCAGCTGCCCCCCACTTCACATGAGTGACTTGGGGGTGTGTGAGGGTGGCGTGAGTGGCGACGCACAGCTAACCGCCACAGGGCGCTAGCCCCATCCAATGCCTGTTTGTTTTTAGAGGACTTTAAACAAACATTACCAGCCTATCAATATCATACATGATTCATCATGATAAAAGGCACCCCTCCCTTCACACAAGTGTGATTATTATTTTTGAGGGGTGGCGCGCTAGCCCCTCCCTCCTATGCCCATCTTGTGTGTGTTTGTGTATACCACATTTGAGATGATTTGATTGGCTGATGATGTATGACAATAAGAGCGCCCCTCACTTTGAGTGTGATTATTATTATTATTATTATTTTTTTTTGCATAGCACCCTGTGCAATTCAAGATGGACACCATTCAACTTTTGGAAAGGAGCACTACTCTCTTGGCTGTGTTGGCTGTTTTGGCTGTTTCGAACACACAGCGTGACAATAAATGATGGATGCGACGCGGACCTTGATATCTCTCAGCTGGAGAAAGAAAACCCCCAAATAAAACGGTTTCTGTGGACACAGCGCATAAAGGTCAGTCCTCAGTGTGTTCATTTAAGTCTGATATTTACAGACCCAAAGGAGTCTATTTGGACGCCTGGTTGGTCCCTGGACCCGACGTTGAGAAACGGTGATTTGTATCACGTATAAATGTGTGGTTATTTTCCCAATGACTTGTATTGTATAAGGTAGACAGAGTAGACTTGTGTTTTAGCGGTTGTACTGAGATTCAGTGCTGGAGACTGTTTTGACTTGAAGGTTTAAACCATTTGCTGCACTGCAAATAAAAAACTGAAGAAAAAAAAACTAAATCAATTTGAGCAAATTAATTTAGCTAGCGCAGAGTCATTTTTACTCATGTTTAATTATTTTGTCTCATCTTTATTAAAACGATAATTGAGGATTATATATATATATATATTTTTTGTTTAGGTCCAATTGGGACTCTTGCACCACCTGGTGTCTCCCCACTTTGAAACCCAATGGATTGGACGAGAATTGTCCGACTGTTTAATTAAGCAATATTACACTTGAGGGTGTGCGTTACCATAAATGACACACCTGCAGGAACAAGCCCATAGGTGAGTTCTGTAAGCATGCAGCGCTGAAGTGAATATTGCGATTATACAACAGTTACCCTTAAAAATACACATCAACTCAATTACATTATAACTATAACTAATAAATAAGAGATTTGATTAAAAATAATGTATGTAGCCAAGCACTACGACCGGAAAATGTCCCTTGCAAACGCTTAGCTTAGCTAGTAGCCACTCAACCAAATCATATGCGGGGACTGTCCAGCACAGCTGTTTTTAATGTGTTGATTAGGTGTGCCATAACATGCTTGTTTAAAGCACAGGTTAGATAGCTACTTCAACCAATCAGATTGCTTCCTCGGAACTACCTGTTGTAAGAATACGTAATCTACCTTTTTGGCACGTTGTGTATCGTCTATGCGTATCCACAATGGAGTATGAGGGTTTAGGGGCCTGTGTGTGTGTGTGTGTGCGTGCGTGCGTGTGTTTGCACGTCTACGTATATAATTATGTATGATTCAGACAAGCTGAGCTAACCAATGTGAATCCATTATATTACCTCTTTCTGCGCTTCTCCCTCCCCCAAGTCCCCACGCGGGGTTTCTAAACACCCCCTGCTATGCTGATCTGCATGCCGGCGCTGCACTCCCAAAATAGCAGCTCTTAGATCTGCTAATTTGTTTTGTTTGGAGTGCGACGCTGGCGCGCAACCACGAATAAATCAGGCTTTAAGCTGCATCAGACAATCATCTTCGCAATCAACTTCGCCCCTTACAATCTATTTTCCTTTTTAACAAAAGCAATATTATTTTCAGCAGACACTGTCGTCCAAACGCTGTAAATGCACGACGTAGAGCCAATGGAGATAAATCCATTGTTAAAAAAAGAAAGAAGAAAAAAACAATATCTGCCCAATATGTCCCCATGTCCCTCACCATGATTTCTGCAGGATGAAAGCTACCGCAGTTGGTTCGACTCACAGGCCAAAATTGAGATTTCTTATAGCGTCGTAGGGATTCACGGGACATGTGTATACAGTAGCTAGTTTCGTTGTTGTTGTGGTCTCACTCCGTCTAAAAAAAAAGAAAGAAAATCCCAACATTTCCCCGGTCGAAAGCACTTCCTCCGAGTGCCTGCGTCGTTATGGCGTGATGAGTGTCGAGGCAGACACTTATAAATGGTGTTTTAGAGAAGTTGAACGGTCATTGTAGAGAATATACAGTATACAGTCAAAGATTATATCAAAATGTTGTTTGTTTAATTTTGTAAAGGTACGATACACTTTAATTTTTGTTTCCGGTGCCAGAGGGTCGTCAGGCTGGTGGCAATAGGAGAGAATGCCTTTCAGACCGGGAGCGAGTGACGCAGGCGTTGTCGCCTATAGCTGGATCAGCGACAGGTCTGCTCCGGGTCCGCTCATGAGGGGCGCGGGACGCGTATTTCACCACAATCCAGGTCTATAGTCGCCCGCGGGCGTGTGCATGAAACGAGCACGGCGCGACAATTTCACGGGGCCGTGCCTGTGGAAATACGCTTGCGTAAACGCCCCCTCGACTTCTCTGTGCAGTCCAAAAATAAACACAGCGCCTCTCATTGAAAATGGATTACTAGGCGTGTCAGTCGCTGCCCGGTCTGAAAAGGCCTTTAGATGCAAATGGCTGTTGGTATACTGCCCTACAAAGCCTAAGTGTAGTAACTACGGGGGGGGGTTGGGGGGGGTGGCTGGGTTTAACCCATTTTGACCTGAGATCAGATTCTAAAAATGTCTTTTACATCCTGACAGTTTTCTGAAAAAGCTATGTTTATGTATTGTCGTTCTTCGATTTTTCTAAAATAGCAGACCTACAAGCTCGTAGCGCGCCACTCGGTGGCGCGCTATGAGCTTGTAGATCTGCTATTTTTCAATAGCTAAAGCATAACATAATGCTAACACCAAAAGGGGTTCCTGCCCAAAATGGGTTAAAAGTGTTTCAACTGGTCAGCCAAATGAGATATCGGCAAATAAGTGATATTACACTAATTGTAATATTATGTTCTTGAGGTAAATGTCCATCCCCCAAACTCGCAAAGGCTAATTTGACCTTTGAGATGCACAAATACGTAGGTGTGTCAAAGAATGTAGTTATTTTGGCTTTGTATATATAGGGCAGTATACGGCAATATACTGTAGCCGTGATATAATCCCCTGGGAATGCTTGTTCGCAACATTTGTCATAATATGCAAAGGTATAGAAGTTTAGCTTAGTTAGTCATTTTTACTTTTTGTTTTCAATTTCAGTTTAAATTTGATATGTTTTTAAAGCAGGTTTTCTGACGTTGTTTAGATATTCATTTTAAAGGGATTAGTAGGCTTATTACAGTAGTTCTTATTCGTTTAGCTTGTAAAATGGCAATTATCACTATTTTTCAAGATTGTTTTGTACATTTTTGACAACAGGCCTTAAAACTGGCACAGCTAAAAGTATTGATTTGTGTTAGTTTTGTAAACATACAATACTGTTAGTTTTTGTTGTTGTTGTAAAGCCTCTTTTATTTAATCCAGTTAATCCATTCTAGTTTGGTATTTTCAACTATAATAACACTGGTCATATGATTTAGATTTAAGATACCAAGCACAATACTTAGTATGAGTCATTTTGTACCAGGTGTGCTTGACGTGATTCCTGTGTTGTTCGTACAAATTCCACATTCTTACACCCAATGAAAGTGTAGGTTTTTGTATGCTCTGTACTAGTGTTGATCGCCAAAACATCAACGTCACATTCCTACACCTGGTAGTCTTGCGTAGCCAGGCAAGTGGTTTCCAACAGTGGTACAAAAGTGTTTTATTTAAGTAAAAAAGTATCAATACGGCAATGTAGAACTACTCCGTTACAAGTAAAAGTCCATCCATCTTCAACCGCTTATCCGTAGTCGGGTCGCGAGGGCAACAGCTTCACCAGAGAGCGCTCCAGAGCAACATTAATAACTTCCTTCTCTGGGATCCTGAGGCGGTCCCGGGAGATATTGGAGATATAAACTCTCCAACTCATCCTTGGTCTGCCCCGGGGTCTTCTTCCAGCTGGACGTGCGTCGAGGACCTCCCTAGGGAGACGCATCTGGTTAGGCATCCTAACCAGATGCCCGAACCACCTAAGCTGACTCCTTTCCAGGCGAAGAAGCAGCGACTCTACTCAGAGTCTCTCCTGTGTGACTGAACTTCTCATGCTATCTCTAAGGGAGATGCCAGCCACCCGTCGAAGAAAACACATTTTGGCTGCTTGTACCCGCAACCTTATTCTTTCGGTCATGACCCACATTTCATGACCATAGGTGAGAGTAGGAACAAAGATTGCTCGGTATAGACAGAGAGCTTTGCCTTCTGGCTCAGCTCTCTTTTCGTCACAATGGTGACGACGATACCGCCCCCCTGCTGCTCTGATTCTCCGGCTGATCTCCTTCCCGTCCTCCCCTCACTCGTGAACAAGACCACAAGGTACTTAAACTCCTTCACCTGGGGTAATGTCTCATTCCCTACTAGGACTGCACAATCCATCGGTTTCCTGCTGAGAACCATCAGAGAACCTTCAGGGAAGAAGAAGGCTTAACAGTCTTAATCTGTGTCCTGAATACAATATTGACGTTTGGCTGTCAGCGTGTGTGTGAAGCCACCTTCTTGGTTTTTTTTTTTCAAGATTCCCTCTCCAGTTTATTCTCCCATGGACCGGTGTAACACCCGGGATTCGTTACGTAAAGGACTTTGATGTGCGTAAAGCATCCTCGTGCACAAATGTAACTACTTTCACACATTCACAAATTAAATAAAAATAGAAGATCTATACAAGCTCACAATGCATCGCAATGTGACGCGTTGGGAGCTTGTTGATCGGCTATTCTACTTGTTGTGGGTAAGGCATTCATTTAAAGAAATACAAATACAATAAAAAAACAACATACATAAAACTTTGGAATATGGATATAATATATTTGGCCAGACACCGATAACAACATTGTAATAACCCAGACATGCATGCACGCACGCGCGCGCACACACACACGCACACACACAGTTTTGTAGCGTATAAGAATTGAGACAAAGTACATACAACCTATGTGAAATCACACTCTCTTGTCGTATTTGGCTTTATTTCACAGGAAATGAGAACGTATAGCGAGCGATCCCATTCTGTTAATCCCCCCCCCCAGGGCCAAATTAGCCATTGGGCCAATGGGGCTGTGGCCCAGGGGCCCTTCAGGGAAAATGTAATGCTCTGTAATGGGTTTGAGGCCCTGAAAAAAGCTCCTGGGGACCTTCATTGGCCATTGATTTTGTTAAATTTAGGTCCAAAATGTGATAAAAACAAACAAAAAACTCAAAAATTCTGTGCGCACGCGCTAGGGGGGCCCCAAAAGATGTACCGGCCCAGGGGCCCTAGTGGGGGTTAATCCGTCTCTGCCCCCCCCCCCCCCCCCCCCACACACTTAAAATGTCTATTTTTGTAATACTCACTGAAGCACTTATAACACACACACACACAAATGGAGACAGTGAGAGGTGGTCTCTGGGTAGAAACGGCAGCACTTTAAACTCTTAAACCCCACATTATGTTGTTGAGCGGAGTCCCGCAGGGCTCTTTACTAGTGTCTTTTCCGTTTTCGCTTTTACACGGAATTATGTCCTCGCTGAAAATAGCCGATCTAACAAGCGTTCCACGCCACGTCGCAGAGCTGGCAAGATTGGATATTTTCTGCTAAACCATTCCACAGAATATGGAATATGGTTTAAGTGGTTAAACTCCAGCTACAGTTCTTGTCGTCGCAAAAAAAGGCCGCCAGTGTCACCGCCGCTTAAAAAAACACGAGAAACCTTCTCAAAATGTGCAACAACTTGTGACAGTATTATTTATAGACTACCGTATATTCAAAAGAGAATACAACTGTATAAAATGTACATGTTAAAAAAAAAGTATAATTATATATCCTTTTTTGGTCATATTACACATTACTGCTGTCTATTTTCTTATTGCTGTGTGTGTGTGTGTGTGTGTGTGTGTGTGTGTGTGTGTGTGTGTGTGTGTGTGTGTGTGTGTGTGTGTGTGTGTGTGTGTGTGTGTGTGTGTGTGTGTGGTGCGCGCGTGTGCTTGAGTGTGTGTGTGTGGTGTGCGTGCACGCGCGTTCGTTTGTTCATTCGTTTGTCCGTCCGTGAAAAAAAAACAGAACACGAAATGTTAAATGTTCTGTTTCTTCTCGGATAACTATGGTGTTGTTTTTTTTTAAATCATCGTAACGGACGATATATCGTGTTATTATGTTGGGAAGTTTGGTCACATTCTGTTTTTATACTCTGTTTGTGAATAGTGTTAATTAATATTCACCCTGTTTGTTGTGTTCAGATGAATTGTTCTCCCAGCCTCGCTGTGCATCACACTTCTTTATACCCACTGGGGTTGTGTTCAAATTCTGGATATTAATGTTGTCGGAAAGAAACCTTTGTATCTTCATAATGTCATATTTGAATGACCCCTCCCCCTTCTCTTTTTTTCCATAAAGTAATGTCCTTATATATACGCTTTTAATGAAATGTTTTGACCTTTAGAACTAGGGATGGAGCTCGTTAATATTTATTGACTAAACGAGCAACACCTTATCGAGCTGACTTATCGAGCCAGGCTTTTTTCGAGCCCACTATAGGGCTGCTATACGCTCGACAACAGGCTTGATAAGCCCAACGCTTATTGATACCGGGTACGCAAAACGTTTGTTATTGAGTTGTTGGTTTTTTTCGGGTATCGAGCTCCATCCCTAGGGAGGCGTAATGCGCCACGATGGCCGCCGTGCGGGGGAGGGGGGGTTGGAGTTGGGCGGGGTGCGAGGAAAGCACCCGCCAGTGGGTGTGCTGGTGAGGGAGAGGAGGGAGGAGTATATGTCCAAAAAAATAAGAGTGCCAGTTTGAAAAAGTTTAAATGTAGGGTCTATATACATTTACTATGAAAAGTACGACTTGTTTCCATTTTTGAGGGGCGCTAGCCCCTCAAAAACGCTCCTAGTTTACGCTCCTAGTTTAATGTTTGTTTTTAGTTCAATGTTTGTTTTAAAAACGCCATGAAAGGAAAATGTGCGTCATCTTGTCCCTAACACAAACATTAAATGCCATTAACAATAAAGATAATTTAATGTTTGTGTTGGCACCGTTTGTTTTATATCACCATTACATCACCTAATCAACGAGTCAATGAGTTAGACTTTAATATATTAGCACCCCTCACTTCACACAGGTGTGATTTTTGAATTATACAAGGTTACTGCCCGACAACAACATCTACAATTTGTTTCCTTCTATATTTCTTAATTTCTTTTTTTTACTAAACACTTTTTTTGTTTGCTTTGCTGTCTTTCATTCCAAGTCGGTGATGTGCTTGGTTTGCATTCAGTGACTAATTTAGGATGGATGTCGTTGCTACAGTATTCTGGTAAAAAACCTGGTTGTTTTTCAGTTCTTATTTGTTTGTTGTCTCGTTACAACTTTCATGAAAAATGTGACCTTTTACACTGTAGAAAATGTGAAATTTACAGCCTTTGAATACAAAATAAAAAAATGCGGTTCAAATGAATCCAATGTTTGATTCACTGAAACATCGTCGTGTGCCTTTTGTGTTGAATTTTGCAATAGAAAACAACTTGGATTTTTTAAATACTGTACAGTTGGAGTCAGGAATAGAGGGTATGCGTGTGACGTTCATCATCAAACCCGGAAGTTATGCAGGAACGCCTACTGAGTGGCAAAAAACTACTTTCGGGCCTAGACAGCCCATACATCCAAACAGAAAAGTCCAATATGATTGCATTAAATGACGTTAAACAATGTTAAACTCACTTTGCCACTCGATTTGCCACTCTATGGATTATTATCTATACATTTTGGATCATGGTAAATTCAGGGGTTGAACGTTGGGGTACCATTGAATGATTAGCTACTGTTGCAATTTGGGGGTGACTGTGGCTCAGGAGGTAGAACAGGTCGTCCAATGATCCATGGGTCGGCGGTTCGAATCCCGGCTCCTCCTGTCTACATGTGGAAGTGTCCTTGGGCAAGACACTGAACCCCAAATTGCTCCCGATGTGCTGGTTGGTACCTTGCATGGCTTCCGCCACAATCGGTGTATGAATGTGTGTGTGAATGGGTGAATGTAATGCACAATCTATGTAAAGCGCCTTGGATAAAGGCGCTATATAAATGCACCATTTACCATTTACCAATTTCTTTTGGGTCAAATCTTAGATTGACTGGCCTAATATAGCCCCCAGTGTCCAGTCCAAAATAAAATAAATTCTACTCCCTATTTAGCTTAGGCTATTTGTTTTTTCTTCCCTGACTGGACTCAATCTGTTGTCCCGTGAAAGACAGTGGACATGACCCCGGGACGGGTTTCACATGATGGACCCATTAGTCTCCGTCAGCGTCCTGGAGGCGCACACTCGCTGGACTGTGAAGAACACATGTTACAACACGGCAACGGCACGCAGTGAAGGACAAAAAACAACCTATATTAAAGCTCACAACGCGTCGAAGAGCACGTTATACGCAGCGAAGGACAACACAAACTATCTTTAAACTCACAATGCGTCGAAGAGCACGTTATACGCAGCGAAGGACAACACAAACTATCTTTAAACTCACAATGCGTCGAAGAGCGCACGTTATACGCAGCGAAGGACAACACAAACTATCTATAAGATCACAACGAGTCGAAGAGCATGTTATACGCAGCGAAGGACAACACAAACTATATCTAAAAGCTCACAATGTGTCGAAGAGCATGTTATACGCAGCGAAGGACAACACAAACTATCTATAAGCCACAATGCGTCGAAGAGCACGTTATACGCAGCGAAGGACAACACAAACTATCTATAAGCTCACAATGCGTCGTGACGTGAGCTTATAGATCGTATATTTTCTGGGGGGGGGGGGGGGGGTTACACATTTTGAACTACCGGTATCTTCAAAAATAATTACTTACTTATCTGTAAATTAAGTGAATTGGATTACGTTTTTCTGGAGACGGCATTGTGCCATCAATAGAATCTCCACAAAGAGGCCCCGACGGCTATACCAGGGCAGCGGTCTGGGCACATAGGCTGTTGATCAGTGTTGTTTCTGTCGACTAAAACCAAGACCAAGACTACCTGTTTTCACTGACAAAAACTAAATGGAAACTAAATGAAAACTAAGCTACTGTATGATGACTAAAACTAAGACTAAATATTGACAATTTCGTCAACAAATAAGACTAGACTAAAATGTTAGGAAGGGACTAGTGGATAAGAGATCCAGTATAGCCTAAGTCATTTTACAATTAGTTGCATGCTGAAAATAGACGATCTACAAGCTCACAACGGGTCGCGCTTCAGCAAGTGAAAATGATCGCATCAAGGCCCGCCAAAATACATTTTGTTCGACTAAATCAACTGTATAGTCGACTAAAATCTTTTGACATTTAGTCGACTAAAACTAGACTAACACTAAAACATTCCAGGTGACTAAAATGTGACTAAAACTAAATGAAAACTATTCAAGAGACTACGACTAAAACTACAATCAAAACTTTCTGCCAAAAACAACACTGCTGCTGATGCAGTCTGACAGCGTGTCACGGGTTCGACTCCCGATCCCGATGACCTTTGACCTTTGCACTCTCCTTCTCTCTCTCTCCCCAATTACTTTTTGTCAGTGTATAAATATTCGAGGGATGACTTCCACACACCCGGTTCAATTTTATAGCAGGCGCGTATAGGTCCTGGCAGAACAGCAAACGTTTTAAGGAAGGAGGAGAGACCCGCACACCGCCACTTGCTGGTTCAAGAAGTTTATTTTAAGAATCTTAGCAACGTTTCGGTCTTTTGGCAAGGCCAAAAGGCCGAAACGTTGCTAAGATTCTTAAAATAAACTTCTTCAGGCATGCCTGAAGAAGGCCGAAAGGCCGAAACGTTGCTAAGACTCTTAAAATAAACTTCTTGAACCAGCAAGTTGCGGTGTGCCGGTCTCTCCTCCTTCCTTAACATGTCAGTGTATAAAAAAAGAACAAGAAGAAAGAGAGAAAAAAAGAAATCCATGAAAACAAAGTAGATTTTTTTTATCCTGGAGAAACATTGTGGGCTCGCTTCAAGCCAAAAAATAGTATAGTATAAAGTACAAATTCAGTTTGAATTGGTATCTGGGTCTGTGTGTTGTGTGTGGGTTTAAATTTGCCCACTGTTGCAGCGAGGCCACAATTACGGTATGTATTAATACAATATTGAATGACTCAAATCATACCCTTCATTTGACCCAGAAATAAATGTTTGATTTAGTTATTCAGCTCTGTGTTTATCACTGTCTAATGACAAACGCATCGTAAATAAAATACATAAACACATAATTGTATTAAGGTTTACAACAATGTATACAATATGGCGGATATATTAAATCTAAATTTATTTTAAACAAATATAATTTTGAAATAACATATCTTGAGAGGCAGATCAGTGTTGATTTTGTCGACTAAAACTATGACGATTTTTTTTTTTAATGGACGAAATCTAAATAAAGGCTAAGCTATGATGATAGTAAGAGTAAGACTAATATGTTTTTTCAACAGATAAAAACTAGACTAAAAATGGTGTGCGTTTGTAGATCGGCTATTTTCAACAGGCAACCAAGTGTAAAATCAGCCATTACGATTTATGACACCATCAAGGTACCGCGAAAATACATTGACAAAATCCCTACCCCTTGACTGATTCTCTTTCACATGCGTTTTTTTCGGCTATTTTCAACAGGCAACCAAGTGTAAAATCTGCCATTACGATGTACGGTAAGGTCCCGCGAAAATACCTTTTTGTCGACAAAATCCACTGTCCTAAATATCCTAAAATCTTATGATAATTAGTGGAATAAACTAGACTAACACTAAACCATTTCAGATAACTAAAATATGCGTACTTAACATACTTAAAGTAGGCTACCAAAAGTAAATGTAAATATTTAGTAAAGTCATTAAGCAGAATGACCCATTCCAATTTTGAAATGTATAAAGAAATCCTTTGAAAATAGCCGGCCCGATCTACAGTACAAGTTAATAAGCTGTTGTAAGCTTATAGTTAGGCTATTTTCAAATGGCCAGAATGTATTTAGGACTGAAGTGGTTAATGCATGTTTTGTTATAATTAAAATCTACAAAGTAATTATACTAAAGTTTACAAATGGGCTAACTGTAGTGGAGTAAAAAAAAAAGTGCAACACATGCCTCTGAGATGTAGTGGAGAAGTATTGGAAATTGAAAATACAGTAAAGTAAAAGACAAAGTGCCTCCAAATTGTACTTGTGTATACGGTGCTTGAGTAAATGTACTTTACCTGTGTTACTGTACATCACTGAGTAAAAACAAAAAAACACATAAAAAACACATTTTAACCCATGACCTTTGACCTGAGGCCGAGTATACAAATGCCTCCTATAGTTCTCAAACTGTTTCATGCCAGGAAGGAACCTCGCCCCTCCCTCCTCGTTTACATTTGCTATTTGTTCTAAACTGTTCTAAACCAATGTGGTAAATCCTAAGGGTTTTCTGAAAAATGTATGTTGCTATACAGTATACATTATAGCTCAAATTTAAAATGACACCAATGCTTCCCCAGTTTTAACCGGTTAAAATAAATTAAATCACTATGGATGTCGACGTCCACATGAGATCGATATATGGCACAAAGAACAAATGCTAATTTGTTCTTTGCTAATGCTAATGAAGGACATCAAATAAAACTAGAAAATACTACTCCTGAAGAAACAGTGTGGGCTCGAGTAGAGAGCTACTCGATGATGACGCATTGGCCCACATGACGTCACAGCCCCACACGTCTGTCTTCCTATTGGTTGATGACACACATGACATCACAGCCCAGCAAGAAAACGTGCACAGTGCCCGGGAATAAAAATGTACGATAACAATTAGTGGGCTCGCTAATCGAGCCCACAACAATGGTTTTAAGTCCATACAAATACGGTCATTGATTTTAAGCTAAGAGTTATTTTTAATACATTGTTGCAACTATCAGTGAAATAAATAAATATTTAAATAAAATAAGCTGTCCCTCTCATGAAAATGATGTATTGGTAATTACTCATCACCAACGTACTAACTCCTGAGTCACTGGACTCATTTGAAGAGGCGATGGAGAGTCAGGGCGAGTTAAGAATTCAGAATCTCTTCAGAATAAAAAGACGATGGGGTCTAGAAAGTGTATACAGGAACGTGCAGGCAGAGCAAGTGGAGGAATCAGCTAGCGTGGCATTGATTCGAACTCCCGTTACTTGGACCATTACTAACACTATCCCAAACCCTAACCTCACAGGAATCCACGGGTGATTTTTAACCCGCAGCACGGATTAGTTTTAACCTGCCACACATGTCGGGAGCCACGGGTGAATTCACAACCCGCAGCACAGGTCTGATTTAAGGGACTGCGAGGGTGGGGCATCGATGTCTCGGTGCCCACGGGGAATATGATTTGTTGAGGGACGCCGTGGTCTTCACGTCCTCCATGTTTTGCCTAAATTTGGAGATTATTTGGAGTCCGACATGTGCAAGGGTCCAGCCTGATCCATGTCCCATTGACTTCCATTATGCAAGTTAACACACTCGGTGCCGTTGACGTAGATTTACGTCAAGTGAAATCCAGCGGCTGAGCGAAATATAAAGCAAGTGGAAAAAAATGTATGCAGGTTCTTTGTTTTGTCTGTGAGTCCCGAAGTTCAAATTCAACTCCACAAAACCTCTTTCATTTGACACAGAGACACCGACGAGTCGAAACCAAACCAGAACCCGGGGTAGAGGGGTTCAGTGAATTTGTAATAGAAGGTGTACAGGTGTGTCACAGAGACCGGTGTGACTCTGTTGAAGGACAGGATGCCAGCAGGCCAGTCCAGATACACTCCTACTCGGTTGGAGTCCGAGGGGTGGGCGGAGAGGACCGTTCTCTTCCCGTTGTGACAGACGGTGTAGCTGTTATGATGGAGACCATACTGACATTCCAGACTCCAGGACTTGTCGTTTCCAAAGAGACAGTCGCTGCATCCTCTGTACGCCACCGCGATAGAAACCCATCCACTCCACACCACCTCCCAGTAACATTGTCCGGTCAGACCCCCAGACAGAACCTGCTCAAAGTAATGTAATTTGTCCGGAGGATGAGGATATGACTGATTCTCTTTCACGTGCGTCGCCTTTCTGTTGCTCTCGGACAGGACGAGGTTTTCGTTCGCCGCGTCTGGGTTCGGCGTGAGGTCCGGCGGCGCGTGTGTCGAGGATTTTTCCTCCTCCATGGCCTTGATCTTCTGCGCCGCAGAGACAAATGTCGGAACCAAAGCTCCCATTTCTTTAACGAGCTGGAGTCTCTGCTCCTCCCACTTGTCTCCCAAACGCATCACGTTGTTGGTCCACTTGTTCTGTAGCCGAACACTCTTCATCTCCACGTTCACTGTCGCCTTCGTCTTGCTTTTCGTGTCCTTCTCTGCATCGAGGAACCTTTGTAAAAAAGTCTCCTTTTCTCTGATTAGTTGCACTCTCTCCTCCTCCCACATGTTCTGCTCTTCCCTCCTCTTTTCCTCCAGGTTGTTCATCTCCTCTTCCATTCTCAGTAGCTTGCCTTCCGCCGTCTCCGTCTTGCGCTTTGCGTCCTCGTTCCGCTTCTCCGCGGAGAGAAACATCTGGGTCAACGCCTCCTCCTTTCTGACGAGCTGGAGTCTCTCCTGTTCCCACTTGTTCCTCTCATCCCGCCTCTCTTTCTCTGCGTCTTTGATCTTCTCTTCCAGCTTCAACAGCGCGCCGCTCTCCGTCGTCTTTGTCTTGCCCCTCGCTGGTTTGTTCCTCGGCTCCGCGGAGACGAGCTTCTGCGACAGAGCCTCCTTGTCTCTGTTCAGGCTCCGCCTCTCCTCCTCCCACTTGTTCCTCTTCTCGCTCCACTCCTCCTTGAGGTTGGAGATCTGGCACTTCCTTTTCTCCTCTGCTTCCACGTCGTTCAGCCTCTTTGACATCTTCAGCATCCGGATCTCTTCCTCCATGCCCTTGATGTTCTGTTCCTGCGAGAGGAGCCTCTCGATCAGCTTGTCCGTCATCATCTCCTCCCACTCGTTCTTCTCCTTGACGAAGGAGGTCTGGCTCATTTCCTTCTGGAGGTCGTGTTCCTGTCTTTTTGCCCTTTTCTGCATGTAAGAGTGACAAATCATGAATGTCGCTGCCACGCCACAACCGCCTAATAAAAGACCAACAGTGAATACGACATTAAGCATTATTGTAATTATGTTTCGGTTGTAGGGGTATGATAATGGCCGAGTACCAGCGCGCGCGCACACACATGATTTTGTTTTCCCTTTAATACAGCACTGACACGTATCTATATACCCAGACACTCCCACGTTGGTGCATCACAGCTGCATACTGATTGGACGGAGTATTTATATGACATCGTGGTTGCTATGGTAACATAGATCGGACACACTTTGTTTTGTTTATGGCATGCCTCTGTAGGTATATACTTGTAAAATAAGGTGCTGCGTGTGCGTGTGCATAGTGAAAAAGCGAATAACACAATCTCTGCTGTCGGGAAGAAACCACCGAACTCCAAAATGTTCATTTTTTTCAGGAAAATAGCACTGATTTAGAAAAAAGAAAAAAGAGTTAGGTGGTCCCCAACAGCAACGTGTTAAATATGAAATTAAATTGAAATATTAAATATTAAATATAATACAAATAATACAATCATGTACAGATCCCCAAAAGGGGTTCCCGTCCAGACAGGTAAAACATCAAAAGACCGGGTTTCCTGCCCAGAATGGAGACGTTTTTTCAGAAAACTTAGGTCAGAGGGCGTTTTTAGAATCGGCCTCAGTCCAAAATGGGTTAAGGCCCACACATACTCGGCCAATAGATTACAAATGATCCGTAGGGAGCGGACAAAATGGAGGGGGGGAGAAATTTCACACTTTTTGTCCGTGCATCTTATATTGTTCGGTTCCCAATCCGACATACATTACTGTAACTGGCGGCATTTGACAAGCATACACAAGTACCGTAAGTATACGTATGAAAGTATGCATTGCAGACATAAAAAGCGTACGTGCGCTCCTCACCCCAAATGCACAAGAAATTACTATGTCTCCTGCTTCTGAGGCTCTGCGTGAAATCATATCAATGGGAGAACCTGCATGCAGAGTTCTTTGAATTTTGCATCAATTATTACAGCTGGACTGTGCTCTCTGCGTGCGTGCGTTCGTGCATGCATGCATGTGTGTGTGTGTGTGTGTGTGTGTGTGTGTGTGTGTGTGTGTGTGTGTGTGTGTGTGTGTGTGTGTGTGTGTGTGTGTGTGTGTGTGTGTGTGTGTGTGTGTGTGAGTGCATGTATGCATGTCGTCGCCGTCAGGTGGGATACCTTGTATGTCCCAAAACGGTTAATTTACAGAAGAGATGGGAGGAACACAAAAAATCACACTTGTGTGATGTGATGGGCGCCCACTGTATTTACGGCCACATGAAGTCTTATACGTCGTCATTTAGTGCCCTAAACAAACATTAAAGTCCTTAAACTTGGCTGGCACTCTAAGTGCTCTAAATAAAGTATTAAAGTCCATAGACTTGGCTGCCATATGACGTACAATCTTGAAAAGCCAGACGTTGGAGGGGATAGCGAAACATAACGAAACATAAACCGTGTTCCAAAGGATCAAATGTGATTCAGTCACACGTTTTCATCAATTAATTAAATTAACAAAAGCTCACCAAGGATAAAAAATCACACCCGTGTGAACTGAGTGGTGCAAGGTCTTATATAGTCTGATCAGCTATGTCAGTGACGTCACACACTAACCATAGCAACCATGCTCACCTGTGACAGGTAGGTACACAGGTACACAAACATACAGACAAAGCTGGTTGTTGGAGTGGTTTGCACCACTCAAAAATAACAAAGCCCTATAAGGCTATTTCCATCGTGGTCCTCAATTACACAGGGTGTAGGGTGGCCGGAAGGTTCCCAGTTCGATCCCGGGCTCCCCCAGAGTTGGTATCGAAGTGTCCTTGAGCAAGAAACCTGAACCCCTAATTGCTCCTGATGTGCAGGTTGGTGCCTTGCATGGTTTCCTCTGCCATCGGTGTACAGTATATGAATGTCTGTGTGAATGGGTGAATGCATCTATGTAAATAAATCTATCGAAAAATCCTCTATTTCGTCCTACACAAACAATAAATTCCCATTGACAATGAAAGGAGAATTTACGTCATATGTGTCTGAGCAAATTGACATGTTACGTCATGATGATGTAACCTACGGTGATAAGAGTGCCCCTCACTTCACACAGGTGTGATTGAATTGGAGTCCAGAAAAGTTAAGATACTAATACTACTAAGCTAAGTTAGAAGTAATTAAAATGGGTCATGTTTGAAGGTTTGGAATTGTACGTTTTGTAACAGCTGAAATCAATGGTAACCCTTCATTTTACGGTACAGTAATTACCAGGTAATTAGTTACCCAATAATCTGATGTTTACCCATGGGTGTGTAAAATGATATAAGGGAGTGGTAACGACTAACGCAAAATGATCAGTGTCGTTGGTGGGCATCCTCTCTGCTCCAACACACAGTGGCGTGCACAGACATTTAGAGGGGCAGGTGCTCAAGTTAAAAAAGGGCACCTTGTGCAGCGCGTGGAACCGGCCGGTTGCCTTAATCCATTTTGGGCGGGAACCCCTTTTGGTGTTAGCATTATGTTATGCTTTAGCTATTGAAAAATAGCAGATCTACAAGCTCATAGCGCGCCACCGAGTGGCGCGCTATGAACTTGTAGGTCTGCTATTTTTGAAAAATCAAAAAAAAAGAAGAAAAACTAAAGTTTGTTTTTCTTTTTTTTTCAAAAGGGCACATTGCCAAAAGGGCAGGGGGTGCTCTAGCACCCCCTAGTGTCTATCTGTGCACGCCACTGCCAACACATGTCTGCTTCTCCCCCTGGACAGCACACTGCATCTGTATATTAGCTGTGAGGAGATAAGAGGAAACAACCACAGAGTTGCCAGGACCCAAATCACCAGCATCCCCACCATTACCAGCCATCAACTACATAGAGTGCATGCACTCCCACACACATGCATGCACGAACGCACGCACGCAGAGAGCACAGTCCAGCCGTTATAATTGATGCAAAATTCAAAGAACTCTGCAGGTTCTTCCATTGATATGATTTCACGCAGAGCCTCAGAAGCAGGATACATAGTAGCCTACTTTCTTGTGCATTTGGGGTGAGGAGCGCATGTACGCTTTTTACGTCTGCAATGCATACTTTCATACGTAACCCATACAATATTACCAAATCGGTAATATATCAGTATCCCAATATCCCGGGCCGCTAATAATTGACCTTGTATGTTCTAATCTACATGATTCCGCCATTCATCACATGATTGGCTAAAGAATGTGAATGTAACGAAGACTCTCACTTCCAGTCATGTTGTTGGATCTGAGTAGTTGCTCATTGGATATTTAGTCTCCAAATATGGGGATATCCGACTAGGACGTTGGGCTATATGACAAATCTGACTAGGATGTTGGGCTATATGACATATGACATGTCTATTATGACAATCCCTATATTTGGCCCGAGCCGACCTAGTGCTGATATCAGATAGATGTGGTAGAACCATATATGGATAGATCTAACTGGCTTAGTCATCGTGACAAGCATAGTCGGAGAATATATAACAAGGGTCGGCTTCAGGGAAAAGGGAGAAGGCGAAGCATCCTGGTTTAAGTTCTAGTTGGACACCACTGCAGCGGGTCTTAACCCAGACAACCAGCGTCAGAGCTATGAGCTATTTTATAGCGACAAAAACTCAAACATTTCCATGAATGAATGAATTAATTAATTAATGAATTAATTAATGAATTAATGAATGAATTAATGAATTAATGAATTAATGAATTAATGAATTAATGAATTAATTCATGAATAATTGTATTGATGGGGGCTGAACTACTCCTTTAAGTTTTATATCTCAAAAAC
Organism: Electrona antarctica; assembly: GCF_951216825.1. Lineage (NCBI taxonomy): Eukaryota > Metazoa > Chordata > Actinopteri > Myctophiformes > Myctophidae > Electrona > Electrona antarctica. Next base: position 37,339,463 of record NC_136801.1, on the reverse strand, counting down.
TATAACACATTTCAAAGATAAATGTTTTGCTTTTTAAGCATGCATGTCCAATTTATTTATTTTTGTATTTTTAAAGGGAGTTTCTAGGTTTTAGTATGGGAATTGGTGCCAACATTTTCCTTTGACTTGCATTAAACTTTTCAAGGTAAATAGCATCTGCTTAGCATCTGATAAATTCCTCAATTGTAATAAATAGTGGTATCACTATCATAATTGTTTGTCCTCACTAGCTACGTACGTGACTGCCTCCAAAGTGTTGGTGCTGGCCAGGGGACTGCAGATAGAGCCACGAGTGAATGCCAGAGAAGGGCAACTTCAGACACAGCAAAAGACATTATAAACTGTCTTTCTTCAAGACTAGATTCAACAGAATTGAATCCAACACAATTTAATTTAATTTAATTTAATTTAATTTAATTTAATTTAATTTAATTTAATTTAATTTAATTTAATTTAATTTAATTTAATTTAATTTAATTTAATTTCATTTCATTTCATTTCATTTCAATTCAATTCAATTCAATTCAATTCAATTCAATTCAATTCAATTCAATTCAATTCAATTCAATTCAATTCAATTCAATTCAATTCATTATTCCATTCAATTCAATTCAATTGGCTTTATTGGCATGAGAAAACATACGTTTACATTGCCAAAGCAAAAGGCACAATACAACAATACAGCAAAGTCTTCAATAAATCAATTTCTATGTGCCAAGATCACTTGATGCAGATAGTGCACACAATGATTTGTCTTTAGGGTGGTTGTGTTCCATTTGATTTCCTTCTCCTGTCACAGCAGCTCACAAATCTTGCTGCTGTGTTTGCACATTTCTGTACTTCGCCCAGCAGATATGGGAGTTTTTTGTCATTAGTCATATTTTCAAACTCTCTGTGGGTGATTGTAATCTGTGGGAAGTATGTGTCTCTGATGTCTTGGTACAGTGTACAGGTGGTTACTGGTTAGGGAGTTTGTGTCTCTGATGTCTTGGTACAGTGTACAGGTGGTTAGGAAGTATGTGTCTCTGATGTCTTGGTACAGTGGACAGGTGGTTAGGAAGTGCCATGGACCCAAGGTTACAATTTACAATCTTCAATTTAGGCATTTATCAGATGTTCTTATTCCAGAGAGACTTAGAGTAAGCAAGAACAACACAAGGTAATACATTGATTGAATCTGGGACAGAGTTTCTCAAATTGGGTGCCATGGCACAAGTCCAGGTACTGCAGGATATTTGAAAATATTTGGAATGTAATAATAATAATAATGAATTGCATTTTTAAAGCGCTTTACAATGGTTCATTCATTCATACATTTCATACATAGTGAAGCGGCGAAAGGTCGACGCCATCGTCCTCACTTCCCACACCAATGGTGGCAATTAAAGCGCACACCGACCGACTCATTGGAGGCAATGTAGCGTTCAGTGTCTTGCCCAAGGACACTTTGACATGTGGACAGGTGGAGCCGGGATTCGAACCGCCGACCCACGGATCATTGGACGACCTGCTCTACCTACTGAGCCACAGCCGCTTATTTATAATTATCACTTCAGTTTAACCATTACTTTATGTGTGTGTGTGTGTGTGTGTGTGTGTGTGTGTGTGTGTGCGTGTGCCGTGCGTGTGCGTGTGCGTGTGCCTGTGCGCGTGCGCGTGCATGCGTCACGTGCGTGTGTGTGTCTTTTTATTTATTTTTTCAATCTACACCAAATCCCTTTGCCGAAAATAACAGATCTACAAGTTCACAACATTGCAACACGTTGTGAGCTTGTAGATCTGCTATGTTGGGTGAATGCGCCTCCCAGAATGAGGATACTGGGGTTCAAGTGGCCTAACGTGAAGTATAAAGTTATCTTCAATCTGTCATAATGGAAACAGATATTCTCAAGTTGTCCTCGTGACAGGCTGTATCTTAGGGGGAAATATTTACATATCTAAGTAGCATAATATGACATAAATGTAAGGTGCTGTAAAGTAAGAATGTAATTCAGGGGTGACGTGGATTAAATGATTTACAGGGGTGCCCTCGAGACAAAAAATGTCTGAGAACCTCTGGTCTAGGATCATGAGTAAAACAAGAACCTATTATCAGTCTAATAGGATGCCAGGTCAGCAATGACCATCTGTCTATATAATATGTCCATCCAGCCATCCATCTTCAACCGCTTATCCGTAGTCGGGTCGTGGGGGCAACAGCTCCACCAGAGAGCTCCAGACTTCCCTCTCCAGAGCAACATTAGTGACTTCCTCCTGGGGGATTCCGAGACGTTCCAAGGCCAGTGAGTCGATGTAATCATCTGCGCCTCTCCTCCTAGTGGGACGTGCATCGAGGACCTGCCTATAGGGAGACGCCCGAGTGGCATCCTAACCAGATGCACAAACCACCTAAGCTGTTAGCTGGCTCCTTTCCAGGCGAAGGGAGATGCCAGCCACCCGTCGGAGAAAACTCATTCCGGCCGCTTAGCCTAGTAGCCAGCCCATAGAGCCCCATTGTAAACCCGGACATGTTGAGTACATCCAGGTTTTATGTTAGAAATGTTTAGTATGGGTCCCCAGCATGTAGAAACTGCCGGAATGTTGGTGGCGGCCATATTGGATTTGGCCGCTATGGAAAACCCGAAGGTTGCCGGCTCGGGCACCCTAGCTAAATCAGTAGAGCATGCCCTGGGCTACATCTGGGCAAAATTTGGTGCTTCTAAGACTGATTACCGCAAAAATATGCCTAAGGTCTCGGACTATCATCTGAAATAGTGTCAATATACTGTATGTGATTGTAGTCATTAAAGCTAATTATGCCGATTACGAAAATTGTTCAACATATGCAAGTTAGAATCCAGCAGTTTCTACATGCTGGGGACCCATACTAAACATTTCTAACATAAAACGTTGGTGTACTCAACATGTCCGGGATCACATTCTGGCTACTAGACTAGACTAGATTGTATTCACAACCTTATTGTTTTGGTCATGACCCACACTTCATGACCATACGTAGGTGAGAGTAGGAACGAAGATTGCTCGGTAGACATAGAGCTTTGCCTTCTGGCTCAACTCTCTTTTCGTCACAACAGTGCGGTACAGCGACTGCAATACCGCCTCTGCCGCTCCGATTCTCCGGCTGATCTCCTTCTCCGCCCTCCCCTCACTCGTGAACAAGACCCCGAGTTGGGATACACTAAACCCAGTTCTGAGCAGCTACAGTATACAGTTCTAAGCAGCTATACACCCCAGTCCCCAGGGCAGTTCACTGGGCCGTTTGCATGGGTATTTATAGTAGTACAGTCAGTGTTGTATTGTATACATGTATTTATGTACTGTATTTAAAATGTTGCACTAAAAACAGTTTTGCATGGAAGTTTATCTTGCTTGTTTTTTTCTTTTTTTTAGGTGTTGCATGAATAACAAGTCGAGGTAGCTTAATTTACACACACATTTAATGAAAGGGGTACGGGATGTGGTGCCACCTTGTGGAAGGCTTACAACAGATACCATTTACAAATATACAAATGAGCCAGTCTTTTGAACGAACAACTCGGAACACAGTAGTTCCGCCTTAGAGAATTTTGGTTCCTACCTAAACTACTGCGCTGAAACCTTAGAGTATATATGAATAGAGACGGCACCCGGAGGAAACCCTGAGGCGCAATGGACATAGTGGCCGAATTTGGTATTGCAGCGCTGGGCCAAGAACATGAACGCGCTGGTCCATTGACTATCATTGCGCACGTTCATGATGACACGTGAACGCGGTTTCAGTGCAATGGCAGCGCGTTCATGTCTTTGGCCCAATCAATCCCAGAATGCACTCTGTTCCTAACCGGAAGGAGGAGTGAAATCGCCTCATGCGCTTCTGAGCAACTTAATGCAAGTGGATGGAAGGAGAACTCAGGTGCCGTCTCTATTCATATATACTCTAAGGCTGAAACTGACACAGAGGCAGTTATAGCAGACCCCCGCTGATTATAAAGCAGCTGGTAATTAATCAATTTGGTTGGGCTTGTTCAGCTTCACTTTACTTTCCACAGAAGAGCAGTTAAGGACTTGACACATTGACACTGCACAAAAAGCATACTTTACTTTATACTTTATTTGTTTATTTGGACAGGACAATGCATATTAATGGACGTCACATGGACGTAAATACACCGGATATAGCACAGTTGCTAATTTTCATCCACATTCCTCACAAGAAACACAAAACGAAAAACAGACAGTGGAATACATTTACATAACATTACATAGGGAACACAGCATAAAAAAGAAATACACCATGGAATACAGATGTGTATATTACAGGAAACTCCCGTTAAACTTTCCAACAAACTCGGTATTGTACCATCACACCTGTATATTACTGCTAAACTTGAGGTTTACGGGCAAATCTAGTGCCCATAATTGCCTGTTAACTCCTCTTTTCATGCAGTGTGACAGGACGGGGAATCAAACCCGCAGGACCTTCTGCTTGCCAGGCAGCCTCTCTACCCATTCAGCTGCCTCTTCTTATCAACACAATGATTCTCAAACATCTTCATGTCAAGGACACCCAAATTATATATACAAGTAAGACGCGCGAACGCGGGAAGCGAACGCAGCTCGTAAATTGCAAAAACAACAATTAGAATAAATTACGTAATTTTGTAAGGTTTTTTTTTTAGTTAAGTTTTGTGTGTGTGTGTGCGTTTTCCTTTTTAAGTTTTTTTTTAAGTTAAGTTTTTTTTAAGTTAAGTTTTGTGTGTGTGCGTGCGTGCATGTGTGTGTGTGTTTTTTGTGTGTGATACAGCTGCGCCCTCTGGTGGTGGGCGGGTGGTGTTACAGCGTGACACACACACACACACACAGACAGGATCTGCTGGGTCTCATAGTAAATGCTCACTGCGTTCGCAATCACTGCGTTCGCAATTAGGTAGGTATTATGCCAACCATTATCTTTGGAGATCAAATTAGGAGGACTGTATTCATTTTCTCAGCAATTAGGCCATTTGACTTGTCACAATCACAAGGGACACGCTGTCAGAGCCGGGACATGAACCTGTAGCCTCCTGATTCCCAGGCAGGCTCTGTATCCAGTTAGCCACTGTGCTTGCTGTGCACACAAAGTCAATTAGATAATGATAGAAGAGCCAGAGGCTTGTTTCCATTGTGGTTCAAACATTCAAACGTCTAGATAAACAACAGCACAACAAACAATAGACAAATCTCCTGTTATTTTATTTTTTGTATTTTATTTTTGTACTCAAAGGCAAACGAAGACTGTGTTGTGGCAGGTAGCCAGTAGCTATGTCAGCACACTGGCTATATGATCTAGAGGTTGTGGGTTCAAACCCCACTCAAGTCTTTACTTTCAAGACCGATTTTGCTGTATAGTAGTTGCCTAGTTGGCAGCTGTTTAGAAGCACTGGAGAAGCTCTGGGGAGGCACTGGGCAGACACTGGGCGGGCACTGAGCAGACACTGGTGAGGCACTGGGCGGACACTGGAAAAATCATGAAAAAACGACACTAAAGTTCATGGTTTTGGACGGCATACTATAGTATGTCGTTTTTCACAATTTTTGAGGTTTTGAAAGAAAGATAAAAATCACGAAAAAACGACATACTATAGTTAATGGTTTCGACAGAATACTATAGTATGTCATTTTTCATGATTTTTGAGGATTTGAAAAAAAGATGAAAATCACGAAAAAACGACATATGCTACTATAGTTCATGGTTTCGGACAGAATACTATAGTACCGGTATGTCTTTTTTCACGATTTTTGAGGTTTTGAAAGAACTGGGGAGGCACTGGAGAGGCACTGGGGGGACACTGGGGAGGCACTGGGGGGACTGGGGTTTTTTGAAAGAACTGGGAAGGGGTCAGGGGACCTTAGTATAATTGCCTTATTTGAATCTGAATCCAACATATAAAAAACATGTTTGTGATTTTTGTTTGTTTAATTTGATTCCAGCAAACAGAAATTTGCTATTTTTTCCTTTTTTTGTTCAGAATTGAAAAATGTGAAAAGGTTAATCGAAAAATCACAAAAACTGGTCAAGGGACCTTATAGTCCATGAGCCAGACCCCCCTAATTTGCGCGTTAATTACGAAATGGGTGGGCAAATTCTTGTTTGAATTTTTGACTAGCTGTACATCTCTACTTCACATTTTTGTATGATAACAATCGCAGACTAGCAGCTTAGTGGTAGTTATCATGCATTGAATACATGCACCCCTATATTGCCACATGCAAATTGTGACAACAAATATATGATCAACTTTTGAACCTTACTTTGTGCAGAGACCAATGAAACCACTTTTCTGCATAATTCAAATATGGGAATTGATTGGAATGGTTATTTTACTTCCACAAAACTTCCATATATGCTTAAATGGGCTTTTAATGCAGTATTTTTCACACACATCTAAGACATTTAAAATAAGGCTTGCAAATATCCCCATTTTGGAAGTGTGTGCTAAGAACCAACATGTTCCTAATGGCTATAGAAAACTGCTCACCATTCTAAGCTTTAATTTGAGTGGTAACATGTGTTTATACGTTTTGTAACTCTAGAGATATAATCAGAAACACTATTATAGTGTGATAACACAAGCCAGGGCCATAGCTATAGAATCAAATGGGTGGGCAAAACTGGTGTGATTTTTTTGACTTGTTGTGCATGTCTACTTCACAGTTTGGCATGATAACCATTGAAGACACATAGCTTAGTGGTCGTTATCATGCATTGAATATGTGGACACCTATATTACCACACACATTCTTACAAAAATATATGATCAACGTTTGAGCCATTATTGTGTAGAGACCTATAATCACACCTTTCTGCATAATTCAAGTGGGTAATTGATTGGAATAGTCATTTTACTTATTCAATACTTTCATATATGCTAAAAAAAGCTTTTTAATGCAAGATTCTGCACACAAATGGAATAATTTGAAAATAAGTCTTTCCCAATTTGAAAGTATATGCTGAATGAGAAGGAGCATGTTCAGTATCTCCCTGAGGAGATACTGAGTAAAACACACATACTGTATAAATAGTTACTGTAGATTCAAGTCAATATTTCACCCTCAGGAAGATCCAACATGTCCTGTGACTACAGTGACTACAGTAGCCTGGGGAACTAAGCGCTCAGTCCCAAGCCATGATGAGGCAACACGCGTGAACATGTGTGCTGTACATTGAAATGTAACTCATGTTTGCTTTCCCACAGACCCTAATAACCGTAATAACACGGTTAACACCTATGCTTTCTATGGCATAGGCAGCTCCCGGCAGGATCTGCTGGGAGAATCTAGACGCAGCTGCGCGACATGAGTAATTAATTAGAGCGACAGAGAGAGAGAGGAGTGTGTGTCTGTACGTGTGTGCGTGTGTGCGTCAATTTATCAAAGGTGCAGACGATCAGAAATCAGCAGTGATCGACGTTATGCGCTACTGTATGCCGTATTGAAGTGGACTCGGACCCAGACTTTTTTTTCTCCCTGGAAATATAAACGTCTGTGTTTCCGAGGCTACTAAAAACAGTCACCGTCAAGACAATCTTCTTTCTTTGGTGTATCATGGTCACATGTCCGGTCTATACAACAAGGCACAGCCAGGTGGTGATTTAAGCAATATTACACGAGAGGGGTGTGCTTCACTGTCATAATGGCACGTCTCACTCTGGGGTTTGGACTTGGATAGAGGATATATATGATTGTCATTCACTGAGTCCATGATGTTCCTCCTGACTTCATGATGTGCCTGTGGGAATGTTTGTATAGAGTCAATAATCATGCAGTCTCATGATCCACGGAACTAACATGATGTTAATATCCCAAGGCGTGAACACACACAGACAGAATTACCCTTACTTTGTCCCGCATGCCAGAGCCGTAAAGGCGAGTTTTGTTTAATCAGCGCTAATGCCCGTTTGATTAGCATCACGTTAGCATGTTGCAGCATTTTTAGCTAGTGCAGAGCGATTTTCACGTAAAAACGGCCAATACTCATCTCATGCTGATACTGATAGTATGCTAATGGATGTGTGAAAGTGGAACCTCCAGTAATGAGGTGTCCTCCCAATGGAAGAACAACTATGAAGATAGCTACCTCTAATGTTAAAATAAACCTCATATTGTTAAAATAAAATATAGTATTTACATAACTTGATTGTTCACTGTAGCCTAGTGACTTAAAAAAAACATAATTTTCAAAGTTTTCAACTGGGAAAGGAAACGTTGCAAGCATGCAAGTGATCAGCTGTGGTCTGACGTAATGTCTGACGTAATGAAATCACACCCGTGTGAACTGGGTGACCATAGCAACCATGCTCATTTTTTGGTACGAACAGACAGACAGACAAACTAACAAAGCCAGTTGTAGGACTCGATAACAAAGCCAGTTGTAGGAGTGGTTTACACCACTCAAAAATACGTTAAAATAAACAGTAATGCAAAATGTAGGCCTACGAATATATTTTGGGGGGCAAGTGGCCATGACCTTTACTTGCCCGACGGGCAAGTGCCTCTGAGACCTTAGTGTCAACCCCTGGGATCTCCAGCTCCTGATGTAGTGTTGCAGCTGCTGCAGTCGCAAATGCAAGCTCCCAGGATGCACGTGCTTGACATGGCTTGAAATGCACATCAATGTGCAAATTACAAACATGCAATAACCAACCCCAAGAAGAGGACCTGATTATCACAGAGGTAGCCTTGACTGACTCGGAAATAAAGGACTGAATTTACCAGTGCTCCCATGGGCCAGTGCCCGTGGGAGCCTGGGCAGGGGCCCTGCCGAGAGCCTGGGCAGAGGACTTTTGTGGCGGTTCTGGACAACCGTGGGTCTGACCGACTCGACACCGGGCACTGCACTTATATTGTAAGGACCTCTTTCAAAACAACATTGCTGTACAAAATTCCCTATAGTTACCTTTATTTCTTGCCTTCTGTGTGCAGGTTTTTCAGGCACCTTTAGTAATTCTACAGGACCTAGCTTATTTTTAGTTCAGGCTCCTGTTTGGGCACCCCCAGTTGTTCAGGACCCCAAGTTGTGTGTACTGTGCATCTTGCATGCATACAGACAAACAGAAGCAACAGAATGTGTTCTTGAAGAAGTAGGTTAGGCCTACAATATAAATGTATTTGTAAAGATTTATGATGAAAGAATTTATATATATATACTGTCCAAAAGTTCGTTTTTTGCTAAGTTATTTACCATGCTAAAGTTGCTAATATTAGCTCCCTGCTTCCCATAGCTTCATGAGGCTCCATTTAAGCTAAGGTTTGAAACATGACTTGCATATGTCTGTAATTCCTTTAGTATGTGGTTCAGTGTGCTAAAGTTACATTACTAGCCTGTTACCTACACTAGAGCCTATATTGTTCAGCTACATGCTAACTGAGTATAAACTGTATTCATTTTGGCTCTCTTTTATATCCCACATTTTGTACTTCTGTCACTATTTCAGATACCATTCACTTATGAGCAACCCTGTATGTCTGTACTACTATCAACAACATATAAAACTAATAAACACCATCAAGAGTCATCCTTGAGTCCAAGCTCCCTGACCAGAGCCCTGTGGTGGGCATATGCATCATACACCCCCTAAACATAAACAAGCTTGCTGCCTCTATTAGGCTACTAATTTTTACATGGTCCTTCGGAGCCGGATGCTACACTCACCACAGCAAGATGGCAGAAGATGGTGACTCAAAAAGGATACGCCAATTACCATCCCACCTACTACAGTACCGGGTAGACCTTCCCCACTCCTTGCTGCCACCCCCAGCCCCTACCAGCACAGCACTGATGTGGCCAATCAGTGGGCAAGCCGAGCTTGCCCCGACTGCAGACCAATACTCAGCTGTGCCAAGGCACCCAAGTGGGCAGAGTGGACCAGACCCCCTAACTGACATCAACCAAAACATGGCATATCCTAACCCCCGATCACACAATCAGTCACCTGGAAGCGTGCAATATGAGGAAGATATACAAGAGATCTCCATCAATATCGAAGCTATGTCCCCTTCTAACCAGAAGCAGCAGGACCTGCCCTCCACTCATACCCCCTCAGCGGGTTCACCGGTGGTCAGACCTAAGACTTCAAATGCCTCCTTCACTGCTTCGCCAAATACAGTACACTCTCAACAGCAGTCTGACCAGCTGTCTGAGCTGTCCATGCACCAATGGCAGAGCTCAACCACCTACAACAGCGCCGTCCAAGCACACCCCACATCAGCAGCCCCAGTGACGACGCCCACTATCACACCGCCACATGCCACCTCCCCCTCATCAGTGGCCATGCACGAACTGCCTATTCTGACAATGCCTACATCAGATTATCTGCAGCACCAGACGTCTGCTTTACCACAGCACCAGTCGCCTGCTCTACTGCTGCATCAGGCGTCTGCGACTGCTTCACCGCAACACCAGACGACTGCTATACCACAGCACCAGCCCCCTGCCTCATCGCAACATAAGGCGCCTGCATCACTACAACACCACACACCCGTTTCACCACAGCACCAGGCGTCTGCCCTACTGCAGCACCAGCCAACCGCTTCTCCGCAACACCACACACCCGTCTTACTACAGCACCAGACGCCTGCAGCAGTGCAACACCATAATACGCCAACTTCACCACAGCCAGAACACCAGCCACACCCGACCTCAGCCACCTCACAACCGGCCTACCAGCAACCAAGCACCTCACCGCTGGCCTACCTGCACCACCAGCCGCCAAGCACCTCACAGCCGGCCTACCAGCTGCCAAGCTCCTCACAGCCGGCCTACCAGTCGCCAAGCACCACACAGCCGGCCTACCAGCCACCAAGCTCCTCACAGCCGGCCTACCAGCTGCCAAGCACCTCACAGCACCACCAGCTGCCAAGCACCTCACAGCCGGCCTACCAGCTGCCAAGCACCTCACAGCCGGTCTACCAGCCTCAAAGCACCGCACAGCCGGCCTACCAGCCGGCCTACCAGCCTCAAAGCACCGCACAGCCGGCCTACCAGCCTCAAAGCACCGCACAGCCGGCCTACCAGCCGGCCTACCAGCCGGCCTACCAGCCCCAAAGCGCCGCACAGCCGGCCTACCAGCCGGCCTACCAGCCTCAAGGCGCCGCACAGCCGGCCTACCAGCCTCAAGGCGCCGCACAGCCGGCCTACCAGCCTCAAAGCGCCGCACAGCCGGCCTACCTGCACCACCAGCCGCCAAGCACCTCACAGCCGGCCTACCAGCCTCAAAGCGCCGCACAGCCGGCCTACCAGCCGGCCTACCAGCCGGCCTACCAGCCGGCCTACCAGCCTCAAGGCACCGCACAGCCGGCCTACCAGCCTCAAGGCGCCGCACAGCCGGCCTACCAGCCTCAAAGCGCCGCACAGCCGGCCTACCTGCACCACCAGCCGCCAAGCACCTCACAGCCGGCCTACCAGCCTCACAGCGCCGCACAGCCGGCCTACCAGCCTCAAGGCACCGCACAGCCGGCCTACCAGCCTCAAGGCGCCGCACAGCCGGCCTACCAGCCTCAAAGCGCCGCACAGCCGGCCTACCTGCACCACCAGCCGCCAAGCACCTCACAGCCGGCCTACCAGCCTCACAGCGCCGCACAGCCGGCCTACCAGCCTCAAGGCGCCGCACAGCCGGCCTACCAGCCTCAAAGCGCCGTACAGCCGGCCTACCTGCACCACCAGCCGCCAAGCACCTCACAGCCGACCTACCAGCCTCAAAGTGCCGCACAGCCGGCCTACCTGCACCACCAGCCGCCAAGCACCTCACAGCCGGCCTACCAGCCTCACAGCGCCGCACAGCCGGCCTACCAGCCGGCCTACCAGCCGGCCTACCAGCCGGCCTACCAGCCTCAAGGCGCCGCACAGCCGGCCTACCAGCCTCAAAGCGCCGCACAGCCGGCCTACCTGCACCACCAGCCGCCGAGCACCTCACAGCCGGCCTACCAGCCTCAAAGCGCCGCACAACCGGCCTACCAGCTGCAAAGCACCGCACAACCGGGCTACCAGCAACACCAGCCGATGTCCTCCGCACAACCAACCTTCCAGTATCACCAGCGGACGTCCGCAGCGCCTCCAACACACCAGCTGCACCCAACGACAGCCTCAACACTGCAAGTCCCCCAGCCACTGTGGCCTATGGCACCCCCCTCACAATACCAACCTCCTGATGCAATGTTCAGTCAGCCTCTTCCACACTTCATCCAGGCGTACCAGCCAGGTGGTCTACCCCCAGTCCAGCCAGTTCCTATCCCATCACTTCCAAACCTGTCAACTGACAGCGAAAGAGAGTTTGCTGACCTCAAGATGGCATTAGATCACCTCCTGAATCATCGCACTGAGTTATCAGAACACTACAAGTACCGAGTCCTGTTGGAACACTTGCTACTGGACGAAGCCCGACTGATAGCGCAGGCCTGCCGCCACCATTCCCAGCCATACACTGAAGCCATGAAAGCCTTGCAGTGTCAATATGGGCAACCGCATCAACTGGCCCAGAGTGAAATAGCCGCCATCCTAAACCTGCCCGACATTAAAGCTGGTGACTCAAAGGCCTTCCAGAGTTTTGCCCTCAGCACCGATCTGCTCGTTGGTATGCTGATATCACTGGAGGGCCCTCAGGGCACTGAACTGACTTGTACGGGCCATGTAGATCGGCTGCTTAGTAAACTCCCCAACCACAACAGAGACAGCTTCATCGAGCACCTTCAGGTTAGGGGGAGACTGCAGACAAACTGCCTGAACCCCTACAATTTAAAGGATTTGTCAGAGTGGCTAAGCGTAAAGGCCGCAGCACAGCGCCTGTCCGCCAAGATGGTGCAGCGTTACCATACAGAAAGGCAACAAAGCCCACGAATGGAGCATCAGCCTATTACGAAGCACAGGGGTCAGTCTACAACGGTCTACCATGGTAGTGAGCAGACAGACATCCGGGAGGATCGGCCCAGTTCGACCACTCAGGCACCAAAACGCAATGGGAAGTTCAGACGACTTTGCATCTATTGCCGCAGTGAAGAACACTTCCTGTCCCAGTGTCCGGCGATACAAGAGTGCTCACCAGAGCAGATCACTAAATGGGTTAAAGAGGGCAAGCGATGCTGGAAATGCGGACGCACCAATCATAAGTACCAAGAATGCACACTTAAGAAGCCCTGCGGATAATGTGACGAGGTGCATCTCAGGGTTCTTCACAGCATCTCTTCACGAGGCCCTACTATCTTACATGTCACTTCAGCACAGGACCAAGTCTACCTCACCAACTCCAACCCAGCAGGACGAGTCTACCTGAAGATTGTGCCCGTACTGCTGCGGAATGGAGAAAGAGTGCTTGAGACATACGCCATCCTCGATGATGGTGCGGAGCGGACTATCCTCCTCTCAGCTGCAGCACAGCACCTTAACATCCAAGGGAAAAGGGAATCACTGGCACTGAGGACGATCCGTCACGACGTCGCTCACCTAACTGGTTCATCAGTCGACTTCCAGCTGTCTCCCATAGCCAGACCAGAAGAGCGCTACAACATTACAGGAGCATTCACTGCTAACCGCCTAGCCCTGGCCGAGCAGTCATACCCTGTGGAGGCACTACAGAAACGCTATCACCACTTGAAAGGGATTCCCCTACAGCCCTTTGAACGAGCTCAGCCACTCATCCTGATTGGCGCGGACCATACCAATCTAATCACTGCCAAAGAGCCAATCAGATTCAGCCACAATGGTGGTCCGGCAGCTGTGCATACTCGGCTCGGATGGGCCCTACAGGGACCGGACGGTCTGCTGCAACACCAGGTGCCAATGCAACAATGCTTCCTAACGACCCTTAGCTCCCCACCGGACGACCTCTACCAACATGTGGAACAACTGTGGCAGCTGGATGTGCTACCCTACCGTAATGAGAAGTTAGTTACTCGATCCCGGCAAGATAACGAAGCGGTGGAGATCCTGGAGACCAGGACGAAGTGTGCGAGTGATGGTGACACACTACGCTATGCCACCCCTCTTCTCCGTGTTCGAGATGCACCCCGCCTGAGGGCCATAAAGGAGGTCATGATGCCAAACCTCAGGAGTACCGAAAGACGACTAGCCAAGAGTCCTGATCAAGCCAATGTGTACAATGCAGAGATTCAAAAGCTTGTCAGTGCAGGATGTGTCACCAAGATCTCCGAAGATGTTGCAGAGCAATCGGATGAGTCGTGGTTCATCCCACACCACCTTGTGCAGCACAACGGTAAGGCCCGCTTGGTCTTCAACTGTTCATTTTCATACCAAGGCCTCTCTCTGAATGACCAACTCCTCCCGGGTCCTACCCTCGGTTCTACGTTGGTGGGGGTCCTGCTTCGGTTCCGCCAGCATGCAGTAGCCATCAGCGGGGACATCCGTGCTATGTTCCACCAGGTTCGATTGCTGCCGGAGGACCGGCCCTTACTGAGGTTCATCTGGAGAGACATGAGGAGGGACGACCAACCGGAGATCTACGAATGGCAGGTTCTACCATTCGGCACCACATGTAGCCCATGTTGTGCCACCTTCGCCTTACAGAAGCATGTGCGTGACCACCAACAAGGCAACGAAGAAGCGCTACAGGCACTTGAAAGGAGCTTCTACGTAGACAACTGTCTACATAGCCTACCAACTGCACAGTCTGCCAAGATTCTGGTGGATCAGATGCGTTCACTATTGGCCCACGGAGGATTTGAGATCAGGCAGTGGGCTAGCAATCAAACCTCGTCGTCGCCCACTTACCTGCAGCAGCACGAGCAGAGAGCACCGAGCTATGGCTTACACAGAACTGTACTGACCCCCAGGAGCCAGCCCTGGGTTTGCAGTGGCATTGCCCGACCGATACACTCGGCTACAGGCACCGACCTCTGGAGAGTCACCTTCCTACAATGAGGTACATATACAGGGTCTTAGCAAGCCAGTACGACCCATTAGGCTTCATTGTCCCATTCACCACACGAGCGAAGGTGTTAGTTCAGAAGCTGTGGACTAAGAAAAGGGGTTGGGACGACCCCAACCTCCCAGCTGACATCCTTGAAGCATGGAGCACTTGGGAGGAGGAACTGCCGGGCCTGGTCAACATTACCTTGCCTCGATGCTATTCACCGCCTATGGCCAACACAGAAGCCACAGAATATGATCTTCATATCTTTTGCGATGCCTCTGAGCAGGCATACGGCTCAGTGGCTTACCTCACTACCAGAAGCAACGGATCGGTCCACTCATCCTTCGTCATGGCCAGGTCCAGGGTGGCACCAAAGCGCCAGTTGTCCATGCCACGCCTGGAACTCTGTGCAGCTCTAACAGGGGCACAGCTAACTACCCTCCTTCTGAGAGAGCTCACCTTGACCATAAACCAAACTACCCTATGGACCGACTCGACTACCGTCCTGACATGGCTGCAATCCGAGTCTTGCAGGTACAAGGTGTTTGTCGGAACTAGGATTGCCGAGATCCAGGAGCTGACAAATTGCCAAGCTTGGAGGTACGTAGACAGTCCGAATAACCCAGCCGATGACCTCACCAGAGGGAAAACCTTAGCCGAGCTATCCACACACAGCCGTTGGAGCCAAGGTCCACCATTCCTCCAACTCCCACAGGATCAGTGGCCAGGTACCCCTGCACTAAAGGAAGGCCATGACCCTGCCGAGATAAGGAAATCGACATTCTGTGGTTTAAGTACAGTCTCTCCAGATCCCCCCTTGCCTGACGTAAACCAGTTCACCTCGTGGAAGGCATTGGTAGAAGTGACATACCAGTCCCTTCACGGGGCGGCGGCTTCAGATGGGAAACCGCATGAATCGGATTACAGGGAAGCGGAGGCAGTCATCCTGAAGAGCTGCCAAAGAGACTGCTTCCCAGAGGAGATCAGGGCCCTTACAGACGGAAGGCAAGTGCGACCCAGCAGCCGTCTCACCACCCTTGCACCCGAGCTCGATCAGACTACAGGCCTCATCCGTGTAGGAGGTCGGTTCCGCCAGATGGAGGGCCCAAGCTTGTCTGACATCCATCCTGTAGTCCTAGACCCTCACCATATGGTCACCAAGCTCTTAATCAGGGACATTGACGAACGCCTCCTCCACCCAGGACCAGACCGTGTCTTTGCTGAGCTCCGTCGTCAGTACTGGGTACTGCGCGGGAGACAAGCCATAAAGAAACATCAGAGGACCTGCATGGACTGTCAGAAATGGAGGGCACAACCCACCATGCCGATCATGGCAGACCTACCTCCAGCCCGCCTGCGGTTATACCAGCCCCCATTCTTCTGCACCGGCGTAGACTGCTTCGGCCCTTTCCTGGTCAAGCTTGGCCGACGCACTGAGAAACGGTGGGGAGTAATATTCAAGTGTCTCACCACCCGTTGCATACACTTAGACCTGCTCAACAGTCTAGATGCTGATGCGTTCCTCCTCTCCTTGCGACGGTTCACTGCCCGCAGAGGTACCCCATCGGAAATTCTATGCGACCAAGGAACCAACTTCCGTGGTGCGGAAAGGGAACTAAAGGAAGCCTTTGCCGCCTTGGGACCTGAATTGCAAGAAAGGCTGGCCGGTCATCAGATCAAGTTCAAGTTCAACCCTCCTAACGCTCCCCACTTTGGAGGTGTCTGGGAGCGTGAGATACGGTCGGTCAAGGCGGCCCTGCAAGTTGCAGTTGGAGGACAGTCTGTCTCCGAGGATGTGCTGCACACTGTCTTAGTGGAAGTCGAAGGCATTATGAATTCAAAGCCCTTGGGGTACGTCTCATCAGATGTCGCCGACCCAGACCCTGTGACACCCAATATGCTGCTCATGGGGCGGCGAGATGCTTCCTTGCCTCAGGCCGTCTATGCTCCAGACCCACTTTCGAAACGGCGTTGGCGCCACAGCCAGACTATGGCAGATCAGTTCTGGTCACACTTTCTCCGCCATTACCTTCCTAATCTACAAGCCCGTCAGAAGTGGCAACGGCCTACTGAGGATCTTACCCAGGGCGCAGTGGTGATGATCGTCGACCCGCAACTACCACGTGCGCACTGGCCTGTCGGACGAGTGGAGAAACTGATCCCTAGCCCGGACGGGTGCATCAGGTCAGCAGAAGTGAAGGTGAAGAACTGCACCTACTGGCGCCCGGTGTCTCGCCTCATAACGCTGCCGGCTATTCCAGAAGAGGACAAGGACAGCTAAAGGACTAGGGAATTTTTGTTTGTTTACATATTAGCCCTACTAATCTGGGGGCGGCTGTACAAAATTCCCTATAGTTACCTTTATTTCTTGCCTTCTGTGTGCAGGTTTTTCAGGCACCTTTAGTAATTCTACAGGACCTAGCTTATTTTTAGTTCAGGCTCCTGTTTGGGCACCCCCAGTTGTTCAGGACCCCAAGTTGTGTGTACTGTGCATCTTGCATGCATACAGACAAACAGAAGCAACAGAATGTGTTCTTGAAGAAGTAGGTTACAATTAGGGCCGGGACTTTAACGCGTTAATTGAGATTAATTAACTACAGAAAAATTAACGCGTTAAAAAAATTAACGCATTTTAATCGCACTATTTTTTTCACCGCGGAACGTTGTCACTGGACAGTTTTCAGATGGACCGGCGAACCACCCAGTTCACCGAGTGAAGTGTCCGTTGTTACAGGGAGTGGAAACCACCCCCCTTTAGAATGGTATGCCCCAGCAGCATTGGGGGAACAATAACACCACCAGACAGTTCACCAGACCGGGGGAAGCCGCTGAGATCACTTTGCTTGTCCCGTGGATTGGAAATAGGATTTAAAATGCTATCCTATGATAGCGTGGATTACAGCACAGTTGTGTGCAATTATTCAATAAAGAATTCGCATATCACCGAAGACCGCACCTCGTCAAGCCTCCAGTATCGGCTCGATGCGAAACATGTTGCACCGAGCCTAGCCTGGAAGCTAACGTCAACAACAGTAGCTCTGGTCCTTAGCGTAGTTAGGACTCAGGAGGAGTTCTATGGTACTTAATTTGATCCTTTCCCCTCACACCCGCGGAAGTGCAGGCTGTGCAGCCCCTCGTTTTTAGCACAAAAAAATATGTGCAAGCCTACTTTCCTCCTTCTAACACTATGGATCAGAGCTAACGTTATTCCAACTACCAGTAGCAATTCAAGGACCCGACCAGATGACATGGTTTCTAACTAAACGGTTATGGCCAAATAAAATGTAAAATCTGTTAATGGCTGTTACTGTATGTCCACGGAAGAAACACAGAGGTGCTTTGTTATGGTCATGTCACATATTTGCTGCACCAAGCCCCCCCCCAACCCTGTGGAATGCATTCCCCAAACTCTCAGAGACATGCCCCCACCATCCAAACCTTCAATATTGCTTTCCCCAGCTATTTCATCTATTTAATTCCTTAGTGTTTTTCCTCTAATAAAGTTGTTTTTGATTTATCATGTCCCCCTTGTAAAGCATTTTTGGGTACTCAGAAAAGCTCTATATAAATTATTAAATTTGAGATATTATTATAATTTATTACCCCTATTATTACTACAAAAACAATGTTTTATTGCTTAAACTTATGTATTCACTATTCATTGATTCACTAGTATACCAAAATCCATTTGAAAAAATAGCTTTCTCACTGTTCTCGGGTCAAATAATGATATGCGATTAAAATGCGATTAATCGAGATTAATTAACTACAAAGCCTCTGATTAATTAGATTAAAAATTTTAATCGAGTCCCAGCTCTAGTTACAATATAAATGTATTTGTAAAGATTTATGATGAAAGAATTTATATATATATACTGTCCAAAAGTTCGTTTTTTGCTAAGTTATTTACCATGCTAAAGTTGCTAATATTAGCTCCCTGCTTCCCATAGCTTCATGAGGCTCCATTTAAGCTAAGGTTTGAAACATGACTTGCATATGTCTGTAATTCCTTTAGTATGTGGTTCAGTGTGCTAAAGTTACATTACTAGCCTGTTACCTACACTATAGAGCCTATATTGTTCAGCTACATGCTAACTGAGTATAAACTGTATTCATTTTGGCTCTCTTTTATATCCCACATTTTGTACTTCTGTCACTATTTCAGATACCATTCACTTATGAGCAACCCTGTATGTCTGTACTACTATCAACAACATATAAAACTAATAAACACCATCAAGAGTCATCCTTGAGTCCAAGCTCCCTGACCAGAGCCCTGTGGTGGGCATGGTGCCGTGTCGTTAGTCAGAAGGTTCCTTGTTCCGAAATTACTATCCCTATCTCTAATCCTAACCTAAACATAACCGCAAGCACGGGAGCAGTGCATGTTCGGACTAACGGGACTTCGGATCTATGGGTAGTTCCCGTGGGCATATGCATCATACACCCCCTAAACATAAACAAGCTTGCTGCCTCTATTAGGCTACTAATTTTTACAATTGCTGATAAACTGGCACTTCTTGTTTGTCTCTTCATCTCGAGCAAGAATGCCTGCTTGATTTGCTAACCCTACTGGACTACTGGTGTCGACAAAAACAACACCGGGTGTCTTTGGGATGATACCGTGTATGACTAAGCCTCTTGAATGTTTATACATCGCTGGACTGGATGGCATACATTTTTTAATTGCATCAGACACTACTGTAGGTCAGCAATACGGTCGTGGTGAGCAATGTAAGAGTTTGTGTATGCACTGCATCCATGTGTTAGGGCATTAAGCAACTAGTCGACTAGTTTACTAGTCGACTAGTTTTATTTTTATTTTTTTCCCCCCGATTTTGTAGGCCTCAAGATCAGGTAGATTATAGTTATAGTCACCAATGTACACAGTTTTTAAATGTAGGCCTACAGATATTTATTTAAATATAATATTACATAATAGGTAGTTAAACAACTAGTCGACTAGTCAACTAGGCCAGGGGTTCTCAACCCGTGGGTCGCGACCCCTCGGGGGGTCGCCAAATTATTTTAGGGGGTCCCCAAATTATTTTCAAAAAAAAAAAAAAAAAAAGGTTTTTCAGACCTACAAGCTCGTAGCGCGCCACTCGGTGGCGCGCTACGAGCTTGTAGATCTGCTATTTTTCAATAGCTAAATTATAACAATGCTTAAAACACCAAAAGGGGTTCCCGCCCAAAATGGTTTAAGGTTATTGTGGGGGGTTATTGGCGGGGCGGTGGTCCCGAGAAATTGCCAAAGCATTTCCGGGGGTCCCCGGCCAAAAACGTTGAGAACCCATGAACTAGGCAACTAGTCAACTAGTAAAAATGACTAGAAGTGAATGCCCTACCATGTGTTATGTATGCAATGGATTCTAGATGTTGTTCAGAATCATGATGAATTATACAGTGTATGGATGTCAGGATAATAGATTGACAGATTGTACTTGTTTGGTAAATACTTGCAGGCTTAATAGGCCTATCTCACAGCCCGCTTTTCACGCCCACTTCCGGTAAATAGTGGTGTCATTAACATTAGCATTTACACGTTTTTTAGAATCTAAGTACATTTTCTAATGTAAAAATGTGACAGACCAATATTATTATGAAGCAAACAAGATGGTAAATCAGCTCGAACAGATAGAACAAACCTTACCTTGAGAAAACAAAAGTTGTAGACTTCTTAAATTACCTCTGTTAACATGTAGCGTCTATGGAGTGACGTCACGCTATCACCACTAACCCCGAAAGGGGGCGTATTAAGGGGGGCGGGGAAATTCTGTGAGATAGGCTTATTGCTTTGATGGGTGAATTTTAAAACATCCTCCCCCAATAACAGCATTTCTTTGCAGGCCTGGACTGGCCTTATAGGCCAGCACCTCACCAACACTGGTGTGTGCCCTTTCCTGTTTTGTCTACCTGGACTGGCCACTTGACATACAGGGCATATGCCCGGTGGGCCGCCCAATGAATGGGCCGCTCCGTTCATTTTCTGCACATGGAGGGATGTTTTTGAGTGGTGCAACCACTCCAAGGAACAGCAATGTCCGTGTCCGTGTGACACCTATGTGACTCGTGTTAACCTATGTTTGTGTGTGACTCATGTGTGACTCATGAGTACCAGTAGGGGCGCTGTCGTGCCAGAAACAGAGAGAGAGAAATAGTGCTCCACTGTTGCCTGCTAATGAGACAGAGAGAGAGAGGGGGGGGGGTGTAAGGGGGGGAGTTGCACCACTCAGTTCACACGGGTGTGATTTTTCAGTATAACAATGGTGGCATTAGGGCGTGTTTGTTTGTGTGAGCCTCGACAGAGCGAGGCGGTAAAGTATCTATCTGCGTGCCGGTTGTGCCGGTGCGCCGGTCTGTGCCAAATGTCGGGGCCGAATGTTTTTATCCAGCCCTCCACGCACGCACGCATGCATGCGCACACACACACACACACACACACACACACACACACACACACACACACACACACACACACACACACACACACACACACACACACACACACACACACACACACTTTTTTGGGCGACTCCTCTGTGTGTGTGTGTAGTACTGTGTAACACCAGAGGGGGGCTCATGGTTGGGTAGTTTTTTAATTAACCCAAATAGTCCATGAGCCAGACCCCCCTAATTTGCGCGTTAATTACGAAATGGGTGGGCAAATTCTTCTACTTCCAGAAAACTTCCATATATGCTTAAATGGGCTTTTAATGCAGTATTTTGCACACACATCTAAGAAATTTAAAATAAGGCTTGCAAATATCCCCATTTTGGAAGTGTGTGCTAAGAACCAACATGTTCCTAATGGCTATAGAAAACTGCTCACCATTCTAAGCTTTAATTTGAGTGGTAACATGTGTTTATACGTTTTGTAACTCTAGAGATATAATCAGAAACACTATTATAGTGTGATAACACAAGCCAGGGCCATAGCTATAGAATCAAATGGGTGGGCAAAACTGGTGTGATTTTTTTGACTTGTTGTGCATCTCTACATACTCTACGACACCTATATTACCACACACATTCTTACAAAGATATATGATCAACGTTTGAGCCATTATTGTGTAGAGACCTATAATCACACCTTTCTGCATAATTCAAGTGGGTAATTGATTGGAATAGTCATTTTACTTATGCAATACTTTCATATATGCTTAAATGGCTTTTTAATGCAAGATTCTGCACACAAATGGAATAATTTGAAAATAAGTCTTTCCCAATTTGAAAGTATATGCTGAATGTAATGAGAAGGAGCATGTTCAGTATCTCCCTGAGGGTAAAACACACATACTGTATAAATAGTTACTGTAGATTCAAGTCAATATTTCACCCTCAGGAAGATCCAACATGTCCTGTGACTATAGTGACTACAGTAGCCTGGGGAACTAACATGTGTGCTGTACATTGAAATGTAACTCATGTTTGCTTCCCACAGACCCTAATAACGAGTTTTCAACTGGGAAAGGAAACGTTGCAAGCATGCAAGTAGAAAGTAAAAAATCACACCTGTGTGAACTGAGTGGTGTAAGGTCTTATATAGACTGATCAGCTGTGGTCTGACGTAATGTCTGACGTAATGAAATCACACCCGTGTGAACTGGGTGACCATAGCAACCATGCTCATTTTTTGGTACGAACAGACAGACAGACAAACTAACAAAGCCAGTTGTAGGACTCGATAACAAAGCCAGTTGTAGGAGTGGTTTACACCACTCAAAAATACGTTAAAATAAACAGTAATGCAAAATGTAGGCCTACGAATATATTTTGGGGGGCAAGTGGCCATGACCTTTACTTGCCCGACGGGCAAGTGCCTCTGAGACCTTAGTGTCAACCCCTGGGATCTCCAGCTCCTGATGTAGTGTTGCAGCTGCTGCAGTCGCAAATGCAAGCTCCCAGGATGCACGTGCTTGACATGGCTTGAAATGCACATCAATGTGCAAATTACAAACATGCAATAACCAACCCCAAGAAGAGGACCTGATTATCACAGAGGTAGCCTTGACTGACTCGGAAATAAAGGACTGAATTTACCAGTGCTCCCATGGGCCAGTGCCCGTGGGAGCCTGGGCAGGGGCCCTGCCGAGAGCCTGGGCAGAGGACTTTTGTGGCGGTTCTGGACAACCGTGGGTCTGACCGACTCGACACCGGGCACTGCACTTATATTGTAAGGACCTCTTTAAAAACAACATTGCTGATAAACTGGCACTTCTTGTTTGTCTCTTCATCTCGAGCAAGAATGCCTGCTTGATTTGCTAACCCTACTGGCCGCCACATAGAACTGGCCATGGCTGAAGAAGTCCCTCATGCAGAAGACCCCAACACGGTGTAGTGTCTGGCCCTGAGACTTATTGAGTCATGCCAAAGCAGGGTCTCACTGGAAACTGATGGCGGGGCAGAGTGAATGGATAGATGTCGGTTGGACACAGGGTGATGCGTGGACTGAGTGTGCATCCCGCATTGACACCAATCACAGATCTTGCAGCTTTAGGCGTGCATCTCGTGCTTTGTCTGACTCAGCTCTCTGTGCACGTTGTTGTGTGTCACGCATCCAGTTGCGGTAGGCTCGGGTACCTTTCGGCATAATTATTGGCATGTAAAAAAGGTGATCTGTAACTGCCATCTATTAGCCAATGTATCATTCTGTTGAGCTGGTCAAGTCATGGTGATGTCAGCGGTATCACTGTGGGACGAACCCGTATTTAGTCATGCCCAAATATAGAGTTGCAGAGGCAGAGGCCTTGTGATGTCAGCTGTGGCCCGGGCAGAGGCCTTTTGTGGCGGTTCTGGACAACCATGGGTCCGACCAACTCGACACCGGGCACTGCACTCCCTGTGGGGGTGTGGAACGCGTGTGTCGAATTTGAAGTAGGTGGGGCGAACGGTTCTCGTGTTACATGGATTACAGACGTACAGCTGTACAGACACAGAGACTTTTATATTACATTTATAGTTAGATGATACATTGGCTACTACCGGTATATGGACATTGAATATTCCCTCGTTTAAAACCTTTGACTTTGACATGTTAACAAAATGAAATAAGAATGTTGACTCTGTCAATACAATATTCAATCCAATATTTGGATTGAATATTGATTCGGGAAAGTTAGGCAAAATCAGGCATATTTTCCTATATAATACCTAATTTGCATATTTAAATATACAATTTCAGAAAACTTGTAATACTATAAATCATTGTTTGCATGTAATTAATCAACTAGGGAAGTTTCATGGTGATCACTAGTTCTTAATTTTTTTCATCCTATTCACCCATCATGTATATAGGTGAAAATAACAAAATGTGTGATAAATATGAAAAAGCTGCTCCTGTGGAAGTGTTATCATATATTAATTTACTTATATTGACCTTCTAAACAATTTAATATAGGTATGGTTTTGCCCACTCATTTCGTAATGAAAACTTGTCTGGCTCATGGACTAAAAGCATTATGTTGTACTTTAGCTGTTGCCGCGCTACGATCTTGTAGATCTGCTATTTTTTTAAAATCGTGAAAATGTGGTGCAAATCTTTGAATATATATTCTTTCACTGTGAACCTTTTTAACTCAAATATTTGCTCCTGGGGGGGGGGGGGGTCTCTGGACCAACATATTTTCAGATGGGGGTCGGCGGCCAGTTACGTATATTTTCGGGGGTCCTTGACAAGAAAATGTCTGAGAACCACTGACATAGAAAACATGGGTTTTTTTCCAGAAAACTGTTATTAGACATTTTGTAGGGCTGCAGGTTTACCTTTGCTAAGGGCTATTTGCCACCATTCCCTCAACAAACACATTTGTTATGCTGGGGAGTCCTATATATTCCAGGAGCGACACTAGGTCAGGTGTACAGAACCTTCCAAGGAGAAAGAACTACTTGAGGTGAGTTCAATAATATTGGCTTGCTAGTATGCATGCAATGATTGCTTATACGAGAATTACCTAAATTATGTTATTGTAATTAATTGACAATGTACAGTTGTACACTGTCTGTAACAGGTGTTTCACATTCTTACAGAAAATGAAGATGCAAATTGTGTTCCTGCTCTCTGCTCTGTTGGTCGTCATTCATGGCGCAGCACTGCAAAATTGGAAAGCTGAGGATAACGCAGGTAACTCATTTCATGTCATTTGATGTGATGTCATACAGGCTTGATTTTGACAGCAACGTTTGATTTTAGTTATAGTCTCTTGAATAGTTTTCATTTAGTTTTAGTCACATTTTAGTCACCTGGAATAATTCTCTCAAGACTGTTGACTGTAGGTCGGCTATTTTCAGCATGCAACCAGGTGTAAAATGACTTGTCTTTTACTTATATTGGATCTCTTGTCCATATGTCCATTAGTCCCTTCCTAACATTTTAGTCTATTTTCTATTTGTTGACGAAATTGCCAATATATTTAGTGCATTTATATAGCGCTTTCATCCAAGGCGCTTTACATTGACTGTGCACTACATTCACATTCATACACCTTTACAAAACATATTGTGCCAGATTATGACAGAGGAAACCATGCAAGGCATACACATCGGGAGTAGGGGTGTGCTGAAATATCGATATTGTGATATATATCGATACGTCCTCCCGCGATAAATAATCGATATTGATTATTAAAATATCGATATCGATATTTTTTTTTAGAAATTTGAAATGTTGTTCATAATGAAGTGATGAACAACATGTTTAGAAAAGGAGGAAATGACAGCTAAAATAAAGCAAATCCCACTCAGATTCCACAGCAACCAGAAGTACTGAATTACTGGATGGTGATTTGTCCAAAGTCTCCAAACAGCTTTGTGGGAATACAAAATGCTGCATTTTTTCAGTTCCAAGTATTTTGTAGTTGCAGATATCGTGATATATCGTTGATGAAATTTCATACAATATATCGATATATCGCAAATATCGCAATATATCGAATATCGTGATATGATCGTTATCGAGGGCCTAATATCGCGATATATATCGTATCGTGAGGAACCCATAACGTCCCACCCCTAATCGGGAGCAACTATAGGGGTTCAGTGTCTCTTGCTCATGGACACTTCGTCACCAACTCTCGTGGAGCCCACAGGGATCGAACCGGGAACCTCACAGCTTCCAACCGGCTGCACTCTACCGATCACTCTACCACTGAGCCACGTACTGCAGAGCTATGTGACTATATTGCATGCTGTAAACTGACACACAACTCTGTTTGTTATTGTGTTGCTGTGCAGACGCCGGAGCGGATGCGATGATGGCTGCCGATCCAGAGCCAGGCCCTGGCTATGCCGACGCCGGAGCGGATGCGATGATGGCTGCCGATCCAGAGCCAAGACATCATTACAATCATCATCCTCATCATCATCCCCATCGTCATCCCACATGGCATCCCTCCCATAAGTCATCCGTCGGCTTCATGGGCTGAAGGTGAGGATAGAAAAACGCATCTAAACACAACTAAAATGTTACCAGTAAGACGCCCCTAAAGGGCGAGCTCGCGCTGAAACAACAGAGCTTCTTAACACTTTGACTACAGAACCCGAGTTACTCAAGTTAATTAACTGTAGAACACTTTCCCTGCAGTTTGCGAGATAGGAGACGTGTTTTGATGACGTCATGCGTCGCAAAAAGGTCCTATCTATCTATCTATCTATCTATCTATCTATCTATCTATCTATCTATCTATCTATCTATCTATCTATCTATCTATCTATCTATCTATCTATCTATCTATCTATCTATCGTATCTATCTCTCAATGTGTTTGTGTGCTTCTTCCACAGCCCCATGAGGAAGACACTCAGAGGAACACCTGGACTAGAGTGTCACCATTGTATGTTTCCTCGTCATATGGTTGAGTGAGGCCTGTTTATCATCCACAAATAAAAGCCATTTCACCCAATGTGTATGTTGTCTTGTTATTCCCCGGTGAACAATGAACATGCTAGTAAGAAAGTCTAAGGTCAAAAGAGCTCATGCCTCGAGAAACAGTTGGAGAACATTCTTGTAAAAACGGATAATTAGCGTGACTGCTGGTTTAACTTCAATCTCTCTAATAGTTGTCTACTGTACTGTATGTCTCTCACTCAAATATATGCTGCATTCTACAGCAATTACAATGTACCACTATAGACATTAGCAGACACTCTTGTCCAGAGCTAGCTACAAGTAGCCTATGAGATCACTACAAGCAGGAATTAGCATTATGTGCATTTGGAACAATATGATTAAGGATGCCAGGTAAACAATGAAACTACAGTAGCTAGCATCTGTATCACATTCTTAGCTAAATTGACCTATAGCTAAGCCCCTCCCCAAACTGCTATGGTCCAATCACAGCTAAGCATAACATGGGTTAGAGTGACAAACCTCTCCACCAATAGTTATCCTACTATATGATAAAACATTGTTTTAAAAAAACACGCACAAAGATTTCCAGTGCATATATGGCAGGCCTTGTTGACGGATTTGGAAGAGATTTTGAACGTCTGGTTCCAAAAATGAACCAGTATTTAATGTGAAAAATCCATGATATTTACATTGGAATGAATGAGGCCGGCTGGAAAGTGTCCAAGTGGGAGTGTCTAAGTGGGAGAGGCTGGGTCTTAGCTATACTGTAGGTGAATTGTGGTTGAAAAGAAAGAGAAACAAACGGATCAAGAACCAATATACGTCTGCATATATAGTATTAGTTGGGGCGGCTGTGGCTCAGGAGGTCGTCCAATGATCCCTGGGTCGGCGGTTCGAATCCCGGCTCCTCCTCATGTCAACGACTATGTTGCACCCATGTTCAACAACATGATGTGTACTTCAATTAAATGGTTTAAACACTCTGGATAAAGTACAGGAGTAGTTGTGTATACCAAGGTTGAACAATGTTCCGGGCTATTTATTTGACTCTCGTCGGCTTATATTGACCCGTGATTAGCCTAGCCGAAGGCGGTATCCTCCAAGAATACTACAAGTAATAATAATAATAATAATGGATTTTCTTTATAATGCACTATACATTCCATGGAATCTCAAGTGCTACAATAGGCAGATGCATAAAATAAGAAACATCACATGATTAAAAACGTCACACGATTAAAAACATCACACGATTAAAAACATCACACGGTTAAAAACATCAAGGGAAACAAAACAATTTGGAACACGAGGGCATAAAGTCAAGAGGTAAAACACAAGGATTGAAAGGAAAGCCTTGTTAAAAAGGTAGGTCTTTAGTCCTCTCTTAATAGAAGAATCACACTGAGACTGACACACACACACACACACACACACACACACACACACACACATTTCGCTCCTATGCCACCTATATGCCACCAAAATGTGGAACGCCCTACCAACAGCAATTAGGACATGTGAATCCCTTGACTCCTTCAAAACCGCTCTCAGAAGGCACCTACGGACGGCTGCAATTCGAAACTGCCCCCCGTAAAGTCAGAGTCCCCCACCCACCCCCTTTTCCCCTCACTGTATATGTTTGTTTTTTTCTCCCTTTTTTACTTCCTTTTATGATGATTTATGACCCTGTTATAAACAAGTGTAATGCTTTATCAGTTTGTCGTCCACAGTAACAGTATTTGTATTGAGTTAATAATAATAATAATAATTAATTGCATTTTTATAGCGCTTTTCCAAACTCCTTTTCCAAAAGCCCTTTACAATGGTTCATTCATTCATACATTGGGAGGTGAAGCGGCAGACAGCCGACGCCCTCACTTCCCACGTTGACACACAATGGTGGCGAGCTCACACCGACCAACTCATTGGAGGCAATATAGGGTTCAGTGTCTTGCCCAAGGACACTTCGACATGTGGACAGGAGGAGCCGGGATTCGAACCGCCGGCCCAGGGATCATTGGACAACCTGCTCTACCTCCTGAGCCACAGCCGCCCTAGTTGTGCATGTTTGAAAACTGTTAATCAATCAATCAATCAATCAAACAAACACACACATACATTTTAAATGTCTCTTGGAGTATATTTGAAGTGCTTAGCTTGACAGTGACTAAAAATTTAACTTAATGTGCTATCAAAAACTAATTAGAATGTGTCTTGCAACAGCAAGTGAAGATAACTTACTTTTTGTTTAACTTTCGGATCAGCAAAACGTTAATCTAAATCCGTCTGATCACAAGCCGCTAAGAGTCAAATAGCCCAGAACATTGTTCAAGGCTATTTGCGACCCTTATCCGTTGAAACACAAACAAACCATAATCAACTAACCACTCTGGGCTCTGGGCTGTCACATGAGCATTATAATACATAATAACACAGCCTTACACAAACATGACCATCCATGGTGCTACAAATTACTGTAGCACCAAACGTCATATTCCATTATCAACCCCATCTCCCTGCAATTCCGTACATACACACCTAGAAAACCCCAAAATCTGTACATATTACACGACTACTGTTTTGACCACGCCTTAGGCTTTCACTAGTACGGAGGTTCTATTTCACCGTGGCTGGGTCTGTAATAAGGGAAAATTAGCAAAATGTGTGGAAAATCTGCAAAAGAAATGCTTACCACTGGCTTTCTTCACAGATGTGTTCATAAAAGGTGTCTACAATCACATATACATTTGTTCCAACCCAACTCCCTTGGGAAACTTTGTGACAGCTGCAGAAAGTTGGGGTACCATTATCAACCAATATAAGGCAAAAATAAATTGTAGCATGTGACATGTGTGGGTTTTCATGATTCTGAATCCATTGCAAGCATTATAGTATAAGTATGTTTGTTCAATTTAATCCAGCAAAAATACATTTGCTATTTTTTTCCTTTTTTTGTTCAGAATTGAAAAATGGGAAAACACTAACCGAAAAATCACAAAAATGGTCGTGCCTTAGTATCATTTTGTTTGAGTCCAGCAAACAGAAAGTTGCTATTTTTTTCCTTTTTTTTGTTCAGAATTGAAAAATACCAGATTTCTGTCCCAAAATTATACTGAAAAACTCATTCACTTTTTATCACAGCAGGCTTGATTATAGTAATGCTCTCCTGTCTGGCTTACCCAAAAAAACTATTGTTTTTTTTGCACTGCTGATTGTTACCCGTTTTCATCATCAATTCCATCTTGTCCATCACCTAACCTTAAACCAGAAACCTAACCCTAGTTGTCTGGTACCAGATTTGTTACCATATGGTACCAGAACAAAAAAACAAAAAAAAGCAATGTGGGTTGTCTGGACCCAGTGGGTCAGTGTGTTAAAACGTTGCCACATGATCGGGAGATGGTGAGTTCAAACCCCACTCAAGTCTTTACTTTCAAGACCGATTTCAGAAGAAGAAAACCAACAAAAAAGCAGTGTGAATTGTCTGGACCCAGTGGCGTGGTGTGTTAGAACACTGCCACATGAACGGGAGATGGTGAGTTCAAACCCTACTCTAGTCTTTACTTTCAAGACCGATTTCAGAAGAAGAAAACCAACAAAAAAGCAGTGTGAATTGTCTGGACCCAGTGGCGTGGTGTGTTAGAACACTGCCACATGAACGGGAGATGGTGAGTTCAAACCCTACTCAAGTCTTTACTTTCAAGACCGATTTCAGAAGAAGAAAACCAACAAAAAAGCATTGTGAATTGTCTGGACCTAGTGGCGAGGTGTGTTAGAACGCTGCTACATGATCGGGAGATGGTGAGTTCAAACCCCACTCAAGTCTTTACTTTCAAGACCGATTTCAGAAGAAGAAAACCAACAAAAAAGCAGTGTGAATTTTCTGGACCCAGTGGCGAGGCGTGTTAGAACACTGCCACATGATCGGGAGATGGTGAGTTCAAACCCCACTCAAGTCTTTACTTTCAAGACCGATTTCAGAAGAAGAAAACCAACAAAAAAGCAGTGTGAATTTTCTGGACCCAGTGGCGAGGTGTGTTAGAACGCTGCCACATGATCGGGAGATGGTGAGTTCAAACCCCACTCAAGCCTTTACTTTCAAGACCGATTTCAGAAGAAGAAAACCAACACAAAAGCAGTGTGAATTGTCTGGACCCAGTGGCGCGGTGTGTTAGAACGCTGCCACATGATCGGGAGATGGTGGGTTCAAACCCCACTCAAGTTCAAACAAAAAACTAAAGGTCCAGGGTGCAATCCCACCCCAGTCTTTACTGTGACACTTTGCTTTTCACACTGACATCAAGTAGCACAGAAAAGCTGTATTGTAGTAACCAGCAGTTAGCTCAGTGTGATGAGAGGCTGTCCTTGGGAGCCACAGGTCCAGGGTTCAGATCCCACATTAGGCGTAACTGTGACACTTTGCTTTGCACACTGATTTCCAGAAGGACAACTTTAAAGCAGCCCAGATATTCACCATGATTGTGTGCCGGTAAGTGGCCCAGCGGATAACGCCCAATGCATTCTCAATGGCAATAGCACAAACTTTGGCATGCTACTAGTCCTACATACTTACACCTAGAAACCCCATTCAAGCCTACTTAGGTTCATCTTACGGTGGACATGTTTGCCTGAAAAGGAATCTTTGAAATCTTTCATAGTTTTAGAAATATAGTGCTTTTAAATTTGAGAAATTCAGAATGGGGGTCAATGGCAGATTTTGGCAAGTAAAGATTTGAGTGGGGTTTGAACCCACTATCTCCAGATCATGCAGCCAGTGTGCTAAGTCACTGATCTACTTGCTACCTGCCACAATGCAGTCTGCTGTTCCCTTTGAGTACAACATTGATACAAAAATAAAATACAAAAAATAAAATAACAGGAGTTTTGTCTTTTGTTTCTTTTGCTGTTGTTTATCTCTAGACGCTCGAATGTTTATGAACCACAATGGAAACAAGTCTCTGGCTCTTCTGTCATTATCTATTCGGCCTTTTAAGAACACCATGCACAGTGGCGCACTGG
The DNA here is from genome assembly GCF_951216825.1 of Electrona antarctica. NCBI lineage: Eukaryota > Metazoa > Chordata > Actinopteri > Myctophiformes > Myctophidae > Electrona > Electrona antarctica. The sequence goes on along the minus strand of NC_136801.1, from coordinate 37,307,718 downwards.
GTACAGAGCCAAAATTCATGAAAATATGACATAATATATTATGCCGTCCCAAACCATGGACTATAGTATGTAGTTTTTTCATGATTTTCATCTTTTTTTCAAATCCTCCAAAATCATGAAAAACTACATGCTATAGTATGCCGTCCGAAGCCATGAACTATAGTATGTCGTTTTTTCATGATTTTCATCTTTTTTTCAAATAGTCCAAAATCACGAAAAGCGACATGCTATAGTATGCCGTCCGAAAAAAATTATAACTTTGGCATGCTATTAGTCCTACATACTTACACCTAGAATCCCCATTCAAACCTATTTAGGTTCATCTTACGGTGGACATGTTTGCCTGAAAAGGAATCTTTGAAATGTTTCATAGTTTTAGAAATATAGTGCTTTAAATGTGAGAAATTTATAATGGCAGATAGTGGCACGTCAAAATCACTTTCACCTAGAAACTCCATTCACACGTTTTATAATTCAGCTTACTGTGGAGACACATGCTGGAACTTTTTACTTTGAAATGTTTTGTAGTTTCTGAGTTATTTAACTTTAACGCCCAATGCATTCTCAATGGCAATAGAACAAACTTTGGCATGCTACTAGTCCTACATACTTACACCTAGAAACCCCATTCAAGCCTACTTAGGTTCATCTTACGGTGGACATGTTTGCCTGAAAAGGAATCTTTGAAATGTTTCATAGTTTTAGAAATATAGTGCTTTTAAATTTGAGAAATTCAGAATGGGGGTCAATGGCAGATATTGGCACGTCAAAAAAGCACTTTCACCTAGAAACTCCATTCACACGTTTTATAATTCAGCTTACTGTGGAGACACATGCTGGAACTTTTTACTTTGAAATGTTTTGTAGTTTCTGAGTTATTTAACTTTAACGCCCAATGCATTCTCAATGGCAATAGTACAAACTTTGGCATGCTACTAGTCCTACATACTTACACCTAGAAACCCCATTCAAGCCTACTTAGGTTCATCTTACGGTGGACATGTTTGCCTGAAAAGGAATCTTTGAAATGTTTCATAGTTTTAGAAATATAGTGCTTTCAAATTTGAGACTTTTACAATGGGGCTCAATGGCAGATTTTGGCAAGTAAAGATTTGAGTGGGGTTTGAACCCACTATCTCCAGATCATGCAGCCAGTGTGCTAAGTCACTGATCTACTTGCTACCTGCCAAAATGCAGTCTGCTGTTCCCTTTGAGTACAACATTGATACAAAAATAAAATACAAAAAATAAAATAACAGGAGATTTGTCTATTGTTTATTTTGCTGTTGTTTATCTCTAGACGCTCGAATGTTTATGAACCACAATGGAAACAAGTCTCTGGCTCTTCTGTCATTATCTATTTCGGCCTTTTAAGAACACCATGCACAGTGGCTCACTGGGTACAGAGCCTGCCTGGTAATCAGGAGGCTGCAGGTTCAAGTCCTGGCTCTGACATAGTGTCCCAAAATCATGAAAATATGACATAATATATTATGCCGTCCCAAACCATGGACTATATAGTATGTAGTTTTTTCATGATTTTCATCTTTTTTTCAAATAGTCCAAAATTACGAAAAACGACATGCTATAGTATGCCGTCTGAAAAAAATTATAACTTTGGCATGCTACTAGTCCTACATACTTACACCTAGAATCCCCATTCAAACCTATTTAGGTTAATCTTACGGTGGACATGTTTGCCTGAAAAGGAATCTTTGAAATGTTTCATAGTTTTAGAAATATAGTGCTTTAAATGTGAGAAATGTATAATGGCAGATAGTGGCACGTCAAAATCACTTTCACCTAGAAACTCCATTCACACGTTTTATAATTCAGCTTACTGTGGAGACACATGCAGGAACTTTTTACTTTGAAATGTTTTGTAGTTTCTGAGTTATTTAACTTAAACGCCCAATGCATTCTCAATGGCAATAGCACAAACTTTGGCATGCTACTAGTCCTACATACTTACACCTAGAAACCCCATTCAAGAATACTTAGGTTCATCTTACGGTGGACATGTTTGCCTGAAAAGGAATCTTTGAAATGATTCATAGTTTTAGAAATATAGTGCTTTTAAATTTGAGAAATTCAGAATGGGGGTCAATGGCAGATATTGGCACGTCAAAAAAGCACTTTCACCTAGAAACTCCATTCACACTTTTTATAATTCAGCTTACTGTGGAGACACATGCTGGAACTTTTTACTTTGAAATGTTTTGTAGTTTCTGAGTTTTTTAACTTTAACGCCCAATGCATTCTCAATGGCAATAGCACAAACTTTGGCATGCTACTAGTCCTACATATTTACACCTAGAAACCCCATTCAAGCCTACTTAGGTTCATCTTACGGTGGACATGTTTGCCTGAAAAGGAATCTTTGAAATGTTTCATAGTTTTAGAAATATAGTGCTTTTAAATTTGAGAAATTCAGAATGGGGGTCAATGGCAGATTTTGGCAAGTAAAGATTTGAGTGGGGTTTGAACCCACTATCTCCAGATCATGCAGCCAGTGTGCTAAGTCACTGATCTACTTGCTACCTGCCACAATGCAGTCTGCTGTTCCCTTTGAGTACAACATTGATACAAAAAAAAAATACAAAAAATAAAATAACAGGAGTTTTGTCTATTGTTTCTTTTGCTGTTGTTTATCTCTAGACGCTCGAATGTTTATGAACCACAATGGAAACAAGTCTCTGGCTCTTCTGTCATTATCTATTCGGCCTTTTAAGAACACCATGCACAGTGGCTCACTGGGTACAGAGCCTGCCTGGTAATCAGGAGGCTGCAGGTTCAAGTCCTGGCTCTGACAGTGTCCCAAATTCATGAAAATATGACATAATATATTATGCCGTCCCAAACCATGGACTATAGTATGTCGTTTTTTCATGATTTTCATCTTTTTTTCAAATCCTCCAAAATCATGAAAAACGACATGCCGTCCGAAGCCATGAACTATAGTATGTCGTTTTTTCATGATTTTCATATTTTTTTCAAATAGTCCAAAATCACGAAAAACGACATGCTATAGTATGCCGTCTGAAAAAGATTATAACTTTGGCATGCTACTAGTCCTACATACTTACACCTAGAATCCCCATTCAAACCTATTTAGGTTCATCTTACGGTGGACATGTTTGCCTGAAAAGGAATCTTTGAAATGTTTCATAGTTTTAGAAATATAGTGCTTTAAATGTGAGAAATTTATAATGGCAGATAGTGGCACGTCAAAATCACTTTCACCTAGAAACTCCATTCACACGTTTTATAATTCAGCTTACTGTGGAGACACATGCTGGAACTTTTTACTTTGAAATGTTTTGTAGTTTCTGAGTTATTTAACTTTAACGCCCAATGCATTCTCAATGGCAATAGCACAAACTTTGGCATGCTACTAGTCCTACATACTTACACCTAGAAACCCCATTCAAGCCTACTTAGGTTCATCTTACGGTGGAAATGTTTGCCTGAAAAGGAATCTTTGAAATGTTTCATAGTTTTAGAAATATAGTGCTTTCAAATTTGAGAATATTACAATGGGGCTCAATGGCAGATTTTGGCAAGTAAAGATTTGAGTGGGGTTTGAACCCACTATCTCCAGATCATGCAGCCAGTGTGCTAAGTCACTGATCTACTTGCTACCTGCAAAAATGCAGTCTGCTGTTCCCTTTGAGTAGAACATTGATACAAAAATAAATAAATAACAGGAGTTTTGTCTATTGTTTCTTTTGCTGTTGTTTATCTCTAGACGCTTGAATGTTTATGAACCACAATGGAAACAAGTCTCTGGCTCTTCTGTCATTATCTATTCGGCCTTTTAAGAACACCATGCACAGTGGCTCACTGGGTACAGAGCCTGCCTGGTAATCAGGAGGCTGCAGGTTCAAGTCCTGGCTCTGACATAGTGTCCCAAAATCATGAAAATATGACATAATATATTATGCCGTCCCAAACCATGGACTATAGTATGTCGTTTTTTCATGATTTTCATCTTTTTTTCAAATCCTCCAAAATCATGAAAAACGACATGCCGTCCGAAGCCATGAACTATAGTATGTCGTTTTTTCATGATTTTCATATTTTTTTCAAATAGTCCAAAATCACGAAAAACGACATGCTATAGTATGCCGTCTGAAAAAGATGTATAACTTTGGCATGCTACTAGTCCTACATACTTACACCTAGAATCCCCATTCAAACCTATTTAGGTTCATCTTACGGTGGACATGTTTGCCTGAAAAGGAATCTTTGAAATGTTTCATAGTTTTAGAAATATAGTGCTTTAAATGTGAGAAATTTATAATGGCAGATAGTGGCACGTCAAAATCACTTTCACCTAGAAACTCCATTCACACGTTTTATAATTCAGCTTACTGTGGAGACACATGCTGGAACTTTTTACTTTGAAATGTTTTGTAGTTTCTGAGTTATTTAACTTTAACGCCCAATGCATTCTCAATGGCAATAGCACAAACTTTGGCATGCTACTAGTCCTACATACTTACACCCAGAAACCCCATTCAAGCCTACTTAGGTTCATCTTACGGTGGAAATGTTTGCCTGAAAAGGAATCTTTGAAATGTTTCATAGTTTTAGAAATATAGTGCTTTCAAATTTGAGAATATTACAATGGGGCTCAATGGCAGATTTTGGCAAGTAAAGATTTGAGTGGGGTTTGAACCCACTATCTCCAGATCATGCAGCCAGTGTGCTAAGTCACTGATCTACTTGCTACCTGCAAAAATGCAGTCTGCTGTTCCCTTTGAGTACAACATTGATACAAAAATAAAATACAAAAAATAAAATAACAGGAGATTTGTCTATTGTTTATTTTGCTGTTGTTTATCTCTAGACGCTCGAATGTTTATGAACCACAATGGAAACAAGTCTCTGGCTCTTCTGTCATTATCTATTCGGCCTTTCAAGAACACCATGCACAGTGGTTCACTGGGTACAGAGCCTGCCTGGTAATCAGGAGGCTGCAGGTTCAAGTCCTGGCTCTGACATAGTGTCCCAAAATCATGAAAATATGACATAATATATTATGCCGTCCCAAACCATGGACTATAGTATGTCGTTTTTTCATGATTTTCATCTTTTTTTCAAATCCTCCAAAATCATGAAAAACGACATGCCGTCCGAAGCCATGAACTATAGTATGTCGTTTTTTCATGATTTTCATATTTTTTTCAAATAGTCCAAAATCACGAAAAACGACATGCTATAGTATGCCGTCTGAAAAAGATGTATAACTTTGGCATGCTACTAGTCCTACATACTTACACCTAGAATCCCCATTCAAACCTATTTAGGTTCATCTTACGGTGGACATGTTTGCCTGAAAAGGAATCTTTGAAATGTTTCATAGTTTTAGAAATATAGTGCTTTAAATGTGAGAAATTTATAATGGCAGATAGTGGCACGTCAAAATCACTTTCACCTAGAAACTCCATTCACACGTTTTATAATTCAGCTTACTGTGGAGACACATGCTGGAACTTTTTACTTTGAAATGTTTTGTAGTTTCTGAGTTATTTAACTTTAACGCCCAATGCATTCTCAATGGCAATAGCACAAACTTTGGCATGCTACTAGTCCTACATACTTACACCTAGAAACCCCATTCAAGCCTACTTAGGTTCATCTTACGGTGGAAATGTTTGCCTGAAAAGGAATCTTTGAAATGTTTCATAGTTTTAGAAATATAGTGCTTTCAAATTTGAGAATATTACAATGGGGCTCAATGGCAGATTTTGGCAAGTAAAGATTTGAGTGGGGTTTGAACCCACTATCTCCAGATCATGCAGCCAGTGTGCTAAGTCACTGATCTACTTGCTACCTGCAAAAATGCAGTCTGCTGTTCCCTTTGAGTACAACATTGATACAAAAATAAAATACAAAAAATAAAATAACAGGAGATTTGTCTATTGTTTATTTTGCTGTTGTTTATCTCTAGACGCTCGAATGTTTATGAACCACAATGGAAACAAGTCTCTGGCTCTTCTGTCATTATCTATTCGGCCTTTCAAGAACACCATGCACAGTGGTTCACTGGGTACAGAGCCTGCCTGGTAATCAGGAGGCTGCAGGTTCAAGTCCTGGCTCTGACATAGTGTCCCAAAATCATGAAAATATGACATAATATATTATGCCGTCCCAAACCATGGACTATAGTATGTCGTTTTTTCATGATTTTCATCTTTTTTTCAAATAGTCCAAAATCACGAAAAACGACATGCTATAGTATGCCGTCTGAAAAAATTTATAACTTTGGCATGCTACTAGTCCTACATACTTACACCTAGAATCCCCATTCAAACCTATTTAGGTTCATCTTACGGTGGACATGTTTGCCTGAAAAGGAATCTTTGAAATGTTTCATAGTTTTAGAAATATAGTGCTTTAAATGTGAGAAATTTATAATGGCAGATAGTGGCACGTCAAAATCACTTTCACCTAGAAACTCCATTCACACGTTTTATAATTCAGCTTACTGTGGAGACACATGCTGGAACTTTTTACTTTGAAATGTTTTGTAGTTTCTGAGTTATTTAACTTTAACGCCCAATGCATTCTCAATGGCAATAGCACAAACTTTGGCATGCTACTAGTCCTACATACTTACACCTAGAAACCCCATTCAAGCCTACTTAGGTTCATCTTATGGTGGACATGTTTGCCTGAAAAGGAATCTTTGAAATGTTTCATAGTTTTAGAAATATAGTGCTTTCAAATTTGAGACTTTTACAATGGGGCTCAATGGCAAATATTGGCACGTCAAAAAAGCACTTTCACCTAGAAACTCCATTCACACTTTTTATAATTCAGTTTACTGTGGAGACACATGCTGGAACTTTTTACTTTGAAATGTTTTGTAGTTTCTGAGTTATTTAACTTTAACGCCCAATGCATTCTCAATGGCAATAGCACAAACTTTGGCATGCTACTAGTCCTACATACTTACACCTAGAAACCCCATTCAAGCCTACTTAGGTTCATCTTACGATGGACATGTTTGCCTGAAAAGGAATCTTTGAAATGTTTCATAGTTTTAGAAATATAGTGCTTTTAAATTTGAGAAATTCAGAATGGGGGTCAATGGCAGTTTTTGGCAAGTAAAGATTTGAGTGGGGTTTAAACCCACATGCTCCAGATCATGCAGACAGTGTGCTAAGTCACTGATCTACTTGCTACCTGCAAAAATGCAGTCTGCTGTTCCCTTTGAGTAGAACATTGATACAAAAAAAAAAAAATAACAGGAGTTTTGTCTATTGTTTCTTTTGCTGTTGTTTATCTCTAGACGCTTGAATGTTTATGAACCACAATGGAAACAAGTCTCTGGCTCTTCTGTCATTATCTATTCGGCCTTTTAAGAACACCATGCACAGTGGCTCACTGGGTACAGAGCCTGCCTGGTAATCAGGAGGCTGCAGGTTCAAGTCCTGGCTCTGACATAGTGTCCCAAAATCATGAAAATATGACATAATATATTATGCCGTCCCAAACCATGGACTATAGTATGTCGTTTTTTCATGATTTTCATCTTTTTTTCAAATCCTCCAAAATCATGAAAAACGACATGCCGTCCGAAGCCATGAACTATAGTATGTCGTTTTTTCATGATTTTCATATTTTTTTCAAATAGTCCAAAATCACGAAAAACGACATGCTATAGTATGCCGTCTGAAAAAGATGTATAACTTTGGCATGCTACTAGTCCTACATACTTACACCTAGAATCCCCATTCAAACCTATTTAGGTTCATCTTACGGTGGACATGTTTGCCTGAAAAGGAATCTTTGAAATGTTTCATAGTTTTAGAAATATAGTGCTTTAAATGTGAGAAATTTATAATGGCAGATAGTGGCACGTCAAAATCACTTTCACCTAGAAACTCCATTCACACGTTTTATAATTCAGCTTACTGTGGAGACACATGCTGGAACTTTTTACTTTGAAATGTTTTGTAGTTTCTGAGTTATTTAACTTTAACGCCCAATGCATTCTCAATGGCAATAGCACAAACTTTGGCATGCTACTAGTCCTACATACTTACACCTAGAAACCCCATTCAAGCCTACTTAGGTTCATCTTACGGTGGAAATGTTTGCCTGAAAAGGAATCTTTGAAATGTTTCATAGTTTTAGAAATATAGTGCTTTCAAATTTGAGAATATTACAATGGGGCTCAATGGCAGATTTTGGCAAGTAAAGATTTGAGTGGGGTTTGAACCCACTATCTCCAGATCATGCAGCCAGTGTGCTAAGTCACTGATCTACTTGCTACCTGCAAAAATGCAGTCTGCTGTTCCCTTTGAGTACAACATTGATACAAAAATAAAATACAAAAAATAAAATAACAGGAGATTTGTCTATTGTTTATTTTGCTGTTGTTTATCTCTAGACGCTCGAATGTTTATGAACCACAATGGAAACAAGTCTCTGGCTCTTCTGTCATTATCTATTCGGCCTTTCAAGAACACCATGCACAGTGGTTCACTGGGTACAGAGCCTGCCTGGTAATCAGGAGGCTGCAGGTTCAAGTCCTGGCTCTGACATAGTGTCCCAAAATCATGAAAATATGACATAATATATTATGCCGTCCCAAACCATGGACTATAGTATGTCGTTTTTTCATGATTTTCATCTTTTTTTCAAATCCTCCAAAATCATGAAAAACGACATGCCGTCCGAAGCCATGAACTATAGTATGTCGTTTTTTCATGATTTTCATATTTTTTTCAAATAGTCCAAAATCACGAAAAACGACATGCTATAGTATGCCGTCTGAAAAAGATGTATAACTTTGGCATGCTACTAGTCCTACATACTTACACCTAGAATCCCCATTCAAACCTATTTAGGTTCATCTTACGGTGGACATGTTTGCCTGAAAAGGAATCTTTGAAATGTTTCATAGTTTTAGAAATATAGTGCTTTAAATGTGAGAAATTTATAATGGCAGATAGTGGCACGTCAAAATCACTTTCACCTAGAAACTCCATTCACACGTTTTATAATTCAGCTTACTGTGGAGACACATGCTGGAACTTTTTACTTTGAAATGTTTTGTAGTTTCTGAGTTATTTAACTTTAACGCCCAATGCATTCTCAATGGCAATAGCACAAACTTTGGCATGCTACTAGTCCTACATACTTACACCTAGAAACCCCATTCAAGCCTACTTAGGTTCATCTTACGGTGGAAATGTTTGCCTGAAAAGGAATCTTTGAAATGTTTCATAGTTTTAGAAATATAGTGCTTTCAAATTTGAGAATATTACAATGGGGCTCAATGGCAGATTTTGGCAAGTAAAGATTTGAGTGGGGTTTGAACCCACTATCTCCAGATCATGCAGCCAGTGTGCTAAGTCACTGATCTACTTGCTACCTGCAAAAATGCAGTCTGCTGTTCCCTTTGAGTACAACATTGATACAAAAATAAAATACAAAAAATAAAATAACAGGAGATTTGTCTATTGTTTATTTTGCTGTTGTTTATCTCTAGACGCTCGAATGTTTATGAACCACAATGGAAACAAGTCTCTGGCTCTTCTGTCATTATCTATTCGGCCTTTCAAGAACACCATGCACAGTGGTTCACTGGGTACAGAGCCTGCCTGGTAATCAGGAGGCTGCAGGTTCAAGTCCTGGCTCTGACATAGTGTCCCAAAATCATGAAAATATGACATAATATATTATGCCGTCCCAAACCATGGACTATAGTATGTCGTTTTTTCATGATTTTCATCTTTTTTTCAAATAGTCCAAAATCACGAAAAACAACATGCTATAGTATGCCGTCTGAAAAAATTTATAACTTTGGCATGCTACTAGTCCTACATACTTACACCTAGAATCCCCATTCAAACCTATTTAGGTTCATCTTACGGTGGACATGTTTGCCTGAAAAGGAATCTTTGAAATGTTTCATAGTTTTAGAAATATAGTGCTTTAAATGTGAGAAATTTATAATGGCAGATAGTGGCACGTCAAAATCACTTTCACCTAGAAACTCCATTCACACGTTTTATAATTCAGCTTACTGTGGAGACACATGCTGGAACTTTTTACTTTGAAATGTTTTGTAGTTTCTGAGTTATTTAACTTTAACGCCCAATGCATTCTCAATGGCAATAGCACAAACTTTGGCATGCTACTAGTCCTACATACTTACACCTAGAAACCCCATTCAAGCCTACTTAGGTTCATCTTATGGTGGACATGTTTGCCTGAAAAGGAATCTTTGAAATGTTTCATAGTTTTAGAAATATAGTGCTTTCAAATTTGAGACTTTTACAATGGGGCTCAATGGCAAATATTGGCACGTCAAAAAAGCACTTTCACCTAGAAACTCCATTCACACTTTTTATAATTCAGTTTACTGTGGAGACACATGCTGGAACTTTTTACTTTGAAATGTTTTGTAGTTTCTGAGTTATTTAACTTTAACGCCCAATGCATTCTCAATGGCAATAGCACAAACTTTGGCATGCTACTAGTCCTACATACTTACACCTAGAAACCCCATTCAAGCCTACTTAGGTTCATCTTACGATGGACATGTTTGCCTGAAAAGGAATCTTTGAAATGTTTCATAGTTTTAGAAATATAGTGCTTTTAAATTTGAGAAATTCAGAATGGGGGTCAATGGCAGTTTTTGGCAAGTAAAGATTTGAGTGGGGTTTAAACCCACATGCTCCAGATCATGCAGACAGTGTGCTAAGTCACTGATCTACTTGCTACCTGCCACAATGCAGTCTGCTGTTCCCTTTGAGTACAACATTGATACAAAAATAAAATACAAAAAATAAAATAACAGGAGATTTGTCTATTGTTTATTTTGCTGTTGTTTATCTCTAGACGCTCGAATGTTTATGAACCACAATGGAAACAAGTCTCTGGCTCTTCTGTCATTATCTATTCGGCCTTTTATGAACAGCATGCACAGTGGCTCACTGGGTACAGAGCCTGCCTGGTAATCAGGAGGCTGCAGGTTCAAGTCCTGGCTCTGACATAGTGTCCCAAAATCATGAAAATATGACATAATATATTATGCCGTCCCAAACCATGGACTATAGTATGTCGTTTTTTCATGATTTTCATCTTTTTTTCAAATCCTCCAAAATCATGAAAAACGACATGCTATAGTATGCCGTCCTTAAGCCATGAACTATAGTATGTCGTTTTTTCATGATTTTCATATTTTTTTCAAATAGTCCAAAATCACGAAAAACGACATGCTATAGTATGCCGTCCGAAAAAAATTATAACTTTGGCATGCTACTAGTCCTACATACTTACACCTAGAATCCCCATTCTAACCTATTTAGGTTCATCTTACGGTGGACATGTTTGCCTGAAAAGGAATCTTTGAAATGTTTCATAGTTTTAGAAATATAGTGCTTTAAATGTGAGAAATTTATAATGGCAGATAGTGGCACGTCAAAATCACTTTCACCTAGAAACTCCATTCACACGTTTTATAATTCAGCTTACTGTGGAGACACATGCTGGAACTTTTTAGTTTGAAATGTTTTGTAGTTTCTGAGTTATTTAACTTTAACGCCCAATGCATTCTCAATGGCAATAGCACAAACTTTGGCATGCTACTAGTCCTACATACTTACACCTAGAAACCCCATTCAAGCCTACTTAGGTTCATCTTATGGTGGACATGTTTGCCTGAAAAGGAATCTTTGAAATGTTTCATAGTTTTAGAAATATAGTGCTTTCAAATTTGAGACTTTTACAATGGGGCTCAATGGCAAATATTGGCACGTCAAAAAAGCACTTTCACCTAGAAACTCCATTCACACTTTTTATAATTCAGCTTACTGTGGAGACACATGCTGGAACTTTTTACTTTGAAATGTTTTGTAGTTTGAGTTATTTAACTTTAACGCCCAATGCATTCTCAATGGCAATAGCACAAACTTTGGCATGCTACTAGTCCTACATACTTACACCTAGAAACCCCATTCAAGCCTATAGTTCATCTTACGATGGACATGTTTGCCTGAAAAGGAATCTTTGAAATGTTTCATAGTTTTAGAAATATAGTGCTTTTAAATTTGAGAAATTCAGAATGGGGGTCAATGGCAGTTTTTGGCAAGTAAAGATTTGAGTGGGGTTTAAACCCACATGCTCCAGATCATGCAGACAGTGTGCTAAGTCACTGATCTACTTGCTACCTGCCACAATGCAGTCTGCTGTTCCCTTTGAGTACAACATTGATACAAAAATAAAATACAAAAAATAAAATAACAGGAGATTTGTCTATTGTTTCTTTTGCTGTTGTTTATCTCTAGACGCTCGAATGTTTATGAACCACAATGGAAACAAGTCTCTGGCTCTTCTGTCATTATCTATTCGGCCTTTTAAGAACAGCATGCACAGTGGCTCACTGGGTACAGAGCCTGCCTGGTAATCAGGAGGCTGCAGGTTCAAGTCCTGGCTCTGACATAGTGTCCCAAAATATGACATAATATATTATGCCGTCCCAAACCATGGACTATAGTATGTCGTTTTTTCATGATTTTCATCTTTTTTTCAAATCCTCCAAAATCATGAAAAACGACATGCTATAGTATGCCGTCCTTAAGCCATGAACTATAGTATGTCGTTTTTTCATGATTTTCATCTTTTTTTCAAATAGTCCAAAATCACGAAAAACGACATGCTATAGTATGCCGTCCGAAAAAAATTATAACTTTGGCATGCTACTAGTCCTACATACTTACACCTAGAATCCCCATTCTAACCTATTTAGGTTCATCTTACGGTGGACATGTTTGCCTGAAAAGGAATCTTTGAAATGTTTCATAGTTTTAGAAATATAGTGCTTTAAATGTGAGAAATTTATAATGGCAGATAGTGGCACGTCAAAATCACTTTCACCTAGAAACTCCATTCACACGTTTTATAATTCAGCTTACTGTGGAGACACATGCTGGAACTTTTTACTTTGAAATGTTTTGTAGTTTCTGAGTAATTTAACTTAAACGCCCAATGTATTCTCAATGGCAATAGCACAAACATTGGCATGCTACTAGTCCTACATACTTACACCTAGAAACCCCATTCAAACCTATTTAGGTTCATCTTACGGTGGACATGTTTGCCTGAAAAGGAATCTTTGAAATGTTTCATAGTTTTAGAAATATAGTGCTTTTAAATTTGAGAAATTCAGAATGGGGGTCAATGGCAGTTTTTGGCAAGTAAAGATTTGAGTGGGGTTTAAACCCACATGCTCCAGATCATGCAGACAGTGTGCTAAGTCACTGATCTACTTGCTACCTGCCACAATGCAGTCTGCTGTTCCCTTTGAGTACAACATTGATACAAAAATAAAATACAAAAAATAAAATAACAGGAGATTTGTCTATTGTTTCTTTTGCTGTTGTTTATCTCTAGACGCTCGAATGTTTATGAACCACAATGGAAACAAGTCTCTGGCTCTTCTGTCATTATCTATTCGGCCTTTTAAGAACAGCATGCACAGTGGCTCACTGGGTACAGAGCCTGCCTGGTAATCAGGAGGCTGCAGGTTCAAGTCCTGGCTCTGACATAGTGTCCCAAAATATGACATAATATATTATGCCGTCCCAAACCATGGACTATAGTATGTCGTTTTTTCATGATTTTCATCTTTTTTTCAAATCCTCCAAAATCATGAAAAACGACATGCTATAGTATGCCGTCCTTAAGCCATGAACTATAGTATGTCGTTTTTTCATGATTTTCATCTTTTTTTCAAATAGTCCAAAATCACGAAAAACGACATGCTATAGTATGCCGTCCGAAAAAAATTATAACTTTGGCATGCTACTAGTCCTACATACTTACACCTAGAATCCCCATTCTAACCTATTTAGGTTCATCTTACGGTGGACATGTTTGCCTGAAAAGGAATCTTTGAAATGTTTCATAGTTTTAGAAATATAGTGCTTTAAATGTGAGAAATTTATAATGGCAGATAGTGGCACGTCAAAATCACTTTCACCTAGAAACTCCATTCACACGTTTTATAATTCAGCTTACTGTGGAGACACATGCTGGAACTTTTTACTTTGAAATGTTTTGTAGTTTCTGAGTAATTTAACTTAAACGCCCAATGTATTCTCAATGGCAATAGCACAAACATTGGCATGCTACTAGTCCTACATACTTACACCTAGAAACCCCATTCAAACCTATTTAGGTTCATCTTACGGTGGACATGTTTGCCTGAAAAGGAATCTTTGAAATGTTTCATAGTTTTAGAAATATAGTGCTTTAAATGTGAGAAATTTATAATGGCAGATAGTGGCACGTCAAAATCACTTTCACCTAGAAACTCCATTCACACGTTTTATAATTCAGCTTACTGTGGAGACACATGCTGGAACTTTTTACTTTGAAATGTTTTGTAGTTTCTGAGTAATTTAACTTAAACGCCCAATGTATTCTCAATGGCAATAGCACAAACATTGGCATGCTACTAGTCCTACATACTTACACCTAGAAACCCCATTCAAACCTATTTAGGTTCATCTTACGGTGGACATGTTTGCCTGAAAAGGAATCTTTGAAATGTTTCATAGTTTTAGAAATATAGTGCTTTCAAATTTGAGAAGTTTATAATGGGGCTCAATGGCAGATAGTGGCACGTCAAAAAATCACTTTCACCTAGAAACTCCATTCACACGTTTTATAAATCAGCTTACTGTGGAGACACATGCTGGAACTTTTTACTTTGAAATGTTTTGTAGTTTCTGAGTTATTTAACTTAAACGCCCAATGCATTTTCAATGGTAATTGCACAAACTTTGGCATGCTACTAGTCCTACATACTTACACCTAGAAACCCCATTCAAACGTATTTAGGTTCATCTTACGGTGGACATGTTTGCCTGAAAAGGAATCTTTGAAATGTTACATAGTTTTAGAAATATAGTGCTTTTAAATTTGAGAAATTCAGAATGGGGGTCAATGGCAGATTTTGGCAAGTAAAGATTTGAGTGGGGTTTGAACCCACAATCTCCAGATCATGCAGCCAGTGTGCTAAGTCACTGATCTACTTGCTACCTGCCACAATGCAGTCTGCTGTTCCCTTTGAGTACAACATTGATACAAAAAATAAAAACAGGAGTTTTGTCTTGTTTCTTTTGCTGTTGTTTATCTCTAGACGCTCAAATGTTTATGAACCACAATGGAAACAAGTCTCTGGCTCTTCTGTCATTATCTAGTCGGCCTTTTAAGAACAGCATGCACAGTGGATCACTGGGTACAGAGCCTGCCTGGTAATCAGGAGGCTGCAGGTTCAAGTCCTGGCTCTGACATAGTGTCCCAAAATCATGAAAATATGACATAATATATTATGCCGTCCCAAACCATGGACTATAGTATGTTGTTTTTTCATGATTTTCATCTTTTTTTCAAATCCTCCAAAATCACGAAAAACGACAAGCTATAGTATGCCGTCCGAAACCTTGAACTATAGTAATTAGTTTTTTCATGATTTTCATCTTTTTTTTCAAATCCTCCAAAAGAACGAAAAACGACATGCTATAGTATTCCGTCCGAAGAAAATTATAACTTTGGCATGCTACTAGTCCTACATACTTACACCTAGAATCCCCATTCAAACCTATTTAGGTTCATCTTACGGTGGACATGTTTGCCTGAAAAGGAATCTTTGAAATGTTTCATAGTTTTAGAAATATAGTGCTTTTAAATTTGATACATTTATAATGGGGCTCAATGGCAGCTCTATGGCACGTCAAACAGTCACTTTCACCTAGAAACTCCATTCACACTTTTTATAATTCAGCTTACTGTGGAGACACATGCTGGGACTTTTTACTTTGAAATGTTTTGTAGTTTCTGAGTTATTTAACTTAAACGCCCAATGCATTCTCAATGGTAATAGCACAAACTTTGGCATGCTACTAGTCCTACATACTTACACCTAGAAACCCCATTCAAACGTATTTAGGTTCATCTTACGGTGGACTGAAAAGGAATCTTTGAAATGTTTCATAGTTTTAGATATATAGTGCTTTCAAATTTGATACATTTATAATGGGGCTCAATGGCAGCTCTATGGCATGTCAAAAAGTCACTTTCATAGAAACTCCATTCACACTTTTTATAATTCAGCTTATATGCTTATTCCGTCCAAAACCTTGAACTATAGTATGTCGTTTTTTACCGTGATTTTCATCTTTTTTTCAAATCCTCAAATCGTGAAAAATCGTGAGTCTAGTTTAATAATGTTGAGGATATGCAGCAGCAATCAAACCAGACAAACGCAGAACATTTTTTTTAAATAATAAACTATTTAAGTGTAAATACAACAAAATGAGCAGGGCACTTCAGGGAATTGAACCCTGTCCCGGTAAACCAGGGGTGCCAACACCAGTGCCTTCATTTTAGTTTTGTTGTCATTTACAGAAAATTTACGAAAAACAAATCACATAGTACATTCACACTCATTTACATTTTAACAGTAAAGTCACTTCAATTACAATTACAATACAATTGGACACTAAGGGTCCCCAGTGTCTGCCCATTGCCTCCCTAGTGTCTGCCCAGCGCCTTCCCAGTGTCTGACCAGTGCCTCCCCAGTGTCCCCTCAGTGCCTCCCCAGTGCCTCCCCAGTGTCCCCCCAGTGCCTCCCCAGTCCCCCAGTGCCTCCCCAGTGTCTGACCAGTGCCTCCCCAGTGTCCCCCCAGTGCCTCCCAGTTCTTTCAAATCCTAAAAAATCATGAAAAATGACATACTATAGTATTCTGTCGAAACCATGAACTATAGTATGTTGTTTTTTCGTGATTTTCGTATTTTTTTCAAATCCTCAAAAAGGATGAAAAACGGCATGCTATAGTATGCCGTCTGAGACCATGGGCTTGCATGGTATCGGAGTGATTTTCGTCTTTTTTTCAAATCCTCAAAAATGTAGATAAACGGCGTGCTATAGTATGCCGTCCGATATGGGCATACCCACGGTAAAACAATGATGAAAAACGAGGATTTGAAAAAAAAGACGAAAATCACTCCGAGACCATGGGCCATGGTATTGGAGTGATTTTCGTCTTTTGGGTTACACTGGGGAGGCACTGGGCAAATGGCAAATGGTGCATTTATATAGCGCCTTTATCCAAGGCGCTTTACATAGATTGTGCATTACATTCACCCATTCACACACACATTCATACACCGATTGCGGCGGGAGCCATGCAAGTTACCAACCAGCAAATCGGGAGCAATTTGGGGTTCAGTGTCTTGCCAAAGGACACTTCGACATGTAGACAGGAGGAGCCGGGATTCGAACCGCCGACCCATGGATCATTGGACGACCTGCTCTACCTCTTGAGCCACAGTCGCCCCTACAGACACTATAGGCAGGCACTGGGCACTGGGCAAACACTGGGCAGACACTGCATGGGCAGGCACTGGGGAGGTCTGGAGTGTTTGGAGTCATGACCTGAACTGGTTTAGTTTGTTGTGGTTTGAACCCATACCTCCAGATCATGTAGCCAGCGTGCTAACTCACTGAGCTACTTGCTACCTGCCACAACCCTGTCTTCCTTTGCCTTTGAGTAACACGATTGATTACAAAATAATTTAAAAAAAGATTTGTCTATTGTGCTGTTCTAGACGTTTGAATGTTTATGAACCACCATGAAAACAACCCTCTGGCTATCTCTTCTATCAATATCTATTTGGCTATTTCTACACAGCAAGCACAGTGGCTGACAGGGTAAAGAACCTGCCTGGGGATCAGAAGGGCCACAGGTTCAAGACCTGACAGTGTGTGCCTTAATTTTGATTGTGACAAGTCAATAAATAAATCTGCTACGCTGAAGTGCCGTAGGTGAAATCCCTCGCTTCGACAACCCAGCGCAAGCGTACAGTTGGGTGTCACCGATATTGTCCCTTATCATTTGACCCATTTAGGCCTGACCTCAAAATTTTAAAAAAATCCTTCTAAATCCTCCAGTTTTCTGAAATAAATATTTTCACGATTTTTCAAAAATAGCAGACCTACAAGCTCGTATGAGCTTGTAGATCTGCTATTTTTCAATAGCTAAATTATAACATAATGTTTAAAACACCAAAAGGGGTTCCCGCCCAAAATGGGTTAACTGTCCTTTTGCGCAGATCACGCAAACCTCAGCAAAAAGAAAAGGACAATATCGATGGCCTCCAACTGTATGTGGCGGCGCTCCCGAGACGGCAACATGACAGACGCAAAGTAACGTTTACTTGCAGTCAGTAAGAATACTGAAGTTTGAGGTACTCATACTTACCTCAAGTGTTAACAATTTCACTTCTACTCCACTACATCTCGGATCCTGATATTGTACTTTTTACTCCACTACAATTATTTGAAAACGTTAGTTACTTTCTAGATTTTTAATATTAGAACACATACAATTAACCATGTGTATACATTTCCGCCATTTGAAAATAGCAGATCTACAAGCTCACAATGTGTCCCATCGCAACACATTGCTTGAAGATCTGCTATTTTCAAATGTTTATTTATTTTTTTACATTTGAAAACATTCTGCATAAATTGAGTGGTTTCTACTTTTGGAACTTTAAGTAGAAAGTACTCAGCTACTTAGCTACTCAGCTACTTAACTCGAAAGAGGGGCAAGTCGCAACTTTGCCTCAACTCTGCTGAGTTGGTTTGGCTTCCCCTCTTTCCCAGCCTGCATGCCTCTCTCACTAGGTCCTCTCCCTTGGGCCTTCTCTCCTCTGGCGTCCTCTCCCAGTGCCTCCACAGATGGGTCCTGCCACAGGCGGGCAGGGCACACCCCGCCTGGTGCCAAGCAACCATTTCCCCCGGCTGGAGTGTCCCTGTCCTCGGTGCCCCGACACCGGCCCCCGTCCATGGCCGCTCTCCTTCCATCCGGCCAGCTCCTTCTTCTCCCCCTCTGCTCCTCTCCACCACCTTTATTCTCTCTGTGCACTGCTTTCTCTCTCTCTCTCTGTACTGCTGCAGCCTGCCTTTTAAAGGCTCCACCCAATTACTCAGGTGCAGGTGATTTCCTAATTAGCAGTTTCTCAAACACCTTCAGACACCATCAAAACCGACCCTGTCACAGTTGCACCACTCAAATATACATGCTTATACACTTTTATATGTATTATGTAAATATATACAATTCAGTGCCTCTTCAGTTGGAGAAATATTGGATTTAATGTAGATGTAAACCTTTTTTTCTGTACAGTTCCTCATGGGATTTGTGATACTTGGTAGAGTAACAGAAGTTGTGTGAGCCAGCCAATGGTCCTATAATCATTAATTGGTTCACAAGAGCGCCCTCATTTTGGCATTGCGCGCTGTTTTTAACTCACACATTGAAATGTGGATGCGGTGGTGGTGGGTATAACCAAACTGCAGTTTGCACTGCGCCACTGAAGAATTAGGCCCCTAATGCTCTTCTAATGGCACTGCCCTGGGAGGGCCAGAAGTCATCCAATATCATTATGAGGAAACAAATGGTTCACTTCTGCCTCTTCCTCTCTCTCTCTCTCTCTCTCCCCCCCCACCCTTGCCTCGTCTGGATTCTCACCAAGGCCCGCTGGCCTCCAGAGCCCCGGGGGCCAGTGAGACGGCACGGCGGGATGTGTTGGCGTATCCATCTCAATAACCGTCGCCAGCGTCCACATCCAATCTACCCGCTCTCACTTTGTCTTGCTTAATGTTGGTATAACAGTAGATTGTGGATTACTGCAGAGGGTGAGCCACAGCAGAGTCCGTATAAGACAACAATAGTGGTCCGTAACGGGTAGGTAAATGTACTTGCGTATCCCACTGTACGCAAGTACATGTTTGGAGAATCTACTACACTGTACTATTTCTTGGGATATACTCCGCTAGATTTCATTTCAAAGACAAATAAACAACATTGCACTGAATAAATATTTGAAAAACCACAACCAGCCTACTTTTGAATTTGACTTCAGTTGACTAATATTATTTGACCAGGAGTATCAATACTTGACTTGGTTATCTGCATAAAACTAAGCTATTTCAACAATTTGATTCGCCGCCAAATAAGTGGCATTACAAAGCTATCAAAGTGCAATCTTCCCTCCTAGGTGGGGTTTTGGATTTGGATCAAACACACAAACATGCTAGAATGAACTGGCACAGAGATGAGGTCATGTCATGGCAGTGGGCTGTTGCTGCTGCTGTGGTCATTATGTCCTATCATGTCACGGTGACTAAGGAGCTGCACATGGGCACTCGACCCGCCTCGGGGCGCGCAGCGCTGCGAGGGTCCTTCCATTCATATGACGGAAGAAACACAAAGAGAAGAGACAGGCGGTCTGTGGTTAGCACTGAGAAGAACCGCATAAAGCACAGAGATTGGACGAGTTGTTGTCCTGAAGAGTGAAAATAGGCTATCACATGAAAAAGTAATAACGAGAAAAAGATATATCGTTTCGACTGTTATCAATAGACAAGACCGCAGTGATCACTTAGGATCAGTACGATTGTTTTCGACGAGTATGGGCATTCTCTGCTGACTGATAAAGTAGGCAGTAGACCAAAACAACAGGATTAAGGTTGGCGAACATGCGTTAATATTAGGACCGCGCTGCGACATGCTTGCGGTTAAGTTTAGGGGAGGGTATGAGGATGCTTGTCATTTTCAGTAGGCTCCAAGCATGTCCAGTAGACCTGAGTAGACCGATAAGATCGGTTAACGTGTCATCAACGCCAATCGCAGCCAGTAGGCTCCAGACTACATGCAGTAGTCGGCTAGATAAAATCGGCGTAATAAGTAACCTACTGGGAATTATCGGTTGATTTTCGGTCGAAACGGCTCTCGGGCATGTGTGTCCAAAACCCTTCTCAGGAAATGGACAAAAAGGATCAAATTTAATTCTTCTTCTTTTCACACACCTGGGGGCCCCTGGGCCCTGGCACAACACAATTATTTTCTAACAAGCTTCTGGAAGTTATATTAACTATATTAACTCATTTTGCTTTGGTCCCCCTGGAACCCCCTCCTCCCTCAAGGACCCATGGGGGTCCCCGGACCCCACTCTGAGAACAACAGCACGAATGCATTGCACGGCGGATTTTTCCACCCGACAGATTGGATTTGACCGGGCACGCCCCCCAGGTCCTGGCACCCGTGCCAGGTTCACACCCGCCGCGGCAGTAATTGCACGCACGCACGCACGCACGCACGCACGCACGCACGCACGCACGCACGCACGCACGCACGCACGCACGCACGCACGCACGCACGCACGCACACACGCACACACGCACACACACACACACACACACACACACACACACACACACACACACACACACACACACACACACACACACACAGCGTTAACTATAGAGCAGTGACTATAGAGCAGTGGTGGACTGTCACAAAGTTAATTTACTTGAGTACTGAAGTAAGTACACAGTAAAGACTTGAGTAATCATTTCAAAGGCAAATATTGTACTTTTGACTACATTACATTTCAAGGGAAGTTAAATTATTAATTAACCACTAAAACATAGTTTTCATCTTGCTCGTCTATAGCAGAGAACATGGACAAGATGAGGAATATTTTTCATTCCTTCCCCAGGGCCACACTTGTTCTTCTTTCTTTGTAGACTTTCCAAAGCTGAAGTATATATGCCTCTCTTGGGTCTTGTACAAAAAAAAAAGTAACGATTGATGAGGGAAAGAGCTGCCTTTATGCCAGTGGAACGACGGGAATCGATGGAGTGTGCGATGAAGGCCAGTAGTTCAGAACATGTAAGTGGCCAGCTTTGTGCGATCAATGGCTTTCAACTTTAAAATTATATTTTGGAGAACCATTAGGTTTGGAATGGTGTTTTTGTTTTCCTTCTCTCTGTTGTGCTTTTCAATATTTTTATTAAGCAGAAAAAGACATGGACAACACATGAACTTATGACACATGGACACAACATACGACACTTAACCCATTCTGGGCGGGAACCCCCTTCTGTAACAGTTTTTTTATTTTCTCTATTAAACACTTGAAGGTTCTCAGAGGGTTTAGATCAAGATCTATAAGACATTCATAAGATCAACCATAATCCCAAATGGGTTGACATGATAGCCCATGGTCTCGGAGTGATTTTCGTCTTTTTTTCAAATCCTCGTTTTTCATCATTTTTGACCATGGGCTATAGCCCATCTCAGACGGCATACTATAGCATTTCACCTTTCACCTTTTTTTCAAATCCTCCAAAATCGTAAAAAAAACATACTATTGTATGCCCTCCGAAACCATGGACTATAGCCTTTCACTTTTCCTTGATTTTCACCTTTTTTTAAATCCTCAACAATGATGAAGAATTGGACAGTGTTGGACCTGTAAGGGTCCATTTGGTTACATGTGTTACACTCTCAGACTTACAGACATGGACCAAATGGTCAATGTGGTTACACTAGACCTGTACGTGCCCGTCGGCCACTCTCAGAGTTACAGACCTGTAAGGGTCCATTTGGTTACATGTGTGTTACACTCTCAGAGTTAGACCTGTAAGTGTCCATTTGGTTACATGTGTTACACTCTCAGAGTTACAGACATGTAATGGATGGTCCATTTGGTTACATGTGTTACACTATCAGAATGACAGACCTGTAAGGGTCCATTTGGTTACATGTGTTACACTCTCAGAGTTACATTTGGTTAGCGTGTGCATGCGCATGTGCGCCTGTGCGTGTGTAGGTGCATGTGTGCGTGCGTGTGTGTGTGTGCACGCTTCAATGACCACTGTTGGACCCCATGGGGATCAGGGACCTCAGGGAGCCACCCATAATCAAAACGGTCACAGCAAACTCTGTTGCATCAGAACTGGTGGCCAACACCGCCGCCGACCCACAGGAGAATACCATCGCACAGTGGTATCAGACCAACCACAATCAGCCAGCCCTCAAACCAAACCCTTCGACCTAGAAGAACTCGAAACTGCAATGGGGAAAGTTGAAACCCGGAAAAGCAGCAGGGATTGATGACATACTGGCAGAAATGATACAGAACCTGGGACCTAACGCAAAGACCTGGCTCGTGGGGATGCTGAACACATGCATGGCACAGAAAACCATCCCTTCTGTCTGGAGAAAGGCCAAAGTGGTTGCAATCCCCAAACCTGGCAAAGACCCATCATCCCCAAAGAGCTACCGACCCATTTCCCTCCTCTGCATCACCTACGTACAAGCTCTATGAGAGGCTGCTACTCCAACGCCTCATGCCACTCATAGACACCAAACTGACTAAAGACCAAGCTGGTTTCCGTCCCGGCCGCTCCTGTGCTGGACAGAGCTCAACCTCACCCAACACATTGAGGATGGGTTTGAGGGAAACCAAATAACTGGAGCAGCATTCATAGATCTCTCTGCTGCCTACGACACTGTCCAACACCGCACAATGGTCAGGAAAAGCCTCCTCAACAACAGGCTAACAAGATAAAAATGTTACATAAATAGTTGAAATACATAAAAACAAAAAGTGTATGCAAATCATAAATCATATGCCAAAGGGGCACAAGGACAGAAAGTATATACAAATCATCTTGTACCTATTTACATTTTCACACCTAATTGAGTATTTTAGACATCACAATATAGCTGCTACCATCATCTTTAATTAATGTAAGTCTGACCCCTATACCTCCCCATTGGTATGTCATCTAACTGGCCTCCTCGGTCACTCCAATACACATAACATTTGACCACTCGTCCCCTGTATGAGGCACCAATGGCAGCCATGCTTCGACGACTTCGGCCAGGTTGCCCCGTAGGACACATGAGAGCCTCTCCAGTGGCATTAAGCGTAGCACTTTTTCAAACCATAATATAACACTATAGAGGGCTGTCATCTTGTCTATCCATTTATGAAGAATTGACAGCCGAGCAGCATAGAGCAAGGCTCGTACTAGATGTTGGTGAATGGTAAATGGTGCATTTATATAGCGCCTTTATCCAAGGCGCTTTACATAGATTGTGCATTACATTCACCCATTCATACACCGATTGCGGCGGAAGCCATGCAAGGTACCAACCAGCACATCGGGAGCAATTTGGGGTTCAGTGTCTTGCCCAAGGACACTTCGACATGTAGACAGGAGGAGCCGGGATTCGAACCGCCGACCCATGGATCATTGGATGACCTGCTCTACCTCCTGAGCCACAGTCGCCACAGGTGACTTTTAGTTAGTGTGGTATTTATGTCTGCCCCTAAGACGTAGTAAATTGGATCTAATGGTATTCAAATTCCAATCAGTTTCAGAATTTCATCTTGAATAGATACCCAAAAGGGTCTGATTAGTGGGCATGTCCACATCATATGGCTGTGGGTACCTTGTCCACTTTTGCACAGGGGAGAGCATAGGGGGTCGAATTTACTCCTGGTTACTGGGGAGGTACTGTACGTAGCTTGTGTATTATTTTATATTGGGTTTCATAGGACTTGTTTGTGCATGTTATTTTATTTGCATTGAGTAATTATGTTACACCATAATAGAGCATCGCAGTCCCGTCCTCTTTCATGACGACGCCAGGCCCAGGAAACTCATGACAACAAACACAATATTTTGGACCAAACAAATAATTACAAAGAAGAAAAACAACAAAAAAAGTGTTGTAACCTGCCGTTTTTCCTTCTTTCTAATTATTTGTTCGGCCCAAAACATTGTGTTTGTTGTCATGATTTGTCACGACTCGAGTTGGCTTTGTCCGCGGCGTAAACGTCTTTAAATAAATACTTTTTGAAATGTCTATGAGGAAAATGAATGGAGAATCAGTTCCTGGGCCCTGGTAGGGGGCGGGACTGCGATGCTCTATAACCCCTCGTCAAATTGTAATTGGAGATGGTTTTCCCATGCTGTTTTACTATTATTAGTTGAGGCTTTTTCCACCTGGAATAGGCTCTCGTAGAGAAAGCTGACTCTCTTTTTGGGGAGAGTTGATTATTTTATTAGGATGGATTCTACTTGGTTGGGGGTCGTGCTCAGGCCAGTCCTATATTCTGGAACAGAGTTGATGTAGCTCCTGAGTTGCAGGTAACGGAATAATTGGGGTTGCTGTAAGTTCAATTCTGATTGAAGTTCTTGGAATGATTTTAGCACACCATCTTTGTACAGGTCTTTGATCGTCAAGATGACAGCATCTTTCTACACCCCAAAACCTGCATCATGACATGAATGTACAAAATCAGCGTTTTTTTTGCTACCGGTGCCAAACAAGAAATATGGTTTAGAAAATAGAGGAATGGAAGCAATGCAGGGATCTGTTAGTGGCTCATAGATGGGTGCTCTTTGGTGATACAGGTAAGACAATATAGACAAAAGGTATCCTTCCTCCAAGTTGTACTGCTTGTCAAGGTGTAAATTGCAGACTTGAAAAGAAAAGAGTCCAAGGCACTCTGTCTTTGGTGAAGAATTAAATCATTTATTTTATGATGAGCAATATGGTTTGTTATGCCAAAATGTTTCCGTATTCTGTTCCATGTTTTTAAAGTGTTTTTTAACAATAAGATTGTCTTTTAGGCCAGGAAGTACATCAACATTCTTTATGAATATCAAGTCGGAAATAGAGACCTGATCACAACCATAGGCCTCCAAGTCTAGAAAGGTGGAATTGAAATCATTTTGTATCATTTGTTTTCCTTCTCTCTGTTCAGTCTCATTGCACTGTGAAGAGGCACTTTAACTTAGCAGCACTTTAGCTCACAGAACATGTGAGCAAAGCAGACTCTGCAAGAACATTTGAATACAGTGAAGTGGCTTTATAATGATGTTCTCATTGGAAAGTGGACAGACACATCTATAGTGCCATAGAAATCGATAGCTCGCCATGTCGGTATGACACGTCATGATAGCGATGTGCAGTGTGACAAAAACAATCTGCTTTGTTCACAACATTGAGATTTTGAGAGCTGTCTTGCTAGTGCATGGATTCAACGTTTTTGGCTGGGCACCCCCGGAAATGCTTTTAATTTCCATTTTCCAGCCATTCAGTTGCAAAAAAAATAATATATATTATATATATATATATATATCATTTGGGGACCCCCTAAAATAGCCCACGGGTTGAGAACCCCTGCGCTAGTTAATGGAGCCCTATTTCTATTTTGTAATTTAATTTGTTGTAATTCTACTTGGACTATAAGCATTGTTTTTGTTTTTTGCAGACATTCTCATCATCATCATGCTGATTATGACTGTGTGTGGCTCTGCTGGGAGCTGCGGGTAAGTGAGGGAGTGTGTGCTTCAAAGAAGAGTGAACATTTTTTCTCACTAAAAACAGGTTACATGTGGGTCTTTAATGCATGTGTATGTGTGTCTCTCTGTGTGTGTGTGTGTGTGTGTGACTGTGTGTGTGTGTGTCTTTCAGATTGTCATGTCATTCCAGCCCCACTGGAGACCAGTGAGCTGTTGTTGCCTCCTCTAGTGGACAGTCTGGACTCTGGACCCATAATATTATATTACAGCATTACAACATGTCTAAATGTGTAATATATTGAATTATATTATATTATGCAATACATTACGCATTTTATTTAGACTTGTTGCGAGCTCGTGGAATGGCTATATTTTAACTTGTTCTTGGCTGCTGTCCTATACTGGCAGCAGCCAAGAAATAGGCCAAGGAAACACAATTTGTGAGATTAGCCCCAGACAGACAGACAGACAGACAGACACTAGTAGTACAGTATAGACTCATCAGCTCTACAGGACTTGTTCACAATGTTCAAGGTTGTAAAAAAAAAAATCTCTGTGTACCTGAGAAATTAATGGCATTTTAAAGGAGCACTGCACTCAATCTTCTTTTTTTTTACACTACATTTTTATCCCACGATTTTTTAACCCATTTTTTTTTCTAAAAGAAAAACGCTTCACAAAACAAGATAGCAAATCTGTGCACATTAAAGCCACATTTCCAGAAGCATTGTTAATATCCAATGTGAGTTACAAAGTGCTGCTGTCGATCAGAGTGAAATTTAGAGGGCCACTACACGAGGACGTCGCGGGCTGTTCCCCGCCTAAGTTTGAGAACGATATAAAACTTTACTGCGTCTACATTGCGGTTATGTTAATTATGTTTGCCTTACACACGAGACCGGTAAACTGCTCCGTTTTCAAGATAAAGATGCAGTACACATGGCTGGCCTGTAGATGGCCACAAAAAAAAAGAAAAAGCTTATTCTAAAAGTAGGCTATATGAAAGCGTTGGTATTTCACACAGGTGTTGCCAAATAACTAATTATCTTGATCAGATGCGCATATGACATATCTAGGTCATATCAATTTAATGAGCAGAGCAGTGCTGCTTCTCTCTCTGAGTCTGCACACACTAACTGACCAGCTAAAGTGTATGCCTACTAAACCATAATATATGACAAACCTTGGATTAATTCTTCTGAAAACAGCAGCAAGCACAAAGTAAGTGTGTGAGAGAGAGAGAGAGAGAGAGAGAGAGAGAGAGTGTGTGAGAGAGAGAGAGAGCGAGAGAGAGAGAGAGAGAGAGAGAGAGAGAGAGAGAGCGCGCACCCCTTCTCTCGCTCAGATCATCATACAGCTCACAGCGAGGAGCGGCATGGTACATTGTGAATTTATGAGTTTGACTTTGGAGATTGAATATATATTCGCTGGTGCGCAACACCTCTGAATGTCAGATAATTGCTCGTTTAGTAGATTGATTCCACCTGCTGGCAGCATAGCGCTAATCATTGCACATAGGCTACAAAAGTATATAAAAAAAAGAGCAATTGGAAACAGTGAAAACAGTCCGTTTATAGAGGAATATGGACAGTAAACAATGTGTTTATCCTACCTGTGGTCTCTCAATGCAAAGCCGTTTTGAAGTTACACAAAGAATGTTTAATTTCCACCCAAGAAGAGAAGCACTTTGATGAGGTCCATGCATGCTTTGCACTGTGCACTGCGCAGTCAGACCTGCCTGAGAGGAACGTGCGGTGGCTGTGCTGCCTATCTTGTATAGCCTATATACTAATCTATTCTACACTACACCATTTAATAGTAACAATAATGTAGAAGATCCGTTTTTTTTCTTGTCTTTCCGGATTGGTAATCACCATATATATTTATATCTGTTCTCCAAAAATAGCTCCTCTACAAGCTCGTGCATGCGGGCTGCAGATCGGCTATTTTTGGAGAAGAGATTTATAGACATTATGTGCAAATATAAAATAGCTGTGATACTTATATGTAAGTGGTTATGGTGAAATAAACCATTAACACTAGTTAGTTTGGAGGGGGCGAGGGGACTATGACATCACCGTTTCAGCAAATTAGGCGGCATTCGCTGTACGTGAAAGTCGCGTCTCCAAACTTTCCCACTCTGGAAGGTAGTTTCAAAATTAGCCGTTGAAGTCCCCCAAAACGCCGTCTCCGTGTGACAAAAAGGGCAGATAGGCTAATTACTTGCCCGAGAAACACCGAAATCGTCCTCATCTGGATGACCCCTTAGGCATTTACTGTAACAGACGGTCTTAACCCATTTTGACCTGAGATCAGGTTCTAAAAATGTCTTCTACATTCTACGACAGTTTTCTGACAAAGCTATGTTTCTATGTCAGTCGTTCTTCGATTTTTCAAAAATAGCAGACCTACAAGCTTGTAGCGCGCCACCCGCCCAAAATGGGTTAATCCAGAGCGATTTACAGTAAGCAGGAACAAAATACATGGTAATATATACACCAAACAGCATTAACCCTGGACAACCAACAAGTAAGTAAGTAAGTATAGCCTTGCCGAGCCATGAGGCCCATAGGGCAGGAGCCTATCTCCTGTTTCTGTAGCGTGAGGCAGCTTGATGTACAAGTACACCCCCTGGACATGACGCTAGTATGTCGCAGGGATTTACCCCCAATCCAACCCTTGATGAGTGTCACTGGGTCCCATTTCTAGAGTCTTTGGTATGACCCGGCCGGGGATCGAACCCCGACCTCCCAGTCTCAGGGCGGACACTCTAACCACAAGGCCACTGAGCTGGTGGACAACCAACAACAGGGTAAATAATAGTCACATGTACAGGCACGAACTGAGCTCATGCTTCCGTCAATGCACGGGGGGGGGGGGGGGGGGGGTGTTCCCCGGTTGGACGTAGCACATGGAAGGAACACGTTATTCCAACCAGTTCCTTTCCCCTCCATCAGACGCCCCGGCTGGCCAGGGGGAGGCAGTATAGAGACCAGGATTACTGCATGTTTTTTGTGAGGGTAGCTACCCTAGGGGACAAGGGGAGAACATGTGAGGGTAGCTACCCTAGGGGACACGGGGAGAACATGTGAGGGTAGCTACCCTAGGGGACAAGGGGAGAACATGTGAGGGTAGCTACCCTAGGGGACACGGGGAGAACATGTGAGGGTAGCTACCCTAGGGGACACGGGGAGAACATGTGAGGGTACCTACCCTAGGGGACACGGGGAGAACATGTGAGGGTATACCTACCCTAGGGGACACGGGGAGAACATGTGAGGGTATACCTACCCTAGGGGACACGGGGAGAACATGTGAGGGTATACCTACCCTAGGGGACACGGGGAGAACATGTGAGGGTATACCTACCCTAGGGGACACGGGGAGAACATGTGAGGGTATACCTACCCTAGGGGACACGGGGAGAACATGTGAGGGTATACCTACCCTAGGGGACACGGGGAGAACATGTGAGGGTAGCTACCCTAGGGGACACGGGGAGAACATGTGAGGGTAGCTACCCTAGGGGACACGGGGAGAACATGTGAGGGTAGCTACCCTAGGGGACACGGGGAGAACATGTGAGGGTAGCTACCCTAGGGGACACGGGGAGAACATGTGAGGGTAGCTACCCTAGGGGACACGGGGAGAACATGTGAGGGTAGCTACCCTAGGGGACACGGGGAGAACATGTGAGGGTAGCTACCCTAGGGGACACGGGGAGAACATGTGAGGGTAGCTACCCTAGGGGACACGGGGAGAACATGTGAGGGTAGCTACCCTAGGGGACACGGGGAGAACATGCAAACTCCACACAGAAAGGCCCTTTTGCCTTTGCACCACTGCCAGGAATGCAGTGCTATAATCTGTGCAGATTATAGCACTGTCTGTCTATCTGTCTCATTGCCCATGGCTCTGTGTTGTGACATTACGTGGCAGTTACAGTTAAATAATTACTTATTTTCTATCATTTGTCATCAAATTATTGGCTGTTATTGTTGCTCGTTCTCGATGTCATAACTGAAGAATCTATTTTTGCCGTTTTGAAGCCTGGCTGTATAGTCTCCAAAACTAAATTGGGTTGGATCATGTCAGTGTCAATAGCACGACAGCGTTCAAACCACTCTGCATAATCTGCACACTATTCAGCTCAGGGATTTTATTATCCTAAAGGGTGGGATTCTAGCTCACTCTGGGAAAGGTGTGGATTGAGTGCATTGTGTGCATTATTATGCGTGTACGTTAACGTTTATGTATGTATGCGTAGCAGCAGCATGCTATGTTTAACCCCCAAAGTGGGTTGCCCTACTTGACTTAACCCATTTAGTCCTGACGTTGAAATTTTAAAAATGTCTTCTAAATTTTGGCAGTTTTCTGAAATACCCATGTTTCTGTATCGGTGGTTCTCAATATTTCATGTCAAGGACACCCAAAAATGTATGTAATTGGCCGCCGACCCCCATCTGAAAATATGTTGTTCCAGGGACCTTCCAGAAGCAAAAAAAATAGTTAAAAACAGAATATATTCAAACATTTGGGCCACATTTTCACAATTTTTCAAAAATAGCAGACCTACAAGCTCGTAGCGCGCCACTCGGTGGCGCGCTATGAGCTTGTAGATCTGCTATTTTTCAATAGCTAAAGTATAACATAATACTTAAAACACCAAAGGGGTTCCCGCCCAAAATGGCTTAATCACATTCAATATTAAACTGAGTTATTCGAATGAAGCGCCACCTTCGTATAAGCCCCCCTAATGTGGAGCGATGCAGGGGGGCTGTCACACTGTCGCCTCTGTGGGCATTTGAGCTGAATAATGCAGCCTCACTGAGGTTGGTGTACATTCAACACTGTGATAACATGGCTGTCATGGCATGTAATAGCATGGCTGGCTAATCTCTATCCCGCTCGCTCTCTCGCTCTCACAAACACACGTCTGAACTTCTATACTTGTGAGGACGGTATTGGAGATAGTATAAAAACAGACAATATAGTAAAATAGATAATTAACAAGCTCACAACAAGCGCAGTTGTTTGTTTTTGGCGTTTTTAGCGCATGGCTATAAGCATAACATATGTGACAGAGTCCAGTGGTTTGATAAACAAGGGGGGCATGGTCATTTTTCAGTTTTTTACATATTATGAAACTACATAATGTAAGCTTTCATATGAAGATATGACCATCTGAAACTTGTTGAACTGGAAAACAACACCACCAAACAGAACCTCTACCTCTAATCTACATGTCTTAAGGCTAACCCCAAGCTGAATCATATCTACACTATACTATAGCCTACTTACAAAAAGTATAGTAATGCACGCACGCACACACACACACACACACACACACACACACCCTCCTCATCTTAGCCGCCTGTGCCTTGTTTCTTGCGCTTCTTTCCCACTAACGCTGCATGTGCCCTCCGGCTGGTTGGGGGGGATTCATAATTTACTATGATGAAGATGGGGGAAAGAAAGAGAATCAAACGGAAGAGGCAGAATCCCCCTCGTTGGCTCTGCCGAGCATGGCGTGGCTGGCCATAAGGAAATTAATATTCCATTAGCCTAGATGAGCTCTCGCCAGGATTGCGTACGATCACCCCTCCCCCGTGCTTTGTGTTTGTGCAGCATGCACTTGTTTTACTATGCTTGTGAAGGCCAAATAATGGCCCCACACACAGTCGAGAAGATTCCTTTTGGGGCTTTTTTTATTGATAGGACTATAGGACAGTATAGACTGACAGGAAATGGGGAGAGATCGGGAGTGACACGCAGCAAAGGTCAGGATTCGAACCCGCGACACGCCCGCCGTCAAGCTGGCATTGCAGCCTAGGGGGCCCGGCCCCGGACAACCACCATATGCTCGTGGGCCGGGCCCATATTTCAACTATTGAAATAGGGAGGCTCAGAAATCATGCTCAGAAACTCGCCTAACAGTGACATTTGGTCATTTGAAACAAGATTTCTTTTTTTTTTAGTAGCCACTTATTTTTCTTACTCCATTTTCTTCCCAATTTAGTCGTAATGCTAATTAATTCCTCACCACATATATTTCGTGTCGAACAACCCACATACGTACTAGCTCACTGTACCAAATGTTTCTTTATTATCATCAATCAAACACATGCTTCAGTCAGCATTGTTCCAATCATCATTCATTACATAATTCAATAACAATAAAAGCCAAAAAAAGAGCAAGAAATGTATAACAGTATAAAACATTTGGCATTATTATTAAAGTGTGGCAATCAACATCATTATTATTATTATTTTAATTTAATTAGCTATAGTCATCATAAACAGGTAAACAGGAGAAAGTCTCCGGATGCAGGCTTTAGACATTCCCGGAAACGGCAGCGTTCCGTTTTGAGTTTGCCGGCTCCTACTTATAGCCCATCGAGGCCTGAGGACCCGGTTCTACAAAATGTCTCCCAAATTCTGACAGTTTTCTGAAAAAGTTATATCAGTGGTGCACTGGTGCAGCCTCAAACTATTTCCTGTTAAGGACCCACATAATTATCTGTATTTGGCCGTGGTTGTGGACCACCCCCCCTCCCCCAATCTGAAAATATGACGTTCCAGATGCTAATGAGTTAAAACATTCGCTGTGAAAGAATATATAGTCAAAGATTTGCGCCACGTTTTCCCGATTTTTCAAAAATAGCAGACCTACAAGCTCGTAGCGCGGCACTCGGTGCCGCGCTACGAGCTTGTAGATCTGCTATTTCTCAACAGCTAAAGTTTAAAGGGATGGTTTAAAGTGGTTTAAAGCTATGAGGTGACACAGATGCGTCCTCAGGTCTCAATGGGGCGAGGTAACCGACTCCATTCACGTGGTGGCCATTTTGTCCAAAATGCGCAATATACGGTATTACAGGAAATCTGACACATCCCGTAAATTTAACCACTTAAACCCCCAGCATCAGATATATTTAACGTGGAGCGAAAACGGAAAAGGCACCGGCAAAGAGCCCTGAGGGACCCCTGCTTAACTAAGGATAGGGTTTAAGTGGTTAAGATTTTATTTAATTTTTTTGGTACATACGCTTTACTTCTGAGAGAGAGAGAGAGAGAGAGAGAGAGAGAGAGAGAGAGAGAGAGAGAGAGAGAGAGAGAGAGAGTTTACTTCTGAGAGAGAGAGAGAGAGAGAGAGAGAGAGAGAGAGAGAGAGAGAGAGAGAGAGAGAGAGAGAGAGAGAGAGAGAGAGTTTACTTCTGAGAGAGAGAGAGAGAGAGTTGACATGGAAGACATGGAATAAGGCACAATACATACTACTGCTATAACGACACGTCAACGTCGTTCCGAGCTTCGGTCCCATAACTTCATCAACGTCATTCACATCAACGTTGTTCCGAGCTTGGGAAAAAGGGTCCCATAACTTCTCCTCTGGACCCGTGCACCTCCAGAATGTCCCTATAATCCCTGAACTAGAGTTACGGGAAGCCCCTTCCGAAACGGGATGATTGTCTCCGACGTCGGAAAGGAGTGCAGTATGCGAGTTGGCCTCGAGGCCCGTGGTGGTGGTGTTCATACTCCCATGTTAGGTGACAAGCAGCTCACTGCTGAGTGAGTGTAGTTTTCTGACTTTAGAAAAGTACACTCATTACGCGGTGAGTAGCAACAGAGCCCCCAGAATGGCTGGGCAACGTTGAAGTCGTCTCCCTACTGGTCAAAACCTGGTACTGCAGGCAGGCTGGTCCCGCCAGCAGTACCATGACGTAGAGGTACTACAAGGACAGCACGGGTGGGGGGGGTACTACGATAGGAGCCAACCAATCATATCAACGCTCACGGTGGTACTACCCGGTAGACTTCGTCGTTCTTCCGGGTCCTTCAAAACACCACTGAGCAACTTCCATTGAAGTGAAAAGCGGCGGGGGGGGGGTTGTCGCTCCTAGATATAGTACAGCTCTATGGTAGCAGGCTCACTGGTCACCCTGACACACCTCTCGGTGTTTACTGACCCGACATCCACCCTTTCACTCTGGGGCTATCACCCCGTTCACGGATTGGTCTAAAAGTTGGGTGGGCGGTCCCCTTGGTTTACATAAACCTAATAATAACCACTGGAATGGTGCAAGCTTCAAGAACCCGGGATTTAGACCCCGAACGAGAGTCAACAACGACGTCTCTTTGGCTGGTGTGTGCTTCCGTGCCGGCTCTGCGCATTGTGCAGAGTGACGTTGTTGGAAGTCAGTAACTGTGTGTGTGTGTGTGTGTGTGTGTGTGTGTGTGTGTGTGTGTGTGTGTGTGTGTGTGTGTGTGTGTGTGTGTGTGTGTGTGTGTGTGTGTGTGTGTGCGCGCGAGAGAGAGTTCATGCACGTGCATGGGAGGGCTGGGCAATATATCAACATCATATCGATATAGTGATACAAGATTAGATATGGTCGGGGATTTTGGCAATCGTAATATTGTGATATGGCATAGGGGTTATTTTTTCCTAGACTTAACCACGTTAATGATGCGTTGACACGGGCAGATACTGTACAAAGACACAGTCTACCATTCATTTTCAATGGAAGGCAGCGACATGAAGATGCAAAGATACACCAGACGTTTGCAGCCGCTGTGAAAGATACAAAGATAACAAAGCTACAGAATGAGTTGAGCTCGTTTCAACTTCAGCTGCAAATACGCTGTGTAGCTTTGCATCTTCGTATCTTTTTCATCTGCCAGTCTGAACCTAAAGAGTATATATGAATAGAGACGGCACCCGGAGGAAACCCTGAGGCGAAATGGACATAGTGGCCGAATTTGGTATTGCGGCGTGGGCCCAAACACATGAACGCGTTTGTCCGTTGACTATCATTGTGCACGTTCATGATGACACGTGAACGCTGTTTCATACGTGAACGCCACTATTTCATACGTGAACGCGTGCAATGATAGTCAACGGCCAGCGCGTTCATGTGTTTGGGGCAAATCCATCCCAGAACGCACTCTGTTCCTGAGTGAAATCGCCCCATGCGCTTTTGAGCAACATAATGCAAGTGGATGGGAGGAGATATCCGGTGCCGTCTCTATTCATATATACTCTAAGGTCTGAACGCAGCATAAGCCCCATTTTATACTTTCACAACTTGCCAAAATCAGCTAAACATAGCCCACACGCTTGCTAGCAAGCTCAGGAATCTTGTAGATCTGCTATTTTCACTATTAAAATAAGTTGAGGTACAGTACAGTATTTGGTCAAAAATCAAGTTACATTTGAGGAAACTTGTTTGTGTAAATTATGAATGACGCATGGCTGCACGCCTATTGTATAGGTACAGTATAACAGTGGTTTTCAACCAGTGGTCTGGGGGACCACCTGTGGTCCTTGAGGGGGTTCCAGGTGGTCCCCAGCTAAATAAATTATGAGTTATTTTGATCAATGTTTTGCATGTATCTCTCCTTATGGTACCAATATCAATACAGCATGGCATTGTGGACAAGATCTTATCCAATGACCACATTTTGAGTCTGAGAGGCTAAATCTCATCAAATGGTGGTCCGTACGTGGCTCCAAAGCCAAATAAATAATGGACCTTGATATGAAAAGGTTGAAAACCACTGCTGCATACAACGGGGGGGGGGGGGGGGGTGTTCATTTTTTAAGCGAGGCGTGTAGCGGAGGAAGGAAGGAAGGAAAGAAGGAAGGCAGGCGTCTGGACGTTAGGAGTCATCCCTGTCGACGTCCTCGCTGGCCTCGTCCCTCTGCGACAGGAGGAAGGTCTCCCACACAGCCAGGCACTGGAAACATAGAAAAAACACACACAAGTGATGGATTACATTCTGTCTTTAACACATCGAACGTGATAAACGTATTTTGACGTTCTTAATTAGCCCTCGGTCCGATGCGAGAAATACGTAGAAATACGTTTCGAGCACCTTTTTATTGATTACTTTCAATCAACTTTCTACTAGATCAAGCAGCCCCGATCCATGCCACAACTAGCCTGGCTCCAGCCCTGAATCGCTAGCCACGCCCATTAAGAAAATATGTTCTGGCGATTCAGGTCTGGAGTCTCTGCCTACGGC
This sequence comes from Electrona antarctica, assembly GCF_951216825.1. NCBI lineage: Eukaryota > Metazoa > Chordata > Actinopteri > Myctophiformes > Myctophidae > Electrona > Electrona antarctica. The sequence continues at coordinate 37,271,489 of NC_136801.1, read as the reverse complement.
GGCGTTAGTGTCGTTCGGAAATCCGATCACAGCAGCTGGTTGGCCATCAGCCGCGTCACTCGACAGCGTCAGACAAAAAACATGGCTGCCCCCACTGCGGTGACTCACGACCGCATCAATCGGCCGATCGGCTTGCCTCCCCCTACCCTCATGTTTATTTTTTTTTATTTTTCTCTCTCCAAAATGAGTTAATAGCACAGGCAGACTCTTCACATACTAGAGCATGTCTGAAATAAGTGTCAGAGCTGAAATCGACATGTAAATATGAAATAAATGCTTAAACATGTAGCTATGGTGTAATGTTAGAGACCACAGAAGTGAACCTTTCAAGCCTGTTTTCTCAACTCGCTGTTTTCTGCAAGACATTACTCTATAAGACATATCTCCAAAACTGGTGGATCAAACTGAACAACCAATGTCAATTGGTTCCCTGCTTTAATATGACGTGAAAAAACGAAAATAAAAAAAAATCCAATGGCAGTCCCTCAGTCAAATTTAGTCGCATATGGAGATCTAAAATTCTGAGAATCATGGTGTTATGTCAAATGTGTGTCAAAGACAAATTTCAGTATGAACTGACAATAAAGTAGTACTATAGCATCATCATCAATCAGGTTAATTGTCACATCACAGGTATAGAGTAAAAAAGTGAGGATAGCAGCAGATGTATACAGGACCATACAAATAAAAACAATGCATTTTATGGTAATGTATTAGATCATGTATCTATACTGTAGATGGTGTTCTGATCCAGGATTAGCAGCTCTGGATGCTGACTATGGGTGCAGTTGTTCCTGATCCTGATGGATACGTTTCTCATGGACATTGTCATGCAAACCAACCAGGCTGTATATATGGTGGCTACAGTAGAGAATCTATTCTATTGTTTGAGTTAGGTCATTTCAGTATAGCTATAGGCAGGGCAGGAATTTCACGGTGGCCATGGCCGTCGTTGCCCCTCTCTTTGGCCGTGTGCCCCTCGAAAAATTGTATGCCCAGGCGGCCACAGTGGCCGTTGTTGCCCATGTGCCCCGACAGGCGCCCACAGCAGTTCATTTTACAGTATTTCCTCTGCGCAATTTTCCAGTCATTACGGTAACCAATGTTCCCCAAATGTCCCCGCAGAACAAATCTGTGTAGCGCACATGAACATGAACACCAGAGATATATCTGTGTATTGTAGTTGTGTTGCCATTTGCCAAGTGGTTTGATTCTTTTGCGTTTCTTTGCCTTAATAACTACCCCCGCTGGTCGTCATCACACACACACACACACACACACACACACACACACACACACACACACACACACACACACACACACACACACACACACACACACACACACACACACACACACACACACACACACACACACACACACACACACACACACACACACACACACACACACACACACACACACACACACACACACACACAGATCTGTCACTCTTTACCTCTTCCCGTTCTCCCCCCCCCCTCTCCAACTCCCCAGCGATGTCATCAGCTTGGCAGCAGGCCAACAGTACACACATCACACTTCGTTTACAACGCCAATATAGTTCTATAGACCTGGACGGCCGGGGGAGGGTGCGGGGGCGAGGGCGGGGGTGGAGGCGATGGAATCAATTCAATCAATCAATCGCCGCTCCGTCAGCGCGTGTCAAAAAGAAAAGCGTCCCGAGTTTCTCCGCGGTAATATCGGGCCCCGTGTTTACGAGGTGACAATAAGTCACTTCTCTCTCGGCCCTTCTATTTTAACCCATTTTGACCCGAGATCAGATTCTGAAAATGTCTTCTACATCCTGACAGTTTTCTGAAAAAGCCAACGTTCTATGTCAGTGGTTCTTCGATTTTTCAAAAATAGCAGACCTACAAGCTCGTAGCGCGCCACTCGGTGGCGCGCTATGAGCTTGTAGATCTGCTATTTTCAATAGCTAAAGCATAACATAATGCTAACACCAAAAGGGGTTCCCGCCCAAAATGGGTTAAAAGAGCCAATTTCGTTGAGCGCTTGCGCCGGCTGCGGCGGCGGCCCGGCGCCGTCTCATCCGTTTGTCAACGCCGGGCAGGTTTGTTGATGAATGCCGCGACCCAGACGACCCCTCCCTCCCTCCCTCCCGCACGCCAATCTGTCACTCCGTTCTCCACGCCGCTCTGCATCCCTTTATGCCACCCTGTTATTTCTCATTTTCTCTTATCCTTTCTTTCCCTCACTTCTTTGGTCTCCTCTCTCTCTCTCTCTCTCATGTCCTCTCGTACATACATGTATAGAGTGCATATGCAAGGGGTAATGTATGACGTACGCGTAGGCTGTAGTTGAGAAATAATGATGATGTTTAACCCATTTTGACCTGAGATCAGATTCTGAAAAGGTCTTCTACATCCTGACAGTTTTCTGAAAAAGCTATGTTTCTATGTCAGTCGTTCTTCGATTTTTCAAAAATAGCAGACCTACAAGCTCGTAGCGCGCCACTCGGTGGCGCGCTATGAGCTTGTAGATCTGCTATTTTTCAATAGCTAAAGCATAACATAATGCTAACACCAAAAGGGGTTCCCGCCCCAAAATGATTTAAACACATTTAGACCTGAAGACGATTCTACAAATGCCTTCTAAATCCTGACAGTTTTCTGAAGAAAAAAAACAACATGTCTCTATGTCAGTGGTTCTCAAACTATTTCATGTCAAGGACCCCCAAAAATATATGTAATTGGCCACATAGCCCCATCTAAGAACTATGTTGTTCCAGGGACCCCCCCCCCCCCCCCCAGAAGCAAAGCTTTGAGTTAAAAACGTTCGCTCTGAAAGAATATATATTCAAAGCTTTGCGCCACATTGTCACAATTCTTCAAAATTAGCAGATCTACAAGCTCGTTGTGCGGCACTCGGTGCCGCACTATGAGCTTGTATATCTGCTATTTTTCAATAGCTAAAGTATTTTATTTTATTTATTTATTTGACAGGGACAAAGCTCATTAATCAACATGTCAGTTTTCATCTGTAAATGGGCCATAGGACTGTGTGAGATGTTTGGCAAAATGTTTAGGAGTAATATATACATGTTTTTTTGTTTGTTAGTTTTTTGCAAGAATTTTCTTCACTTATGCTACATAAGTTGTATACAGATCGATGCAGTTATAGCTAAAAACAGGAATTGGCCTGTTATAGCGCCGCCATGAGGCTGATTTGGGGGGAAAAAGAGTGGCATGTCGTCCTCGGCCTAGTGGAAATGTGCGTGTATAATTTCACGGAAATTGCACACTGTGTTTGTGATTTGTGGCATTTTGTTCGAAACGGACCAGTTTGGTTTGGAAGCCAATCTTAGCCAATCAGGATGGGAGATGGGAAATGGTGCAGATCCGTGTTGATCACATGACTATGGAGATAGTGTATACCAAATTGTGTGATGTATGGATGAAATTTGTACGAGTAATCTACAGAAATGTGTTTTGCCTAAATCGGCCTCATGGTGGCGCTATAACAGGCCGTTGAAGAATATTTGGGGCAGAGGTTCGTCGTTGGCATCCAGGGAGTGTGTGCAAAGTTTGGCATGGATCGGGCCAACGGTGGCGGAGATTAGCTGGTAACGGACGGACGGACGGACGGAAGGAAGGACGGACGGACGGACGGAGTGCAAAACATACTCTCTCCCCATGCCTTCGGCCTGGTGGAGACAATAAACATGGTACAGGGGACAGAACAACCGCAAAGTAAAGTGAAAAATGACACCGGTGATGAATACTAAATAGTGCTGATAATTACTATGATTACAGATTTGAATTGTTTTAGCCACCTTTTCAGGTTGAATTTGAAGGTTAGATAGTTGGAAGTCTCTTACTTCTGTGGGAAGACTGTTCCAGTGATGGGAGGCTCTAACAGAGAAGACTGTTTTACGAAACACACTACGTCTGATTGGCACTTCACAGTCCCCTCTATAACATAAACACCAAAAGGCGTTCCCGTCTAGAATGGGTTAAACACCGAGACAAAGTCGAGGTGTTTAACACTCTGACCGGGGCTATTTAATCCATTAAATCATAGCGCCCAGCGATTTATAGCAGCGGAGCACTTTTCCAGACGGACCGGATGTTATCCCGGATGTGGCTGAAGCAGCTAAATGTAGCCACTCTAGACACTCTAGAGCCGATCGACAACAACGGGAGGTTTTATTAATTCTATCTATCTAGACACTCTAGAGCCGATCGACAACAACGGGAGGTTTTATTAATTCTATCTATCTAGACACTCTAGAGCCGATCGACAACAACGGGAGGTTTTATTCATTCTATCTATCTAGACACTCTAGAGCCGATCGACAACAACGGGAGGTTTTATTAATTCTATCTATTTAGACACTCTAGAGCCGATCGACAACAACGGGAGGTTTTATTCATTCTATCGCGACTAGCGACTGGACCAGTTCTGCTGCATAATTACCGTTCCCAATATCGCCGCTAAGTCAAATAATAGTCAATAATATATAACATAATAATAATAATAATAAATCAAAAAAAGATATATAGGCAAAATCTGGAAACGAAATATAAACTAATTATACAAATATTGAAAAAAAGCTAAATCCGTGTCAGTGGCTTCAAAACCGTGGCATGTCGTCAGTTTATAGATTAGCTATGGCTGAAGTGGTTTGCGAAAAATGCATCAACAAATCAAAACCATGCTCGTGCTGCCCATATCGCTTGATTAACTCTCACTTGAATCTCCACCCGAGATCCTCCACTTGTCAAGTTGCATTAACCCATTTTGGGCGGGAACCGCTTTTGGTGTTAGCGTTATGTTATGCTTTAGCTATTGAAAAATAGCAGATCTACAAGCTCGTAGCGCGCCACTCGGTGGCGCGCTACGAGCTTGTAGGTCTGCTATTTTTGAAAAATCGAAGAACGACTGACATAGAAACATATACTTTTTCAGAAAACTGTCAGGATGTAGAAGACATTTTTTAGAATCTGATCTCAGGTCAAAAGGGGTTAAGGAACAGCCTCTCTCTGTCATGCTAGTTCACTACGGTGGCAGCCTGACAGCGGCTCAAGTTGAGCCCTTGCCGTTTTGATTAAAAAAGGACAAAACAAACCGTCAGACGCTTGGCAAACGTCTGGCCTGGCATGACTCGACTATAAACGGAGATGACGCGGAGCCGATCCGGGGGGAGCATTAAGCGACGCAGCGTATTATCGCTGACCTTGTAAAAAATAATTGGCTTGGTCGTTTCATTGAAATCACCTGGGTGGAGGATCAGTTCCTGGTCACGGCTCAAAGAAGGGTGCTCTTTATAAATACTTATAAACACTGGAGTCAATGTGGTGCGGTAAAGGCTGCAAACGTGCAGTCATGGCTGAGGGAAGTAGGGGTGCTGGGGGGGCTGTAGCACCCCCTCCCCCCAGGCACAGCCCCCCCTCGAACAGGAGGGGAAGAAGGAAAAAAATAATAAAATATGCTGTATCACAGTATTGGCACCTTATCCTGGTTAATTGCCTGTGTCAGTTCGTTCATATAACTTGCGTGTGTAGAGGGAAAGTAAAGGCCACGTTTGCGCGTGCAAATGCGCGTGCATGATGCGTGTGCACGCGCATTTTTGCGGCGCGCGCTATGCTACTACTAGACGCTCAGCCCCTGCTTGTGTAAAGTACTTCCCGCGGGCCTGCGTGCAGTGGCAGCCTTAGGGCCGATTCATACTCCTATTTTAGAGCCGAATAAAAGTCGGTTCGGCTCTGTAGAGCCTACAATGTGACGTCATTTGAGGTGGGGGGGGGGGGGGGTACCGTCCTAAAGTCGGCTCTTCGGTGCTACTGAAAATGTCTGACGAGCCGAAATCATTTCGGCACTACAGCGCCGAAACAGCGGTAAAATAGGAGTATGAATCGGCCCTTATGTTTCAGAAACGACTTGGTGCACAGTGTACTGGTTACAAACAGAACAGTGGGTCCTCAAACCTTGTCATGTCAAGGACCCCTGAATGAAGTGGCGGGGACTTTTTAAATATATTTTGGAAACAGAAAACAGACAGACAAAACAGTGGAATACATTTACATAACATTACATGGGGAACACAGCATACAAATAAACCTAAAACAAGATCACAAATGGTTGCAGCTTTGGTTTTCAAGCAACCGTCTTTTCAGATTGAATTTAAAATATGGAAATGTAGCACAATCCCTTATACGCCGAGGAAGGCCAGTCCATGCTACACAATCCTGTACTGAGGACATTTTGACCGAATGTTGTTTGCCGGTGCGGCACTTGGCAATCTCCTCGAGTGGTTGCTCTGGTACCGATTCCCCTATCAGGCTTCAGTTTAATTAATTCACTTAGGGGGGGGGCGGGCACAGACCATGGAGGGTCTTGTATATGACCCCAACCTGTTTGAATTTTTTAAAGTTATCAAAGCTAAAAAAAAAAATAGCCTCCGGAGGATGTTACAATGATGATATGAGTGAGGCTTCCTGTCTCAAGTTGTATACTCGTCTTTAGCCGATACAATTTTAATTGACGTAAATAATTAGCAATCACACTTTACAGATTATTTTTATCTGAGACCTCGAACGACAGAAATGGGTTTCAAAATTAGGTGCCGTCTTACGAGTACGGGGACATCATACAGTATGGTGCACTGTAACACATAAACTGCCAGAACATCATGTTTTTGTGTAATAAACGTCAATTATTAACCCTACTATATACTTCTGCGCACATCATGTGAACAATACCGGAAATACCCCAGATAACTGATCTAAAAGCGAGATTTGTAAATCTGCTATTTATGCCATTTCTGTAAACCTTTTGGCAATAATGTCCGCCTTAACCCATTTTAGGCCGGAACCCCTTTTGGTGTTAGCATTAGGTTATGCTTTAGCTATTGAAAAATAGCAGACCTACAAGCTCGTAGCGCGCCACCGAGTGGCGTGCTACGAGCTTGTAGGTCTGCTATTTTTTTTAAATCGAAGAACGACTGACATAGAAACATAGCTTTTTCAGAAAACTGTCAGGATGTAGAAGACATTTTGTAGAATCGTCCTCAGGTCTAAATGGGTTAAATTCCAGTGTTCGATTACATGTTACCCCCCTAGCTAGTAGCGAGCACTGCGGCTAAATATAACATTTTCCACCCCACATAATTCCCACGACTGAACTTGCATCGAACTACCATTGGAGCATTGGCAGCATAATCTACTCCACAAATCCCTTTTCAGGAATCCAGTGGCAGAGATAAGGGTGACAAACGGTGTAACACCACGGATGTCGATGCCGTTTCCCCGGGGGAACGATAAAAATCCATTTCAGGAGAATGGATTTATTTACAGGGCTTGCCGAGGAGGTCGGAACTCTCTAAGCCACGGCGATAACCACGGAAGCAGGACGTTGTAGCGATACGACTTGGGTAGCAACACAATGTATAGCAGCCGAAGGAAAGACAGCAATTATTTGTTTCCACGATATTCTCTGGGCTTTTCTGCCTACATTGATAAGGACACAGTGAATATATAATAGACAGGAACCAGGGAGAGAGAGTAACACGCAGCGAAGGTCGCCTGGGATCGGGACTCAAACCAGTGACACACTGTCAGGCATGTGCCTATATGGATATGGTAAATAAAATGGTAAATGGTGCATTTATATAGCGCCTTTATCCAAGGCGCTTTACATAGATTGTGCATTACATTCACCCATTCACACACATTCATACACCGATTGCGGCGGAAGCCATGCAAGGTAACAACCAGCACATCGGGAGCAATTTGGGGTTCAGTGTCTTGCCCAAGGACACTTCGACATGTAGCCAGGAGGAGCCGGGGTTCGAACCGCCGACCCATGGATCATTGGACGACCTGCTCTACCTCTTGAGCCACAGTCGCCCTGGACCGCTAGGCCAGCGGGCACCCCAGCAATTTGAGGTTTGAATAGATGTGCAGAGCACCGAGACAATGGAATGCTCAACTGACAGCCATATATGGCCATGAATTTCCTAACATTTGCACCAAACTTTTTTTTTATACGTATAATATTTCACCGGTAATGTTTCACAATAACCTTTTCAAATTATTTTGACCCTAGTTACGCTTAATTTCTGCTATGTCCAGCTTTGAGGGTTTGTGTTAACACATACATTGTCCTAACACAAACATTGAATGCACCACTCAGTTCACACGGGTGTGATTTTTATTCCAACTAATGCCTAATGCCTATATCAAAAACTGGAGCATGTGTTCTTCGCAAACAGAGGCAATGGTTAACCATTTATGGGGCCGACATGTACCAGAACGTTTACCCTTTCCGGTATTTATGTATTTACAGTTAACTACAATAATTAGTTACTTTTTCAGGTTCCTTCCGTATGGACACATGCTGTGATTACAGTAGAGCTACAAGGGGTGTCACTAGAACAGACTAGCCTGCCTGCAGGCAGTGGTGGAAAGTAACTAAGTACTTATACTTAAGTACTGTACTTTGTTTTGAGGTATTTGTACTTTACTTGGGTATTTCCAATTTCCAGTACTTCTACTCCACTACATCTCAGAGCCAAAATTTGTACTTTTACGCCACTACAATTATTTGAAAACTTTAGTTACTAGTTACTTTGGAGATTTTAATTTTGATTAGAAAACATACATTAACCACATCAACCCTATACATTTCGGCCATTTGAAAATAGCCGATCTACAAGCTCACAATGCGTCGCAACACGACGCATTGTGAGCTTGTAGAAAACACTCCTTGGGCCTTTTTAAGCCCGATGAGTGTTTTTCGTGCAAAACGAATGCTTGGAATGGATTCAGAATCATGAAAAGCCCCTAGTTTGACCCCTACTTTGGCCATAGACAAATTGAACACCCAATATATAGTAGCCATTGTTTTATAATAAAGCGAACACAAACTCGCAGCACTGACATGAATTGATTAACCCCTTTAGGCCAGAGGCGTATCTACAATAAGATGTCCAAATCCATTTCGGCCTGCAGGCCAAAATCCATACACCGAGGACAAAAACAAGACCTGAGAACTATTAGTGGGCAGCGGATTGGCCGTTGCGCGTATAAAGCGCGACCCTCGATCACCCATTGGAATGTAAATGCATGCCTTTCAGCCTTTGTATCCTACTGTCTGGCAGGTATATCTCTTTGAAAACCTTTAGTGCTATACTGATTGTGCGCGGGGGGACGACAATTAACACATCTTGCCTGCCCAAAATGTCGTTCCTGGAAACGCCACTGATTTAGGCCCGACGTCAAAATTAAAAAAATGTCTTCTAAATCCCGACAGTTTTCTGGAATACCTATGTTTCTATATCAGTGGTGCTCAATATTTCATGTCAAGGACCAACAATTGTAATAGGCCACCGACCACCACCTAAAAATATGTTGTTCCAGGGACCCTCCAGAAGAAAGGATTTGAGTTCAAAATGTTCGCTCAGAAAGAATATATTCAAAGATTTGTGCCACATTTTCACGATTTTTCAAAAATAGCAGACCGAGTGCCGCGCTATGAGCTTGTAGATCTGCTATTTTTCCAACAGCTAAAGCATAACATAATGCTATAAACACCAAAAGGGGTTCCCGTCTAAAATGGGTTAATGCAGCAGATTTGTGGATAAACTGTCCACCCCTGTTGTCTGGATGCCAAAGATATCGGCAGTCTGGGCGTGGGACACATATTGACAGGAAGATGAGGCAGCACAGTGGATGCAATTTATTTGCACGGAAATTGCCACATTATAAAATATATTATGAAAAAATGCTGGCGATACTGGCATGCAACGTTGACATGTACAGCACAACTAGCACGGCCTATATCAACCCATCATTTCGCAAGGGAAAGTATGTTTTAAGCAAAGTATTCAAATGCAAGTCAATCATTACACCCAAACAGAGCCATAGAGTGAGACAGAGTTACGACAACTCCGTTCACTTCATAGTGGCAGCGGTGGCCGAACGGATTGCGGAGCGGTCTTGATACCGGAAGGTCGCCATTTCGAATCAGCGGTCCAACACGTTAAAATTACCACCGCTGAAGTGCCCTTGAGCAAGGCATTGAACCACTACCATGAAATGTTCTATGAGCAGGGCCTGTCTGGAAACAAGTTATTGAGCTTAGCCCAGATACCCTGGGTAAATATAGTAACTTTGCTTTGCTTTGGGCCAGGCTCTTCTACATAGACTTCTATTGGGGGGACAACCGGAAGTTTACAGAATGCATTTGGAGTCTATGGGCTCGCACGAGTATATGAACCACGTGACCGGGCTGTTTTCTGCCCCCTCAATGTCTATGGCTCTGCACCCAACTAACCTCTAAGCCACATACGGTACCTAAATTCTAACCTAAATCAATGTTTAAACATAAAACAACCTAGTTGTGACTGAGCACCAGAAAATGGTCCTCAAATTGTCAATATCTCACATTCTACATACTACACCTACACACACACACACACACACACACACACACACACACACACACACACACACACACACACACACACACACACACACACACACACACACACACACACACACACACACACACACACACACACACACACACACACACACACGCACACACGCCCACACGCCCATCTAATGGGTGATACATTTACACTTGTTAGCAGGGGTGGACGATGTGAAACCTGACCTCCAAAAAAAAGCTGTGGACAGCAAATTTTTACTTCACTTCCATGCGCTCTTTGGATTAATCATGATCCTCAAAGGCTTTATATCCTCATGTTCCACATATAATGAACGAGGTCTGAACAAAATGAACACGTCACCCTTTTATCCGGCTTAGCCTTATCCACTTTTCTGGTCGTGCCGGCAGTGCCTTAACCCATTCTGACCTGAGATCAGATTCTAAAAATGTCTTCTACATCCTGACAGTTTTCTGAAAAAGCTATGTTTCTATGTCAGTCGTTCTTCGACTTTTCAAAAATAGCAGACCTACAAGCTCGTAGCGCGCCACTCGGTGGCGCGCTATGAGCTTGTAGATCTGATATTTTTCAATAGCTAAAGCATAACATAATGCTAACACCAAAAGGGGCCCCCGCCCAAAATGGGTTAATTCGCCGAGGCTTGCCTCAGCATCGCAAACCAACAAAAAAACGTGAGGATTTGCATCGATCTCGCTAAATAACCGTTATGGAAACAAAAGTCTTGCAGATCCGCAGAAATCTTTCATCTAAAGGGCCCCCCGAGGTTGATCTTTGCCTGCCGGGATTGGAAAGGACAAAGTCTCGGGGGGGGAACACTGGGTTCGGGGTGGATAATGTTCGGATTGAGCTGTGTAGCGGCACATTCTGCATGTCTGTTTCTCTGCTGATTCTATGAGTCCTAGGGTAGATGGTCAGACAAATGGTCATGGGCGACTGCGGCTCAAGAGGTAGAGCAGGTCGTCCAATGATCCACGGGTCGGCAGTTCGAATCCCGGCTCCTCCTGTCTACATGCCGAAGTGTCCTTGGGCAAGACACTGAACCCCAAATTGCTCCCGATGTGCTGGTTGGTACCTTGCATGGCTTCCGCCGCAATCGGTGTGTGAATGTGTGTGTGAATGGGTGAATGTAATGCACAATCTATGTAAAGCGCCATGGATAAAGGCTCTATATAAATGCACCATTTACCAAATGCACCATTTACAAACCAATGGAAAATATCATCCGTTTGAATTCTGCCCATTCTGAACATGGGCTTGTCATGTGGGTTATTTAAGGTCACTTGGGGGGGTGGGGGATTACATCTAAAAAATGTGGTCAAGGCATCTCTGATGAAAGAAACCTATTCGTCTGGGAAAATGTGAATGTTTTAGCGTTTTGCAAAGAAAGAACTAGAGCTCCGATGGCAAAAAGAGTGACAAAAAGAGTGGACAGCGTTATAGCGCTGTGCAGTCGTCTGAGATTCAAGGTACAGTCGTCCGTTCTAACCAGGACGAGACTGGGGCATTATGTTCTAACTTGGTGGTTTTCAAACATTTTAATTCCAAGGACACCCCAGATTGGTGTGCATTAACCCATTTTGACCTGAGATCAGATTCAAAAAATGTCTTCTACATCCTGACAGTTTTCTGAAAAAGCTATGTTTCTATGTCAGTCGTTCTTCGATTTTTCAAAAATAGCAGACCTACAAGCTCGTAGCGCGCCACTTGGTGGCACGCTATGAGCTTGTAGATCTGCTATTTTTCAATAGCTAAAGCATAACATAATGCTAACACCTAAAGGGGTTCCCGCCCAAAATGGGTTAAGACCACCCAAGTCAGAGAGAGTGCGTGCACAAATGGAACCAAGTGGACGAGTACGATTCCATCTGATTCCATGTGTGCAGTCTCTGGGTTACAGACTTGCAAGAGTCTATTTGGTTCCTGACAATCAATCATTTAAACAGGGACCCCCCCTGGACCGCACGTCCAAAGTTTTGTTTGAATGTCATAGGCAAGCATCCAGGCGGACCGTGTCAGTGTGGACATCTGGAGACAGTGCAACATGGTCTGTTTCTCGTGTAATACAAATAAGAGACATCATTTATTCAGGGGGATTTCCGGATCCGGGTCCTTATGGATTTCTCTTTCAAGTCTATATGGTTACATCGGTGGCGGTGGCTCAGGGGTAGAGTGTCTGGATGGTATCCGTAAGGTTGCCAGTTCGAACCCGGGCTCCCCCAGAGTTACTGTCGAAGTGCCCTTGAGCAAGACACTGAACCCCTAATTGCTCCCGATGTGCTAGTTGGTGCCTTGCATGGTTTCCGCTGCCATCGGTGTATGAATGGGTGAATGTAATGCACAATCTCTGTAAAGCGCCTTGGATAAAGGCGCTATATAAATGCACCATTTACCATTTTACATCCTAGAGGAATTTAACATATTGGAACTGTACTAATGGTCTATATTAAAAAATGCAATAAAACTAAACCGTTGGCCCGTCTCCACAGGCGACGGTTGTCGTCTTCTCGTGTACTGTCGGGAAATTCAAAGAAAGCAACAAAAAGGAGGACGTGTCTCGTTTCACGATATTTAACCTTAATTCTATAACGCCGTTCTGATCGAGGCTGGAACATTAAGCTTCAGAAGCACTTGTGGTGGACGATGTTGGGGCCCGACTCGTCGTACTCCTCCTTGCTGATCCACATCCACTGGAAGCCCGACAGGGAGCCCATGATGGACCCTCCGATCCAGACCGAGTAGGTCCGCTCTTGCGGGGCGATGACCTTGATCTTCATGGAGGGCGGCGCCAGGGCCGTGATCTCCTTCTGCATCCTGTCGACGATGCCCGGGAACATGGTGGAGCCTCCGGACAGCACCGTGTTGGCGTACAGGTCCTTGCGGATGTCCACGTCGCACTTCATGATGCTGTTGAAGGTGAGCTCGTGGATTCCGCAGCACTCCATGCCGAGCATCTGCGGGTTGAAGAGGGGCTCCGGGCAGCGGAACCGCTCGTGGCCGATGGTGACGACCTGCCCGTCGGGCATCTCGTACCTCTTGTCCAGGGCCGAGGAGTACCTGGACGTGTCCATCTCGAGGTCATAGTCCAGCGCGATGTAGGTCAGCTTCTCCTTGATGTCGCGCACGATCTCCCGCTCGGCCGTGGTGTTGTAGACCATCCCGCGCTCCGTCAGGATCCTGATGAGGTAGTCGGTGAGGTCGCTGCCGGCCAGGTCCAGCCGCTGGATGGCGTGGGGCAGGGCGTAGCCGTCGTAGATGGGCACCGTCTGGGTCACGCCGTCGCCGGAGCTCAGGACGATGCCGGTGGTGCGGCCCGACGCGTACAGCGACAGCACGCCGGGGTTGGCCACGTGCATGCCGAGGGCGTTGAAGGACTCGAACATGATCTGGGCCATCTTCTCCCGGTTGGCCTTGGGGTTCAGGGGGGGCTCCGTGAGCATTATGCAGTAGTCGTCGGGGGTGATCCGGAGCTCGTTGTAGAAGGTGTGGTGCCAGACCTTCTCCATGTCGTCCCAGTTGGTGACGATGCCGTGCTCTATCGGGTACTTGAGCGTCAGGATGCCTCTCTTGCCCTGAGCCTCGTCGCCGATGTAGTTGCTCTGCTGGCGCATCATGCCCACCATCACCTCCTGGTGCCGCGGGCGACCGATGATGGAGGGAAAGACCGAGCGGGGAGTGTCGTCTCCGACGAACCCGGCCTGGACCGTGCCGGAGCCATTGTCAATAACTATAGCGAGAATGTCATCTTCCATGACTGCACTCTAGTCTGTTGCACGTTTGGTTATAATGATTGGTGGGGAGCGTTTTCCTGTTCCTTTTATGCGAGCGTTGCCGTGATGTCGCCGCGGTGTAGAAATGCATATGACCAAATATGACCTAAAACACTAGAATACCTTGTTTAACACATGGTCTGCTGCTGACATGGGTGTATATATATATATATATATATATATATATATATGTTTATATATATATGTTTTTTAATATCCATCTATTGTCTGCTGCTGACGTATATATACGTTTTATATCGCTTTATATGGATATGAAACTGTGGAAACTATGGAAAATCAACTTTCAGTCCTGAGACGGTTGCTAGGCAACGCACATCCATAGAGTCCTGTTCAAAAAATGTCAATCTTCTCTCGCTGTTTTCTCGGAAACTACGGCACTGTCCGTGGTGTTGAACAGACATCAGAGGTTCGGATCAGATTTTTCACGGGGATTGCGATTACAATATTAACATTTCGGGAGAATGATAGACATCGTGTGCTAATGCTAACATTAGGCCTATTTTCTTTCTCCTCTCATTTGCCGAGACGGGAAAACAGAAGTGCTTGCGTAGTAATACGCATATCCGGCCGGCGCAAGCCAACTACCAACGCCGGCAGTCTAAGGGCCGATTCATACTCCTATTTTACCGCTGTAGTGCCGAAATGATTTCAGCTCGTCAGATATTTTCAGTAGCATCGAAGAGCCGACTTTAGGACGGTACCCGACCCTCCGGACCTCAAATGACGTCACATTGTAGGCTCTACAGAGCCGAACCGACTTTTATTCGGCTCTAAAATAGGAGTATGAATCGCGCCTAAGTGTTTTAAGAAGTCACTTTGGAACCTTTTCTCTACTATGCAGTTAATTGCAGCCTCTGCCTTACGGAAATTGCAGTAGGTCATGTTGTCATTTTGATCCTTTTTGAGGGGCACTAGCCGTCTGGCTTTTGAAATTACGTCATGTTCAGAGCACTTTAAACAAACATTGCCCAGGCACCCCTCACTTCACACGAGTGTGACTCGTTTGACTAATTGTCCATCCCTACTGTCCCATTGAGTAATTAGTGGACATTGACACCAGGCCAGCCAGCCAGTCAGGCCGTGCTGTAACGGAGGTGTTTGCTAGGATGTTTTGGGCCTATGGGCGAACGCTACACAGTAGCTCCTCTGTGCGTGGGGGTTGATGAGGTGTGTGTGTAGCACCAGGCTCCATGATGACACACTTTCACACCTCCAGCACATGGGGCACGCACAGCTCTGTGACACTGGGCTGTCACAAACCGCAGCTGGCACCATCAGACACCATGCACGTGAGCACGGGACGGTGCGTAACCTAATGCAGTGACACAGGCGCTCACACAGAGCCACACGCACCCGGGCCTGTCAAAGGGATGGCTCCATATTCAAATGCCAAATCAGAATAAGGCTGTCACGGTTGCACATTTAACACTCCGACCGCGATAAGCGTATCAATACGTTCTTAATTAGCCATGCGTCCGATGCGAGACACCTTTCTTTCAATGTGTTGTTGAGCCAAAACTAAATCTCAAAATCTTAAGTTTTGGAACCTTGAGGCAGAGTTGTATCACTCACTAGACAAACTACAGCATTAATGACATGAGAGTTGACCTGTGGGTCGGGGCAGCTTGCGGGGTAAGCTTCATTAGCATTTAGCTTAGAGCAAGGCAGTCGGCACACATATGAGAACAGTACAAAAATAATACAAAAGTGCACTCGTCGTAGCACATTATCCCCGCCAGGCTGGGTTACCTACCCAAGGACTGTCAGCTGTGCAGCTGCAGTTCCACGAGGAAGCTGCGGGGGAAATAGTTTGTACAAGTAGGTATTGCAATGGTGTAGGCAGTTGTATATACTTTTGTCTTTTAGATGTTCAGAGCTTAAAGAGCAATGTGTATTTTGTGAAGTTTTCAAAGTGTTTGCTTTGGGAAGGACGGGCGCTGCTCCACGCATGAACAGTCAAGACACTTCACTCGGGGTAATTAAGGACTCATTACCTACAGCATGTGTGCCTTCACGCACACATGCTTATAAAACCAATACGGGCAGATGCAGCAGATGCAACACACACACACACACACACACACACACACACACACACACACACACACACACACACACACACACACACACACACACACACACACACACACACACACACACACACACACACACACACACACACACACACACACACACACACACACACACACACACACACACACACACACACACACACACACACACACACACACACACACACACACACACACACACACGGCCCTGGGCTGAAGGACTCATTACAAGCTTCATTAGGAAAGCTGTGGACTGTCCTTTGGGCTCTCATGGCCTAGCTGGTGAACAGGTAAACATAATCAGAAGAACATACACAGATGGCCGAGCACATATTGTAGCACAGTGGTTCCCAAAGTGGGGTCCGGGGACCCCCAAGGGTCCTTGAGGGAGTTCCAGGGGGTCCCCAGCTAAATGATAGTTTAGAACAAAATGGACCCTTATGGGTCTGTAACTCTGAGAGTGTACAAATGGAACCAAATGGACCCTAACGGGTCAATTTGGTTGCATTTGTACACAGTTAAATTAACATTGATTTTACAATATAAATTGGGGGTCCCAGAGATATAAATGCCATTAAATGGGGGTCAGTAGACTAATGCATGTCAAACTGGGGGTCCTTGAAATTAAACGGGTTGAGAATCTCTGCTAGAGCCGTACAAATCTTCTCTCATGGGGGTCCCTGGCATATCTTTTCAAATGGGGGTCTGCGGGCCAATACATGTCTATTTGGGGGTCCTTGACAGGAACGGATTAACCCCCATGAGGGCCCCTGAGCCGTTAATGTGTTGGGGGCCCCATACCACATTTTTTGTGTTTTTATTAACTTTTTTACCTAATTTTAACTAAATCAATGGCCAATATCAGGGCCTCAAACCCAGTACCACGCGGTCCAGTTTTCTCAAAGGGCCCCTAACAGCCAAGGGCCCCTGGGCCCCGGTCCCACTGGCCCAATGGCTAATTTGGCCCTGGTCCTTGACATGAAAAAGTTGCTGTAGCAGAACCTCTCACTCACTTACTTTTTTTTAGCAGTGATGGAAAAAGTACTAGGCTATTGCTTTTACTCAATAAAAGTACCAATACTGCAATATAGAAACACTATATATATATATATATATATTAGTGGTGGGCATAGATTAATTTTTTAAATCGCGATTAATCGCACTGCAATCCTGGAGTTAATCGCGATTAATCGCGATTAAAATGGCTCATTTGAACTCTGCCGAAGGCATTGAAAATATGTGTGCGCTACCTAAATAATGACCAGAAGTAAGTCCTTGTGAACAGGTTTAGACCAGGAGCCCTAATTATGGATACAACTAGCCTATTAATACCTTATATTTCATATTGTGAGTTTGTAGAACTAGAAAGTCTAGTCATTATAAGCTACTTTGGACTTGTCTATCTGTAAAGTTTCTTTAAAATATTGGTGGTCCTTGATATGAAAATGCTTGAGAACCACTACTCTAAAACAACATTGGACAATGATGTTTGACAGTCAGCAAAATAGTTGCTTATTTTAGACTTATTTTCTGACTTTTTCGGATTTTCTGACTTGATATGGCCTGTTAACATTTTCATAGACCTGGTTGCTTGTTTCTCTCAGTCACGAAATGTGGCAACCCTGGTCAAAGCCGTGTTGTGATCATAATGTGATACATGGATGGTGGTTTAGCTTAGCACACAACAGCTAACATGATGCAGCAGGCTGCTGCCTGGATATGGAATATGGATATGGACTTATGGCTCCATCGCTGCCTCTTTCTTTTCTAGTAAGTATAACTTTTTGTTGGCGTTGCTGTTTACCCCCCGAACCCACCTCACCCCTGCCCACTTCGACAGGCTGGAATGGCTTAGGGTCGACGACAGAGTACAGCATCTTGCAATGGGTCTGGTCCACAAGATTCGATACACCACCAAGATACCCATGTACCTGTCTAGATACTTCCTTAATGTTAACGAAGTCCACACCCACAACACCAGAGGGAGTGCAACGAACCATGTACAACCCAGATTCGGCACAAACAAGGGACTAAATTATTTTCGCTCCTATGCCACCAAAATGTGGAACGCCCTACCAACTGTCATTAAGACATGCGAATCCCTTGACTCCTTCAAAACCGCTCTCAAAGGGCACCTACGGATGGCTGCAATTCGAAACTGGCCCCCGTAAAATCTGAATCCCCCCCCGCCCCCCCCTTCTTTCCCCTCACTGTATATATTTCTTTTCCCTTTTTACCTCCTTTTTGATGAATTCCTGTTCTGTCTATAGAAGTGTCTATTTGTACGTCTCTAAATGTTTTGATGATTTGAACATGGTGGACCCTGTTGGAAACAAGTGTAATGCTTAATTGGGTCGTCCACTCACAGTTAACAGCCTTTGTATTGAGTTTGTGCTTGAAATGTACTGTAATTCTGCAAACTGTTAATAAATTCTTCAATCAATCAATCAAAAAACCGTCCCTCTCACAGACTACAAGTCAGGGACGAGTGCACTGACTGTCTGACTCTGTCTCCGTGCAGTCTCCGACCGTCCTCCGCCTCCTGTGGGCGCGTTCGGAAATACCACACCGGAGTGTACTCGCCTATTAGTTTGCATTGCACAGTGGGCT
The DNA here is from genome assembly GCF_951216825.1 of Electrona antarctica. Classification (NCBI taxonomy): domain Eukaryota; kingdom Metazoa; phylum Chordata; class Actinopteri; order Myctophiformes; family Myctophidae; genus Electrona; species Electrona antarctica. Next base: position 37,252,584 of record NC_136801.1, on the reverse strand, counting down.
CAGTGCGCTATTTCCGAACGCGCCCCACACGCACACACATGCGTGCACACACACACGCACACACAAGCCCGCCTCCTGGCTGCTGCAGACCCAGCTCCCAGACCCAATTTTGAGAATAGATTAACGGCGATATTTTATTTTATTTTTTTGAGTCTCGCGTTAACGCAGCACGTTAACACCGATAACGGCCCAGCATTAATATATATATATATATATATAAAATTCAGAATTTACTTGAGTAAAAGCACAACGTACTTAATGTACCAAAAGTAGAAAGCACTCATTATGCAGAATGTCCCAAGTTTTCAAATGTACAATCATCTTTGGAAAATAGCAGATCTACAAGCTCGCATTGTGAGCTTGTAGAGCAATAGAAAGCTCCTGTTGAAAAGGGATTTTGTGTTGTGAATTGTACATTTTAATGTATTGTACCTTTTTAAGGTTGTATTATTCATGGGCTTTCGACTATTGTTTGGACCCAATGTGTTATACATTTATATCAATAAATTCAACAACATGGATTATTTGCCACTGGTCAGGTTTCTGGGAATATTTTCTTTTTTCACATTCCGAGTTAGATTTAGTTTTTCTGCCTCAGCCAAATGAAGCGTAGCATACTGTACCTGTGAGTGGGATGTGAGTGGGATTGACATTCTTAACTAGTTCGGAAAGCAGCACATATTGACCGTAAGAACCGGTCAGGGACCGTTTGAAATGGACGGGGTGGCCAAGTGCTTAAGCCCAGAGGCAGTAACTAGTTGTTTTCTTGCTTGGTGTGAACACAATGTGCTAATCGTAATACTGTCTGTGAGAGACTGACGTTAGTTTGCAACAGACAACCCAGTGCCCTGTGCATAACATGTAATGCAATGTGATGCCTCTTGGAACTGTGGTCTGGTAGCCTTTTGTTTCTTTGTTTGTTTCTTTTTTCCCCCTCTCCGCAAGAGAGGAGCTGTGAAGTATTGTCAATGTATTGTGTGATCTTTTTTGCATTGTATACAGTGCTGTTGTTTTGTATCCTGAGGACTGGTGAGCACAAAACTAATTTCTTTTTTGTTTTGTTTTTGTTGTGGCTTTCGCCTTTATTTTATATATTTTATGGAGGGACAGACAGTAGGCTGACAGGAAATGGGGGGAAGACATGCAGTAAAGGCCGTCGGGATCGGGAGTCGAACCCGCGGCACACTGCCAGACTGGATTACCAGCCAATGTACCTGGACCATTGAGCCATGGCCCAGGCCACAAAACTAATTTCCGCAAGGTATCTATATTGTGTCTGCAGCATGGAGAGAGAGAGAGAGAGAGCGAGAGACGGTGACATGGAATAACTATTTTTCAATAGCTAAAGCATAACATAATGCTAACACCAAAAGGGGTTCCCGCCCAAAATGGGTTAAGAAGCCATACCTCCACAATTCACCTGCAGTCTGTATGTCCAAGTGTCCCTGTCCTGTGGCAGCGGTGGCCGAACGGATAGCGGCGCGGTCTAGATACCGGAAGGTTCCCAGTTCGAATCAGCCGTCCAACACGTTAAAATTACCACCGCTGAAATGCCCTTGAACAAGGCATCAACCACTACGATGAAATGTGTTCTATGAGCAGGGCCTGGCTGGAAACAAGTTCTTGAGCTTAGCCCAGATACCCTGGGTAAATATAGATTTCATTTCATTTCACACTTAACATCTGAATAGTAACACATGTTACAAGAACGCTGCAATGTCCAACAAGCCCAGTCATTTTTTACTCACTAGAGCGGTGCCCGTGTTGTGATGTCAGAACAGGCCAGATTCATATATGCAGATATAGGGGTGATCAGGTACAGAGCCCGGCAGCTGGTTCATACACGGAGTTGGCGGTGCCCACAATGGAACCCATTGCCTGGTGGTCGAATGGCTAGAGCTATACCGTCTGAGCTACCCGACAACACACACTGTCCAAGGAGAAGCAGCCATGAAGATGAACAGCTTCCTCATCTTTGCGTCTGTCTCTGTTCCTCCATCTGGATTCCTGTTGCTATGCGGTTGTAGCGCTGCCACATATGTTAAAAGAAGGATTTATTTTATTTATGGCATTTAAAAGTGTATGTCACAGATATTGTATAATGGTCCTTAATTAACGCCATCCTTTAAGGGTAATGTCCTAATAGGTTTTATTTTGTTATTGTTTAAGGGGTGTTTTGAAAGCCTATGTTATGATTTGAGGGGATTGTTTTGATTGACGGGTCCGAGACTGTCTGACGCACGTAAAGTGGGCGTTGGTGGCCGGCCCGCGAGAGGAACGAACGAGAGAGGCAAACCGTCCAGGAAGTCCACAGGAGACCTAGACCAGTTTGATCATTATTTATTTAATAATTAACTCTACTCGGAACGCTATAGGTGGAAAATAATAGGCCACACTGCAGCGCGCTGTACTTCATAAGAGAAAAGACTTGGTGAGACCGTTTATATTTTATTTTATACCCCGCGAGGATCCATTGTTGTTTTTTCCCTTGGGAGTCATTACTTTGTGGATTACGTCGTTGCTGGGGATCCCTTTACTTTTTGGATAACTTTTGGAATAATGTTTTTGGATTGACATTGATTGATTGACACTTTTCGTTTGTTCTGGGACGCGGTTTGGAGCCGTTTGGATTCACGGAGCGATAAGGAACAATAGGAGCGTGCGGGCGCGTGCGCGAGACGCGGACTTTAATTACTCTTTTCTTACAGACCTATCTAATAAACTATTTAGCGGACGTACGTGCGTGCGTGCGTGCGTGCGGGCGCGAATCGAGGACATTCGGTTCAAAGGGTTTCAACTTGTTTTCATTCATCTGAGTTGGTTGTTGTTTATACCTGGCTGTATTATTATTTCTCCTTTGAGTAGATAAATACTATCATAACTTCATCACAACTTCGCTGTGTTCTTACTGAGTGTGTTTGCTGTCTAATGTCTATTGCCATTCCTGTCATTCAGCATGAATCAATTGTGTCGAAGGAGATCAGTCACTATCCCGTGCTTTAAAAAAGAGTAACAGTTAATTTAATTATTTAATCGTTACATAATGGTGGCCCATACGGGGAACTGATTTAAATTGATTGATTGATTGATTGATTGATTAATTGATTGTGATACGCTGGTTTGGTTTAGCTTTGCAATATGGCAACACCAGAAGGAGTAGAAACAAGTGACGTCGTGTCTACTCCTGTCCATGATTCTCCCTATACTTCAATGGTTGATAGCCTACCTGTAGTTCAGGGGGACCCAGATTTCACTTCGGGATCTTTCACCACAAGGAGAAGTCCCCCTCATGAAACCTCGTTAAGTGATTTGTATGTTGGGGATGAGAATCAAAGAGGGCAGGTTGATGCCCAGGTTGAACATGAAACCGATAATGAAAATAATGACAATGAAAATAATGACGATGATGAAGATGATGATGATGATGATGATGATGGGAGGGATGAGAATGATGTGACTCATTACAATGAGCTTAAAGGGGAGGTGAATTCTCTAAAGGCTGATCATGATGAACTTAAAGGTGAGGTGACTTCTCTGAAGAGTGTTAATGGGGAACTTAAAGGTGAGGGAGACCCACCTAAGGCAGTCCATTGAATCTACTCTCACCAGACTAGGAGAAGATATGAGGGCAGACATGCAGAAACTGGAAAGGGATACAGTAAACTGTTTGTTACGCAGGGACGACAAGTGGAAGAAAGACCTTGCTAGGGCAAGACCTACTAGTACACCTGTAGCAAGCAGACCCCTAGAACTTTCCACAGATGTCAGCCCCATAGCGCCCCCTATACCATATAGTCAGCCTGGTGCGCATTCACTCTCCTCTCCGTCTTACTCCAAACCCTCGGTGCGGCTGGAGTTTCCTACGTTTGGTGCCACGACTGAAACTTCCGATGTCCTTGCCTTCATTGAGCAGTGTGAGACCTTCCTTGCCTTAAGACCCCTCTCCAACCGGGAACTTTTGGGAGCCCTGTCCTCCGTCTTCAAGGGGCCGGCACTCAGCTGGTGGCAGGCTGCTAAAAGCCAAGTCCACGATTGGGTCTCATTTAAAACTGCCTTCATGTCCGCTTTCCTCTCCTCTGACTACATGACAGAAGTGGAGGAGAGACTGAGGTCCATGGTGCAGAAACCAGAGCAATGTCTTAGGGACTTTGCATACGATTATCGTGCACTGTGCCTAAAGTGGAAGCGAGACATGCCAGAGGAAGATATAGTGAGACGCATCTTGAGTAACATCAACCCTAAAGTGGCTGGCTGCCTGCGGGGCACTGTGACGACAGTGACCGAGCTAGTAAAGGTGGGGTCCATGGTGGAGAAGGACTTCTCAGGAACCCAGGACTACTGGCAGAGGGTGAAGGCGAGTACTGACAAACAGGGCAAGGAGAAGAAGAAACAGTCGGCGAATACCATAGCAGAGCTTTCTCTAGTGCAACACAAGAGCTACAAAAAGAAAGAACATAAGCTCCTGTTGGTCCCAGTTACCATCAAGGGAATCCCAGTAGAGGCAGTGGTGGACACTGGGAGTTCTTTCACCCTGATTAAGGAAAGTCTGTGGAAGCGAGTCATGCTACCAGACGAAACCTTACCGGTTGTCAGACAGGGTTTTGTCCTAGCTGATGGCTCAGCTCATCAGGCCCTGGGCAAGAAAGACCTCGGGTTCAACTGGCATGGGGTGAAAAGAACCATTGACACCCATGTGATGCAAGATCGCCATCTTGTGTTCCCACTGATCCTTGGGCTAGATTTCCTTGCCGAGACCGGTGCCATTCTTGATCTGGCTAAGAATAGGTATGGGTTGAAGACTGGACAAGGTTACACCTATTATCCTTTCTTAAGCCAGAAGGCAGACTCCAGCTTGTGGGACAAGTCTCCCACCATCATCTACCAACCAGGCATCCTCCTCTATTATGCCTTGCCTCCAGGGGAGAGGAGAAGTTGCTGGGCCTCTACGGTCAACCCAGAGTTACGGGTTCCTTATGACACGGACTGTCCGGAGGAGCTCCAACAGCTCGTGGGTGACTGGCCCGCAGTCACCTCCAGTAAACTGGGGAAGACATCTGTGGAGAAGCACACCATCTTCGTGCAGGATGAAGTGCCTGTACGATGCAAGGCGTATCGTGTGTCTCCACAGAAGAAAAAAGTCATAGAGGAACATGTGGAGAAGATGCTGGTGGATGGGATCATTGAGCCGTCACAGTCAGCTTGGTCATCACATGTAGTTCTGGTGAACAAACCAGACGGGTCCTACAGATTCTGTGTGGACTACCGAAGGGTGAACGCCAAAACGCTACCAGACGCTTATCCGATGCCCATCATTCATGATATCCTTGAATCCTTGGAAGGGGCCTCCTGGTTCAGTTCCTTGGACTTGCAGTCTGGATACTGGCAGGTGGCGATGGCAGCGGAGAGCAAGGCGAAGACTGCTTTCATAACGTCTCTTGGACTTTTCCAGTTTAAGGCCATGCCTTTCGGTCTGCGGAATGCTGCAGCCTCCTTTCAGCGACTGATGGAGACGGTCTTGTCGGACTTGAGGGGAAAGCTATGCTTTGTCTACATCGATGACATCATAGTGTACTCCCACTCCAAAGAAAAACATCTTCGAGACTTGGAATCCGTCTTCCAGAAGTTGCATGCCGCCAATCTCAGCCTTAACATGAAGAAGTGTCACTTTTTCAAACGAGAGCTGAAGTTCTTGGGGCACATTGTCTCCAACAGAGGCGTGGAGGTTGATCCATCTAAGACCCAGGCTGTGTCTGACTATCCTGTCCCTCGGGATCTGAAGGCTGTACAGCGTTTCTTGGGGCTTGCGGGATGGTACCACAAATTCATTCCCCGTTTTGCCGACATGGCAGCCCCTCTTAACAACCTGAAGAGGAAGGGAGTAGAATGGAACTGGACCAGCCAGTGCCAAGACAGCATGGAAGCCCTGAAGCAGGCGTTGAAGAGCTCACCAGTGTTGGCGCAACCCAATACCTCACTACCATTCCAGGTACACACGGATGCCAGCGAAGTGGGTCTCGGAGCCATCCTCTCCCAAACCACCGACGACGGTGAGCATGTAATTGCTTACGCGTCGAGGGGACTCCGAGGCCCAGAGCGGAATTATTCCACTTCTGAGAAGGAGTGCCTGGCCGTGGTCTGGGCTGTGGAAAAGTGGAGGCACTATCTGGAGGGACCAGAGTTCACAGTCTTCACGGACCATGCTGCACTGTCCTGGGCTTTCAACTGCCCGAAGACCACCTCTCGACTGACTCGTTGGATACTCCGCCTGCAACAATTCACCTTCAAGGTTCATTATCGGAAGGGCTGTCTTAACGTCGCCCCGGATGCACTGTCCCGTGCTTATGAGCCACTCTCCATTCACTCCTCACCCTGTCTTGTCATGTCCTCGAAAAGCCCCTCGGACTTGCCGACCACATTGGCAGAATTGGCGACGGCCCAAGGAACAGACCAGGTTGTGATGGACCTGAGGAGAGACAGCGGTCGGACAACATCTCCACCCGATCGCATCGGCTTCTGTAACCACCAAGGGCTATTGTACCGCTGAAGAACCAGGGAGAAAAGTGGCAGTTGGTCGTTCCGCAGACTCTGGTGGCAGAATTCCTGAGGTACTTCCACGACAATCCGTTGGGGGGTCATCTGGGTCGCCTGAAGACCCTCTTAAGAGTGCTGGAGGTTGCCTGGTGGCCAATGGTCCGGAAGGACGTATGGGATCACACAAAGACTTGTGTGACCTGCCAGCAATACAAGGCAGACAACACCAAGCCGGCAGGGCTACTACAGAGCACTCAAGTCACCGCTCCCGGAGTGATGTTAGGCGTCGACCTGATGGGTCCATTCCCCAGGAGCAAAGCCGGCAACGTTTACCTCTTGGTGGTGGTGGACTATTACTCCAAATGGGTAGAGATGTTCCCCTTGAGAGACAGCAAAACACCTCGTCTCATCAAGATCCTCAGGGAGGAAATCTTCACCCGCTGGGGGTGCCCTCGTACCTCGTTTCGGACAGAGGACCTCAATTCACTGCCAACTTGTTGATGGACCTCTGCAAGGCTTGGGGTGTTGTCCAGAAACTCACCACCAGTTACCACCCACAAACCAACGTTACAGAACGCATCAACCGGACATTGAAAACCATGATTGCATCATTCGTCGGCCAGCACCATAACACCTGGGACCAGTGGCTACCAGAGTTCCGCTTCGCCCTCAACACAGCCCAACAGGAAACCACCGGGAAAGTCCCTGCTGAGCTGGCTTTGGGTCGGAAGCTCCAAGGCCCACTGGAGAGGCTGATCAATAAACCACCGTCTCCGGCAGACCAAGCCGCATACAACCTGGTGGAGAGACAACAGAAGATGGCGGAGGGGTCAGGAGGAGAGTGGGTGTGCACCAGGCTAGACAAGCTAGGTATTATAATGCCCGCAGGAAAGAAGCGCACTTTCTAGCGGGTGACCTAGTCTGGGTCAGGACTCATCCTCTCTCGAAGGCCAGCGACAAGTTCTCCGCCAAGCTAGCACCCAAGTGGGAGGGGCCAGCTAAAGTACTGAGAAAATTAGGGCCGGTGAATTACCGAATCGGATGGGATAACCCACCTGATAAACAGGACACTATCAATGTGGTGAATATAAAAAGGTTCTATGGTACCTCACCCTAGTAGCCGATGGCTGGAGGGGGGGTCTATGTAGCGCTGCCACATATGTTAAAGGATTTATTTTATTTATGGCATTTAAAAGTGTATGTCACAGATATTGTATAATGGTCCTTAATTAACGCCATCCTTTAAGGGTAATGTCCTAATAGGTTTTATTTTGTTATTGTTTAAGGGGTGTTTTGAAAGCCTATGTTATGATTTGAGGGGATTGTTTTGATTGACGGGTCCGAGACTGTCTGACGCACGTAAAGTGGGCGTTGGTGGCCGGCCCGCGAGAGGAACGAACGAGAGAGGCAAACCGTCCAGGAAGTCCACAGGAGACCTAGACCAGTTTGATCATTATTTATTTAATAATTAACTCTACTTGGAACGCTATAGGTGGAAAATAGCTAAGGCCACACTGCAGCGCGCTGTACTTCATAAGAGAAAAGACTTGGTGAGACCGTTTATATTTTATTTTATACCCCGCGAGGATCCATTGTTGTTTTTTCCCTTGGGAGTCATTACTTTGTGGATTACGTCGTTGCTGGGGATCCCTTTACTTTTTGGATAACTTTTGGAATAATGTTTTTGGATTGACATTGATTGATTGACACTTTTCGTTTGTTCTGGGACGCGGTTTGGAGCCGTTTGGATTCACGGCGCGATAAGGAACAATAGGAGCGTGCGGGCGCGTGCGCGAGACGCAGACTTTAATTACTCTTTTCTTACAGACCTATCTAATAAACTATTTAGCGGACGTACGTGCGTGCGTGCGTGCGTGCGTGCGCGAATCGAGGACATTCGGTTCAAAGGGTTTCAACTTGTTTTCATTCATCTGAGTTGGTTGTTGTTTATACCTGGCTGTATTATTATTTCTCCTTTGAGTAGATAAATACTATCATAACTTCATCACAACTTCGCTGTGTTCTTACCGAGTGTGTTTGCTGTCTAATGTCTATTGCCATTCCTGTCATTCAGCATGAATCAATTGTGTCGAAGGAGATCAGTCACTATCCCGTGCTTTAAAAAAGAGTAACAGTTAATTTAATTATTTAATCGTTACACGGTAACCAAGATAAACGTGTGAATTTGGTGCCTTAGTAAGTAAGTAAGTTGGTTCACAACAGAGTGATGTCATCAATATGTTGACCTGCCCAAATATGGAGTTCCACACAGCTCCACATTTGGAAAAAGGCCGATTAGTGGATCTGCAGGATGGTGGACCTGAGGTTATAAATGAAAAACCTCTTCGGGGATTTGCTTACATGACATTTGGTGCTGAGCATTGTAGTGGTTTGCATGAGTAGCCTGCAGACACACACACACACATACACACACAACAGCTGAGGTGTACATGACAATGAGGCCCTTGAAATCCGTGGTTCATGTTATCATGGTTTTGTCGTAAACAGAGGATCATCAACTGAATCTGAAGTGAAGTCATGGCGTCTCTGTCGGGCGGAGAACACTTGGTGGTGAAAAGGGTTTGCCACAGAAAACAGGACGGAACACTTTACCTGAAGGCCGAACGCATTGCCTGGGGCCCGGAGGGCAAAGGCCACTGCACCGTCAGTCACTTGTATGCGGATATCTATTGTCAGAAAATCAGTCCGGACGGCAAAGCCAGGGTCCAGCTGCAACTGGTCCTCCACACCGGCGAGAACACCACGTTCCACTTCTCCGACGAGAGCAGCGCTCTGAAAGACCGCGACGCCACCAAAGAACTCCTGCAGCAGCTTCTGCCCAAGTTCAAGAAGACGGCCAACAAGGAATTAGAGGAGAAGAACAGAATGTTGAAAGAAGACCCGGTGCTTTTCCAACTGTACAAAGACCTGGTGGTGAGCCAAGTGATCAGCGCGGAGGATTTCTGGGCCAACCGGCTAAGCAAGAGCAACGCGGAGCGCTTGCTGTCCAACAACAAGCAGGAAATTGGTATATCTGGAGCGTTTCTGGCAGACATTCGGCCTCAGACCGACGGATGCAACGGCTTGAGGTACAATCTCACGGCGGACATCATCGAGTCCGTCTTCAGGACATACCCCGCGGTGAGAGAGAAGTACGGTGAGAACGTGCCCCACAACATGACCGAGAAGGTCTTCTGGACGAGCTTTTTCCAGTCTCAGTATTTTCACAGAGATCGCACCAACGCCGGGACGCAGGACATCTTCTCGGAGTGCGTCAAGCAGGACGAGAAAGGTTTGACATCCATGGCGGTTCGAAGGGTCAGGAATCCCCTGGTCGACCTCCTTTCGTTGGAGGACAAGACGTGGGACGAGGGCTACGGGACCGCCGTTCCACGCTCTGTCAAGACGGCGAAAGCAGGCGGCAGCGCTGCCATTGTGAAGCGTTTCAACCATCTCAGTGCCATGGTGATGGCTGCAGGCTCGCAGACACGGGACGGTCCGAGCTGCCAATCGAGCGACACGAGCTGCGCGGACGGGCACTCGGGGGAATCGGACTTTGCCCGGCCTTCCGTCAAGAAGGCGAAATTACAAGAAGCCATAGCATACGAGGATCAGCAAAAGGAGAGCCAAACGAAGACGGTCGCGTTAAACTTCAAGAAATCCGACGGGTACTCTTACGGCCCCGTGCCTCTCCCGTCGCAACGGTGCGCTAGTAGCGGTCAGGACGTCACAAGCTCCCTCAGCTGTGTCCAGCGCGAGATGAGCCGCTACAAACCCGACCTCACTCGGGCCCTGTCCGGCAGCGCGGCCGCGTCCGCCATCGTGGATCTGTCTCCGGGGGGAGTCCTGGCGCCGGCGGGGGCATGGCAAGCCGCCACCACAAACCAGACAGTGACCGGCGAGCTGCAGGAGGAGCTGAGGCATCTTTACGCGGCCGCCGCGGAGCTACTGAGACACTTCTGGTCGTGCTTCCCCGTCAACACGCCGTTCCTGGAGCAGAAGGTGGTGAAGATGAGGTCCAACCTCGAGAGGTTCCGGGACACCAAGCTGTGTCCGTTCCAAGCCAAGGTCCAGCGGCAGCGCGTGAGTGCTGACCTCACGGGACATCTGGAGGAGATGATGCAGGCCGCGTACAAGAAGTTCCAGAACTGGCAGAGCCATCGCATGTTAACCAATTAACCCATTTTGGGCGGGAACCCCTTTTGGTGTTAGCATTATTTTATGCTTTAGCTATTGAAAAATAGCAGATCTACAAGCTCATAGCGCGCCACCATAGCCCGCCTATTTTTGAAAAATCGAAGAACGACTGACATAGAAACATAGCTTTTCCAGAAAACTGTCAGGATGTAGAAGACATTTTTTAATCTGATCTCAGGTCAAAATGGGCTAAACACTATATATATATCAGTAACTCCCCAACCTGTAGGTATTTATATTGGCCACATGACGTCTCACGTTGTCATTTAAGGCGACAAATGGTAGGTGAATAGGGAAAAAAAGTTAACTAATAGCTATCACAATGAAACTTCTCCAGTTGATTACTTATATTAAAACTAAGATTTTTTGTATTACAAGTTTTCTGAAAAGATATGTTTAAATATGCAAATTAGGCATTATATGCGCTAATTTGCATACATTTCGGGACGATAAATCTGAAGATCGGATAAAGCCAGGTTAAAAATGATTGTTTCATTTTGTTGACATATTAGAGACAAAGAAAATTACAGAAGGGATTTTAGATATCTCTAACTATCACTCCACAAATCAGAAAATAGTGTCAACAGGCATAAAAAAACCCAATTTTCGGCATGTTTTTAGGTATAAAATGTGATGTAAATCAGGCTGTGAATGATATATCAACAAACCCATCTGTAAATATCTGCAGAATATAGTTATGAATAAGACTGGAAAGTTTGGTGTATGTGAGTGCAACTGAAGTGGAGATTCTTTGTCCCAGGTATGAGGATAACTCATTTTGAGTAAACGGCCTTTAAAGAATTGTATTGTAAAATTCCAAAACGTTTTATTTGAAGCCACTATTTTGAGACAAAATAGATATGGTCACTTCCTTTGTACCAACAACCAATCATGAAAATTGAGAGGGTGGATTTTCACCCAGCAAAACGAGCTGTCATTGGCTGAAATAAACTACTAAAATAAACATCTAAATCTGTGTTTTGAATGTTTATTTTGCTTTAGTTTGAAAGAAAACATGTTTAGGAAGCAAAAGAGCAAAAAAATTAAAATAAATGAAAAATGATTTCACCTACCATGTCTCGCCTTAATGCCCTAAACAAACATTAAACGTCCATAGACTTGGCTGTCATATGCCGTAATCTAATCAAAAGCCATGCATTGGAGGGGCTAGCGCCCCTCAAAAAAATACAAATCCTTTAATAAGAGCAGTGGTTTTCAAATGTTCAAACGCCAGAGGACAAACCCTTAAAGGGGCATTCCACTCATTTTCAACATTTTACTATGTCATTAATATACCTTAGAGTAAGTATGAAAAAAATCATTAACATGGTGAAACACATCTTGATGACGTCATCAAGATGTGATTCACCATGTTAATGATTTTTTTCAGATCTCCAGTTCTAGGAAACACATAATGGGGGGGACTTTTTTATTATTTCCACACAGCTCTAAGGTATATACATGACATAGTAAAATGTTGAAAATGAGTGGAATGCCCCTTTAAGGAACACCTGTATTCATAGCGAACATAGCCGACCTACAAACCACGAACGCGGCGTGATGTGCTTGTTACTATGAGCCGTTAAATCACGTCACGCCTAACATCATGTGTGCTATGTTGAACTAGGAGCCACACTAATTGAATGCTGGAAGTATAGACGAATCCACGGAGCCTTTGCCCTGTAGGCCAGGTGTAGGCAATCAATGTGCTTAATGCGACTATCTTAATGAGACTGTCTATAGGCCACACAAACTAGTTTCACAATGTGATGCACAGCAGCACACTGCAGTCTTTCCATTTATCCAGGTCCTTCCTTTCAAATGCAATGGGGCTCATAAGCTACAGGCTTCCACTGAAAGCAATGGACGCCTGTAGCTGAAGCACATACAAAGCTACAGGCTACCATTCATTAATTGGTCTTCTTTTGAAAATGAATGGCGACACGAAGATACAAGGCCACCGTACGGTCTACCATTACATTTCAATGGAAGTCAACGACATACTTTACTTTATTTGTTTTAGACGGGACATTGCATATTAATGGACATTAATTATGTATAATGTACGTACACCGGATTTAGCAAAAGATGCAAATTGTGCAAGTCCCCACGCAAAACAAAACAGGCAGACTAGTGGACTACATTACATCAGGAATCAAAGCCTAAATTCATACAAGAACAATGCCCAAAGGTGCATCTATATGAAGGTCTACAAAGCGACGCCCGGCGTTTGTAGCTGCTACAAAATCTACAAAGTTACAATCGATGTTGAGCTGCTGGCTTCAACTGAAGCTATAAAACGATGTATGTAGTAAGCGTCTCTTCTCCCTTCACACAATTCTTGCCAGTAATGTCGGGGAAGTTAATTATTTCTGTCAGCCAGTTTCATGTTACGTTTAACCCATTGATGCCTGATGCAACGTATACGTTGTTCTACCCTTGATGCCGGCGCGCTCTCTGCGTCTCATCAGCTATTGCTATACATGTAGCAACATAACTATTTAAAAAAAAAACATCAGAATTTGAAGGTTTTTAGAAACCTTAGGTCAGGCCCTAGAAGGCGTTCCCAGATTCGGCCTCAGGCATCAATGGGTTAAACCCCAGGCTTTCCATTTATATTTCTACTTTGCTCATCAAACGCATGCTTGACATCAAAGAGTGTGTTGATCGACGCTTCAACAGCCACTCGGTGTCAGATATGCTTTGTTGCTGTATAGCTTTGTATATTTTGTATAGCTGCCAGTAGCTTCTAGCTTCTATGATGAATAGTTCATAAGTTACTACTTTACAGTGTGTTAATAACTGTCATATACTATATGTCATCTCCACATTTACTTGCGCAAGCAGAGCGAGCAAAAGTACTGCGATCGGCTGGGTATGTATGTATGTATGTATGTATGTATGTATGTATGTATGTATGTATGTATGTATACGTATGCATGTATGTATGTAAGGCGCATTTCTAGTTCAACTTGTTTCGCATGGCTTTTGAAAATTACGTCATATGGCAGCCAAGTCTATGGGCTTTTAAATGTGTGTTTAAAAGGGCGGCCAAGTATGTGGACTTTTAACTCTACCTCTACCGATAGCCGTTAGCATAAACCCCAGTTCCCAGTGCCAGCCTACGCGTTCACTTTAAAAAGTCGGAGTTTCCAAACCCATAGTTGGAACGGTGGGGCGTTGCTACAGGAACCGGACCAATGTTAAAAGCTTCCGTAGGACTAAACCATTATATAGACGGAGTATACGTTGGGGTACGTATATATACGGACTCGGGGAAAAAAAGAGTTAAGGTGGTTGCACACTGGACGCTTTTTTCCGGAAAACCGATGGAGAAACGCCGCTAAAAATCCGAAAAACGCGCTCTGTGTGCAGGGACCTTTAATGTTTGTTTATGGCAGCAGTTAAAGATGGAGTGATTTTTGTACTTAACATTACGCTAGTCTAATAGACCCCCAGGTGTGGTTCTAACATTCAATTAGTCTAATAGACCCCCAGGTGTGGTTCCAACATTCCATTATGTCTTCCCTGTGTATTGTTGGTTTCTTCCTGAAAGCCGTAAGCCATTGAGTCAAAAGGCCCAATCAAAATACACCACTTTAGTGACATCATAAAATCATTCCCTCCCTAACCGTTGTTAGGGTGTGTGTGTGCGCGTGCGTGTGTGCATGCATGCATGCATGCATGTACTGTATGTATGTATATGCATTTCTAGTTTTATAATATTTCTGTACACTTTTTTGAAAAATGTGTAATCATAGTACCCGATGATCATATTTTAGGAGGGGAAAAAAATCACGGCACTCTATCTTTAAACAAACATTCACGACGTGAGACTCACGTGGCCGACATAAATACAGTGGGAGTCGCTCACTTCATACAAGTGTATGCTTTGATTGGCTCATTTGTGTTTGTGTGTACCACACGATGATGATTTGATTGGCTGAACGGAATCTGTATGATCATAAGAGCACCCCTCACTTCACACAAGTGTGTTTTTGTCAGGTGAAACCACCCGACTAATAAAAGTGTGTGAAAACTAGACGACCTGTTCTAGCCCTAGTCATACTGAAGGTTCCAAGGGGTTCGCAGAAGTCTGTCTCTATGGAGAATAAACATGGGGTAATCTTAACATCGTCTCATATAAGAATCGTGGTCCAAAAATAAACAAACCGTCTCTGCGATATTGTCGGGGAGGTGTCTCTGTATCATTATTGACACTCAGTCACTCATATTTCATACAGTCCGTTTCTCATACGAGTGAAACGGCCTGGATGATTTGTTTATTTAAAAAAAAAAACAGTTCTCATGGCCATTTCAAATCCCCCTATGGGGATGATAATTCAAATTAAAAAGTGCACAAACCCGTGGACATAGCGCCCTCTAGCGATATTTACGTCAGACTTCGGTACTCTCTATAGAGCGTCGCAGTCCTGCCCCCCCTCGAGAGACCCGGAGAATAATTCCCCGTTCATTTTCATCATAGACTTTTCAAAAAGTATTTATTTAACTCACATGACGCCTATCCCGTATAGACGTTTACGCTACGGACAACGCCAACTCGAGTTGTGACAAATCATGACAATAAACACAATGTTTTGGGCCAAACAAATAATTAGAAAGAAGAAAAAAACGGCTGGTTACAACATTTGTTGTTTTTCTTCTTCTTCGTAATTATTTGTTAGGTCCAAAATAGTGTGTTGTCATGATTTGTCATAACTCGAGTTGGCTTTGTACGCGCTTAAAAGGTCTTTAAATAAATACTTTTTAAAATGTCTGTGGGAAAAATGAAAGGGGGCAGGACTGTGATGCTCTATTGCACAATATATAGTTAATTTTTTTCTGAAAAGTCATACAAAATTTTCACCGATAGTGGCAATGTTCACCCCAGCTGTAATCAGTAATGCTGATTGCGTATACGTGTTTCCAATCAGTGTTGATTTCCTACAGTACCCTTCAATCACGGCTCATTCAGGATCACAATCAGAATATGTTTATTTGCATTTGCATTTTCTTAATGCAATACTTGCAAAATTACACCCTGTCAGGGTTTTTATTCACCTGAATAGAGCGTCGCAGTCCCGCCCCCTACCATGGCCCAGGAAATGAATCCCAATGGATTTTTCCCATAGACATTTCTTAAAGTATTTATTTAAAGACGGTTACGCCGCGGACAAAGCCAACTCGAGTCGTGACAACTCATGTCAACACAAACAATATTTTGGACCAAACAAATAATTACAAAGAAGAAAAACAACAAAAAAAGTGTTGTAACCTGCCGTTTTTTTCTTCTTTCTAATTATTTGTTCGGCCCAATTGTGTTTGTTGTCATGATTTGTCACGACTCGAGTTGGCTTTGTCCGCGGCGTAAACGTCTTTAAATAAATACTTTCTGAAATGTCTATGAGGAAAATGAACGGAGAATCATTTCCTGGGCCCTGGTAGGGGGCGGGACTGCGACGCTCTATACATGGCTTGGTTGAATGCTTGATTCTGATTGGTCAATATGTGTTATGTCTGAATAATGATGTTATCAGCTCGATAACAGACCTCTGTCTAATCAAAGACTCAGAGCACCTGCTGCACTGCTTGGATTTTATGCTGTATCCAAAATGACAGCCACGAAAACAAACACACAATTATAATTATAACTAACGTTGCTCTCAAGAATGTTTTTGAAAACATTTCAAGCGAGAAATAGACCAAAAAAAAGGGACAAAAGTATAGGCATTAAAATGTACTTAATGTACCAAAAGTACAACATACTCATTAGGCAGAATGTCCCATTCAAGTTTTCAAATCAAGTGCATAAACATCTTTTGAAAATGGCAGATCTACAAGCTCACAATGCGTCACATCGTGACGCATTGTGAGCTTGTAGATCAGCTATGGCTGAAATGTACGGCAATGTAATGGTAATGTAATGTATGGTAATGTAATGTGTTTTGTAATAATAATACGTCTAACAATAAATAATAATACGTCTACAAGGTAAAAGTAGCTAAAGTTTTCAAATACATGTAGTGGAGTAAAAGTACAATATTTGTCTCTGAGATGTAGTGGAGTAGAAGTCAAAGTATTGGAATTGGAATTACTCAAGTAAAGTAGAAATACCTCAAAATTGTACTTAAGTACGGCACTTACAGTAAGTAAATATTCTTTCCACCAGTGGGTAAGCACATGCATAAAGTGAGTGGCGTTATAACGTTGTTATAAGGATTCTAAATCCTAATTTTTTTATGAAAAACCTATGTTTCTATGTCAGTGGTGCTCAACCTTTTTCATGTCAAGGACCCACAGAATTATCTCTATTGGGCCACGGACCCCCATCTCAAAATATGTAGTTCCCCCCAGAAGCAAATATTTTAGTTAAAATGTTCGCTCTGAAATATACATTCAATGATTTACGCCACATTTTAACGCTTTTTTAAAAATAGCAGACTGTAGATCTGCTATTTTTCAATAGCTAAATTATAGCATAATGTTTAAAACACCAAAAGGGGTTCCCGCCCCAAAATGGTTTAATGCAATCAGACAGGACTTTGTTTGAATGTACAGTATGGGCTGTCAAGGCGGCCAGTCAGTGGGCTGTCAAGGCGGCCAGCCAGTGTGCCGTATATATCCAACATGGCAGCTATATGTAAATAAACATAATTTACATCTAAACAGTACTCTCAAGAATGTTTTTTTGAAAATAAAATTGGGGTGAGAAGTAGACAATGCAGTGAACGAAATTGTATTCCATCAACACGTCACGTTGTTTTCCCGAGGCGACCACGTTAACCCATTTAGGCCTGACCTCAAAATTTAAAAAAAATCTTCTACATCCTCCTAAATATTTTCACGATTTTTCAAAAATAGCAGACCTACAAGCTCATAGCGCGCCACTCGGTGGCGCGCTATGAGCTTGTAGATCTGCTATTTTTCAATAGCTAAATTATAACATGTTTAAAACACCAAAAGGGGTTCCCGCCCAAAATGGGTTAAACTGGACTCACCTGGCATAAATAAACAGACTTCGTTCATTACCCGAAATCAATGAAATCCTTTGTTTTACTGTTACTTTTGGGTCTCTTTATGAAGTAATTTATTAGGTAGCCGTGTGATAAGCAGGATAATCAATGGGGTAATAAACTCTCTCAGCTATCGCGTCGAGGTCTGTCGGGTTTATTTCTCCATAAGGACCTGCTCCCCATTGATTATGCCTTACATAATGAATATCCGTCTCCTCGTGGAGGGCAGCTCTAGCAGGCAGAACGTCTCAGAGCGCTCTCCTTTCACCTTTTGATGAATTATGAATTACACACTCTCTAGATTTTCTTTTAAAATAATTTTTATCCCACGATTTTGCAACCCAGTTTTTTCACCCAGTGCCAATTATCTAATGTAATCCTGGCCGCTACACTTCCTCTGCCAACCTGGGGGGGCAGCGGACTGACCTCATGCCTCCTTCCATGCATGAGGAGTCCAAGCTGCTTCTTTTCACCTGACAGGGGGGAGTTTCCCTGGCCGGACGTAGCGCGTGGAAGGAACACGTTATTCAGACCAGTTCCTTTCCCCTCCATCAGGCGCCCCGGCTGACCAGGGGGGGAGGTAGTTTTAGAGACCAGGATTACTGCATGTTTTTGTGAGGGTATACCTACCCTATAGGGCACACGGGGAGAACATGCAAACTCCACACAGCAAGGCCCTTTCGCCAACCCCACCTCGGGTATGGGCACTGATGACACGGAGGAGGGAACACGCCCCCAGCGCCCACAGCGGGAATCGAACCCAGGACCTTCTAGCTGTGAGGCGACAGCACTACCAACTGTGCCACCGTGACTCACCGTACATAATGAATATCCGTCTCCTCGTGGAGGGCAGCTCTAGCAGGCAGAAAGTCTCATCAGAGCGCTCTCCTTTCACCTTTTTGATGAATTATGATTTTTAATACAGACTTTTACTTGTAGCAGAGTATCTCTACTCTGGTATCGCTACTTTTACTCAACCCATTTAGATCTGAGGCCGATTCTAAAAAAAAAAAGTCTTCTGAATCTTAAAAGTTTTCTGAAAAACCTGTTTCTATGTAAGTGGTGCTCAACCTTTTTCATGTCAAGGACCCCCAGAATTATCTGTATTTGGCCGCGGACCCCAATCTGAAAATATATTTCAGCATATATGTTTCATGCTCCATTGAGGTTCATAACCAACTCCCCCTATAGGACTCATCACTGTACTCTGTTCGCCCTAGTGGGTTGGTACTCCTTAACGTCTCGCAGGTTGCTACATTGGTATATTCTCACTTATAAAGCCATTCTTGGTAATCTCCCCCTTTACATTTGTACTAAATTTGAACTTGTCCAAAACTCTCTCAACCTCAGATCAAATGCTTGGGTGCGCCATGTCGTGCCCCCAACAAAATCTGAGTCTGGGAAAAAAAAGCCTTGCTTTTTTTGGACCCTGGTCTTTGGAATGACCTACAGACTAGACTCAAACTGGCTTCTGTGATTCCCTTAGTGTGAGCTTTAATCAACCCAGAAACGGTCTACTTCAGGGGTGCCCAAAAGGTAGAATGCGATCTACCAGTAGATCACAAAGGCTGTGCACGTAGGTAGATCACATGACATAAAGTAAATGGTGCATTTAAATAGCGCCTTTATCCAAAGCATAGATTGTGCATTACATTCACCCATTCACACACACATTCATACACCGATGGCGGCGGAAACCATGCAAGGCACCAACCAGCACATCAGGAGCAATTTGGGGTTCAGTGTCTTGCTCAAAGACACTTCGACACGAACTCTGGGGGAGCCCGGGTTCGAACTGGCAACCTTGCGGTTACCATCCGGCCACTCTACCCCTGAGCCACCGCCACCCAGAAGTTTACCACTTGAATTAGGGTGACTTGATTGATTGACATCCAAAAGGGGCCTGTCAGCTCAAACCTACAATGCAATTATTTGTTTTCAAGAGTGTTGTTGCTGTGCACAAAAACCTCAGTAGCAATACAAATTAAATACAACAAAAACCTTCCATTTCTCCCCCGTTTCCTATTCCATGTGCATTTGTCTTACAGTATATGCAACGCCAGCTCCTCTATTCCAAAGCCCCCCTCAGGTAAATATTTATTTCCAGCAGTGGGATCATATTTCTGGGGGGGGTTGGTAGATCTTGTTGAGCTGGTCATTTTGAAAGTAGCCCTCAGGTCGAAACAAAAAGTGTGTGCACCCCTGGTCTACTTAACCCATTCTGGGAGGGAACCCCTTTTGGTGTTTGAAGCAAGTTATACCTTAGCTATTGAAAAATAGCAGATCTACAAGCTCATACCGCGGCACCGAGTGCCGCGCTATGAGCTTGCAGGTCTGCTATTTCTGAGTGGTGCAACCACTCCAAGGAACAGCAATGTCCGTGTTAACCTATGTGCTTATGTATGTGTGTGGCTATGAGTAGCAGTAGGGGCAAAAGTGGCGCTGTTGTGCCAGAAACAGAGATAGAGAGAGCTGTTGCCTGCTAATGAGAGAGAGAGAGAGAGAGAGAGAGAGAGAGAGAGAGAGAGAGAGAGGCGGGGGGAGAGGGGAGTTGCACCACTCAGTTCACACGGGTGTGATTTTTTTACTAATCGTGAAAATGTGGCGCAAATCTATATTCTTTCAGAGCGAACCTTT
This sequence comes from Electrona antarctica, assembly GCF_951216825.1. NCBI lineage: Eukaryota > Metazoa > Chordata > Actinopteri > Myctophiformes > Myctophidae > Electrona > Electrona antarctica. Next base: position 37,232,206 of record NC_136801.1, on the reverse strand, counting down.
TTAGCTTAAATCTTAAATCTGCTTCTGGGGGGGTCCCTGGAACAACATATTTTGAGATGGGGGTCGGTTAGTAGATATTTTTAGAACCACTGACGTAGAAACACATGGTTTTTCAGAACACCGTCATGATTTAGAAGACATTTTGTAGAATCGGTCTCGGTCGAAATGGGTTTATTAATATATTCATATGGGTCCGTCTGTCTGTGCTCGGGATCGATTAACCCGTTTAGACCAGACATCGACATTTAAAAAATGTCTTCTAAATTCTGACAGTTTTCTGAAATACCTCATGTTTCTGTATCAGTGGTGCTCAATATTTCATGTCAAGGACCCCAAAAATGATATGTAATTGGCCACCGACCCTCATCTGAAAATATGTTATTCCAGGAACCCCCCAGAAGCAAAGATTTGAGTCAAAAACGTTCATTCTGAAAGAATATATTAAAAAGATTTGCACCACATTTTTACGATTTAAAAAAAAATAGCAGACCTACAAGCTCGTAGCGCGCCACTCGGTGGCGCGCTACGAGCTTGTAGATCTGCTATTTTTCAATAGCTAAATCATAACATAATGTTTTAAAACACCAAAAGGGGGTTCCCGCCCAAAATGGGTTAATCATTCATTGAGCCCTGCAGCTAGTTCAACATCTGCATACCAATACCTCTGCATCTCTGACATCACGATGACTTGACCAGCATGTGGGCGTAAAAGGGAGACGTATAACTGGGTGAGGAAACGTATCTATGGACTTCTAACGTTTGCTTACAGCAGTAAAACGTCATGCGACGCCATGCGGGTCGATATAAATGCATCTTGTGTGACTGGTCTCGTTTTACACAATAATAACAACACACTGCATTCATATCTCGTAATGTATACGAGAGGCCCCTAGCTTCGATTTTTGAGTGGTGCAGTGCAACCACTCCAAGGAACAGCAATGTCCGTGTTAACCTACCTATGTGACTATGAGTACCAGTAGGGGCAAAAGTGGCGCTGTTGTGCCAGAAACAGAGAGAGAGAGATAGTGCTGCACTGTTGCCTGCTAATGAGAGAGGGGGGAGGGGAGAGGGGAGTTGCACCACTTAGTTCACACCGGGTGTGATTTTTCTTTTTCTGCATCCCTATAGAGCGTCGCAGTCCCGCCTCCTACCCGGGACCAGGAAATGAAATCCAATGCATTATTCTCATAGACATTTCGTAAAGTATTTATTTAAAGACGGTTACGCCGCGGACAAAGCCAACTCGAGTCGTGACAACTCATGACAACACAAACATTATTTTGGACCAAACAAATAATTAGAAAGAAGAAAAAAACGGCAGGTTACAACACTTTTTTTTTTGTTTTTCTTCTTTCTAATTATTTGTTTGGTCCAAAATATTGTTTGTGTTGTCATGAGTTGTCACGACTCGAGTTGGCTTTGTCCGCGGCGTAACCGTCTTTAAATAAATACTTTACGAAATGTCTATGAGAATAATGCATTGGATTTCATTTCCTGGTCCCGGGTAGGAGGCGGGACTGCGACGCTCTATTCTGGGCATGTCATAACAGGCAAACATTCGGCAAAAACAGGCAAACACTATTCAGTATTTAAGTCAGACGTCATTTTGTAGTGCTACGTTACGTCCGGGTCCAAGTGGCACCAGCTCCCGTCCGCATCTCATTGTAAATAGAATATCTAAACGCGTGAATCTTTTTACAATGACGTTATTTTTCAGAAAGGAAGCTATTGAGGGTTAAAATGGGTCTTAATGCTTCCAACTCGAGTAGAATTATTAATGTTTTGTACAAGTTTCCATGACAAAAAAAAATATGATGTAGAGACAATAAAGACTATTATCATTATTATTGAAGGTGGTAACAGTCCATTTGCTCAGTAAAATATTTCGGGGGCATATTTAGAATGTTTGCAGGCTTGAGTATGTTGAATCTAGTTTGCATTAATGAGGATTTAGTTGACACAATGAAATAAAATGGCGATATTATTCCGTGTGGGGCAGACGGCCTGTCACAGCCAGATTTGGGAGAGCAGCGCAGCTTTGTTGTTCTCAGATTAATTTTAGTCCGACGGAGCGTCACAGTATAACTCTATGGGGACACAAAAGCGTATATGGGGACACAAAAGTAGGACCCGGAAGTATCTCACGTGCTCGCGCTCACGTCACAGCTAAAATACTGAATAGGGTCCATTAGCTTGCAGATTGGTTATTTGAAGAGGTGAAAAGTAGGGGACCAAGTACATCTCTCTCTCTCGCACACCTGGCCAGCGAGGTGACCATTTATCTCTCTCTCTCTCTCTCTCTCTCTCTCTGAAATCACAAAGATAATGTCGAGTCAGTATATGCACATACGCAAAGACAATGTCGGACTCCTTAACCCATTTTGGGCGGGAACCCCTTTTGGTGTTAGCATTATGTTATGCTTTAGCTATTGAAAAATAGCAGATCTACAAGCTCATAGCGCGCCACAGAGTGGCGCGCTACGAGCTTGTAGGTCTGCTATTTTTGAAAAATCGAAGAACGACTGACATAGAAACATAGCTTTTGCCTGGGCCGTGGCTCAGTGGTCCAGGCACCTTGGCTGGTAATCCAGTCTGGCAGTGTGCCGCAGGTTCGACTCCCGATCCCGACGGCCTTTACTGCATGTCTTCCCCCCATCTCTCTCCCCATTTCTTGTCAGCCTACTGTCTGTCCCTCCAAAACATATATATAAAAATAAAGGCGAAAGCCACAAAAATTAAAACAAAATAAACAGCTTTTTCAGAAAACTGTCAGGATGTAGAAGACATTTTTAGAATCTGATCTCAGGTCAACATGGGTTAATATCCTCTGGTCCCCTGCCGAATATGATTAATGATGTGATGGACAGCCGTATGTCTTCGTTCAAGAGAGAGAGAGACTGCATACATCCAACTTGGGATGGTGGCGAAGCTCATCTCTAGAAATCTGGACAATTTTGTCAATAAAAAATGACCAGCCAGAGTCGGGACCGGAACACGTCCAGACCGTTTCATATAACCCATTTTGGGCGGGAACCCCTTTTGGTGTTTTAAACATTATGTTATAATTTAGCTATTGAGAAATAGCAGATCTACAAGCTCATAGCGCGCCACCGAGTGGCGCGCTACGAGCTTATAGGTCTGCTATTTTGAAAACTGGAGGATTTAGAAGATTTTTTTTTTATTTTGAGGTCAGGCCTAAATGGGATAATAATGATTTATTATGACCGATATTACACACACTTGTTAGAGCAGGTCGCAATCCTGAATAAACTCGTAAAATATGTTCAGGCATTCCCCAGCTCGTTTATTCAACGTTCATTCCGATTTCCGTTGTTGGAAGGAACATTAATCCATTTTGGGCGGGAACCCCTTTTGGTGTTTTAAGGATTATGTTATAGTTTAGCTATTGAAAAATAGCAGATCTACAAGCTCATAGCGCGCCACAGAGAGCTTCCTGTTAGTTCTGGCAGGAGAGAAAGGACAGTGGGCGGGTCCGCGGGGGGGGGGGTCGCTGGGGTGTGGCCAGCACTGGTTTGCTGCACCTGGCCGGAAGGTTTCGAACCACAGCCTGTTGGCCAGGACGGCTCATGTGAACTTTTAAACTTTGAATTGTCTGTGTAACCAAATAAAGTTTACATGGGAAAAAAAAAACAATGCTCAATCGCATCGGGTTTGTTCCATCGAGTCCACTTCGCTTTGATTGTTAGGACGCAACACACCAAAGTCATCTGCGTTTACACTGTCAAAGTTCTTCCAAGGACCAGAACTTTTCAAGAGGTAATTATTTGTGATGATGGACTCATTAACCCATTTTGACCTGAGATCAGATTCTAAAAATGTCTTCTACATCCTGACAGTTTTCTGAAAAAGCTATGTTTCTATGTCAGTCGTTCTTCGATTTTTCAAAAATAGCAGACCTACAAGCTCGTAGCACGCCAATAGCTAAAGCATAACAATTCTAACACCAAAAGAGGTTCCCGCCCAAAATGGGTTAAACTGAGGCATTGCTACCATCTGCTGGCAACATGCCAGGCTAGAAAGCCCCCCCCCCCCCCCCCCCCCCCCCCCCCCAAACATAAAGCCCACAGCAAATTGGCCCCGAACCAGCGCTAATGCCCAATTTATATTCTGTCGCACGGTTGTGACGCCAGTCCATGCGGACAGCACTTCACGCTAACGAGTTGCCCCACGCCGCATTCTTTGCTCAAAGTCCCGTGCTCGTCGGCGAGTCGCGAGTACGAATTGAGCTTTATAGGCTCTGAAGACAAAACAAATCTATAAAAACAGAACATTATTGTCAGCCTAAGCTTAACCCATTTTGGGCGGGAACCCCTTTTGGTGTTAGCATTATGCAAATGGTAAATGGTAAACGGTGCATTTATATAGCGCCGTTATCCAAGGCGCTTTACATAGATTGTGCATTACATTCACCCATTCACACACACATTCATACACCAATGGCGGCAGAAACCATGCAAGGTACCAACCAGCACATCAGGAGCAATTTGGGGTTCAGTGTCTTGCTCAAGGACACTTCGACACTAACTCTGGGGGAGCCCGGGTTCGAACTGGCGACCTTGCGGTTACCATCCGGAAACTCTACCCCTGAGCCACCGCCGCCGCTTTAGCTATTGAAAAATAGCAGATCTACAAGCTCATAGCGCGCCACCGAGTGGCGCTCTACGAGCTTGTAGGTCTGCTATTTTTGAAAAATCGAAGAACGACTGACATAGAAACATGGCTTTTTCAGAAAACTGTCAGGATGTAGAAGACATTTTTAGAATCTGATCTCAGGTCAAAATGGGTTAATCACTTCACTCCTGCTGTCCCCTCCGGTCGATCGGTCGGTTCTCTCCCCGTCTCTTTCTGGTGTTAGTCTTTGTCTCTGCTGTACTCTGCAGTCATTAATCTGAATCACGGGGCTGCATCTCCCTACTACTTCTTCCCTCTTTCAATACGGTCCTCGCCCTGTCTGTCCGTGCGTCTGTCTCTGCCTGCGTCTGTCTGTCTGTCTGTCTGTCTGTCTGTGCGTCTGTCTCTGCCTGCGTCTGTCCGTCCGTCCGTCTGTCTCTGCCTGTGTCCGTCCGTCCGTCCGTCCGTCCATCCATCCATCCGTCCGTCCGCCAGCCCGCCCGTCCCTGCTACACCGCCTGCCTGCCATTCCCCAGCATTTATAAGGGGTTCAAGAACGGTGTTCAGAAACTTTTTTAGGGGGTTAAGAAAATGTCTCGCCTCTGTTTGTTTATTCATGTATTTATTTAGTACATAATGGAACTCTGAGAGTACACTCAGTGTTCCATTATTATTATATGTACAAAATAAACACATGAATAAATGTTCTGCTGATGAACTGTTGACCTGACATGAGGATGATTCATCTCCGCTGGTGACAAAGCCATGGCCAGTTTCCAAATATTGAAAATGCAGAAATAAGAACCGGTGCAACGATGATTATGATGATGAAGAAGAAGGCAAACATCCTGTTTCCATCCGCCTCCAAGCCACCCAATTACTCGGAATAAGCAAACAGCATTTTTTGTCCTATCCTTGTGTGTGCGAGACAAGAGCAATCTTTATTTCCATTTGCAAAAAAAATATGGAAATTGAAATAAATGTTAGGTCATATTCTTGGGGCATTTCGGATTTTTTTTATTATAATTATTATTTTTGTTTTTATCTCCAGCAAACACAGTACATAGACGCTGTCGGGCCACAAACCTTGTATGTCCATATTTCATCTTTCTATGTGTTTTTTTTTGTCCATTTTCCACCAGCAACAATGACCTCATGACTTTACCCACGCCTACAGAGCTGCTTCAGACTGACTATAGCTGAGCTTAACCCATTTTGGGCGGGAACCCCTTTTGGTGTTTTAAACATTATGTTATAATTTCTCATAGCGCTCATAGCGCTATAGCTCGTAGCACGCCACTCGGTGTTATCGGCCAAAGATGGTCGGCCTAATTTTTAATTTTTAAGTATACTGACTTTTTTAGTGTAGAATAGATAAATAGCACAAATGAAAAAAAGGCTTTCTATCCTTTTGAAATGTATTTTTCAATAAAGTAATCAATCAATCAATCACGTCTGCTATTTTTTTTTTTTTTAAATCGTGAAAATATTTAATTCAGAAAACTGGAGGATTTGGAAGATTTTTTTTAAAATTTTGAGGTCAGGCCTAAATTGGTTAACGAGGATCCGTCTAGTGTGTGTCATGCCCTGAGATAAACATTCTGGGAATCATCATCACACACACATTACATGCCAGACTGTGTTCCACACTGTTGGCTCTGTGTGCTGCTGTGTGGGTTGTGTGTTGTTGTCAGTCATATACTAACTATAGAAACGAATACCAGCACTCACGTAGTATCCGGAAGGATTAACAGTTTGACGCCACATCACGCGGAACCCGACTTTTAATCAAATTTCCTACGCTGCCTGGATTGTTTTATTACCTTTGGAGCATACGCTGAAGTATTTGGGCATTTGTTCCGTGAAAATCGGGTAAGAAATGGTCCGTCGTCTTGTTATGATGAAACGAGCCAGCGGCCATGACAATGCGAAACGAAACCAGAGTGCAGAGCAAGTTGTAGTCCAAACAAGCCCCCCCGTTCACTTGCATTGGGCTCAATTTCCCAGAAGCCCTAGCAGCCCAGCATAAGTATCGATTTCCGGTTTCGTCGTCATAACATGACGCTCTCTCCCCCTGCTCCACGGCAGAGGCGGACTTTTATTATTTTTAATGCGATGCGATTTAGGTTCATAAAACAAATAGCGGGTCTGTCGTATTACGCAGCGACGCAACACTGGATCAAACAATTCCCGGCACTAGAACTGTTAAAGCTTTATTTTGTTTCCCCCCAGCAGAAAACCGTAAGGACGTTTCGGCCCGAGAGCCTTCTTCAGCGTAAATCTAGAGAACACTGTGTAGGTGTCACTTATAAAGAGGACCTAGGTGTCACGCACATAGCGGTCCGGGTGCACCTCGAGTTATCTCAGTTTACCTCATACAAGACATCTTGATGTCTTGTATGAGGTAAACTCAACTGTATGAGGTAAACTCAACCGAGTGCTTGCTTTTGCCTTCTTCTTCAGTCATATACTAACCCATGGATGTCTGAGGCTGCTCCCTATTGTGAGCATTTCACAAATCAGTCAGTGTTGGGGTTAAGTTACTTTATAATAGTAATAGTATGTTTCTATGTCAGTCGTTCTTCGATTTTTCAACAATAGCAGACCTACAAGCTCGTAGCGCGCCACTCGGTGGCGCGCTACGAGCTTGTAGATCTGCTATTTTTCAATAGCTAAATTATAACATAATGTTTAAAACATCAAAAGGGGTTCCCGCCCTAAATGGGTTAAGGTAAAAAAAAAAATGTAATTATTACCACAGTGCTAATAAGTGCTAAAACAATAAGTTGATGATGCAGTAAGTTGTCCGTCTCTATTCCCTAGAGTGTGCAGTCCCTTCCTTGGAAGGTTTATTTCCCTTTTTTTCCAAGTCTATGCCTGCTAACTAGCACTTGCACCTCCCACGGGTTTTTTTATGTGCAGGAGTCCTCTTTTTGTCTCATATAGTTTTAGATGGGGTTCCGTGGCCAAACACACACATTGGTAAAGAAAGAACAGCTGGTGCGTTTCCTCCGGATACTGCCCTTGGCCGAGGCAGTGGGTGCTCAGCTTTAAATATAACTTAACACGAGGCCCGCCACAAACGAGGAACACGAGGGTGTAAATTGGTACCCTAGCCCAGGGGTTCTCAACGTTTTTGGCCGGGGACCCCCGGAAATGCTTTGGCAACGTCTCGGGACCCCCGCCCCGCCCCCTCCCGACCCCCAATATAAATTGACTGCTACAATAACCTTAAACCATTTTGGGCGGGAACCCCTTTTGGTGTTTTAAGCATTGTTATAATTTAGCTATTTAAAAATAGCAGATCTACAAGCTCATAGCGCGCCACCGAGTGGCGCGCTACGAGCTTGTAGGTCTGCTATTTTTGAAAAATCGTGAAAAAATAAATAAAAAAAAAATCTTTTTTTTCTTTTTTTTTTTTGGAAAATAATTTGGGGACCCCCTAAAATATTTTGGCGACCCCCCGAGGGGTCGCGACCCACGGGTTGAGAACCCCTGCCCTAGCCCGCCAAACAAGAGACTTTCGTGAACCAGGGTTTACATTCTTTAATCCAAGTTTTAATCCCTGCCTGTATCTCAGAAACGACACTGAGGGGCAGTTTCTGTCCCAGACAAGCGTTTTCAACGGCCTGTAGCAGGCGCTGTGATACTCGCAGTCGGCTTTATCCACCATCGACCGAGAGAACAACAACCGGTGAAGACACCACACACAGCAGTTTGTCACATGAACATGCGATTACGGATATTTGGCTCTTCAAAGTAAGTGTTACGCGCGATAAAACCTTGGCAGTACGCTATCGAGGGATTAATTAATGCTGGCGGGAAATGGGTTAACTCATAAACCAACAAAGTGGAAAGAAAGTGGCACTCCAAAACAAAAGGTGCAAGACTGGCTCAGATGCAACGTCTCCTATTTTATTGAGATTGGCATAGCGTTGGCGTTCTCAATAAAACATGAGAAGTTGCATCTGAGCCAGTTCTGCACCTTTATTTTGGAGTTCCGCTTTTTCATCAATTTGGCTTGTTGGTGTTCCCCTTCTTGGCACGAAAGAGTATGAGAACGAGCATTTTGGCAGCAGTTTTTTTCACTGACGAAAACTGTATGAAAACTAAGCCATGACGACTAAAACTAAGACTAAACATACTGACAATTTCGTCAACAAATACAAACTAGACTAAAATGTTAGGAAGGGACTAATGGACAAGAGATCCAGTATAAGTCATTTTACACTTGGTTGCATGCTGAAAATATTTTCAGGAAGTGTCGCCATTGCGACGGCAAAATACATTTTAGTCGACTAAAATCTCATGGCATTTAGTAGACTAAAACTAGACTAACACTAACACATTCCAGGTGACTAAAATGTGACTAAAACTTATTTTTTTCCAAAGACTATGGAATAGTTTTATTCCAAAGACTATAACTAAACTAAAATAGAAATTTGCTCCCAACAAAACAACACTGTTTTGGCGGACAGAGAGAGAGAGAGAGAGACAGAGAGAACTGACCTTCTCGTAGTAGTCCACGTTCTTCTGGGCGGCGGAGACGAAGGCTGACCTCAGGTCGGTCCTCATGCCGTCGTGCCAGCGGCTCCAGTCTCCCTTCAGGGCGCTGTTGGCCGACTCCACGCGGTCCTCCAGTCTGTCCACCTCCTCCTTCAGCTGCCAAAGCCCAAGCACAACCATCCTTATCAGTCAAGTCAGTGGTGCATTCTACAAAATGTCTTCTTAAATCATGACAGTTTTCTGAAAACCCCAGGTTTCCATATCAGTGGTTCTCAAACTATTTTGTGTCAAGGACCCCCAAAAATGATATGTAATTGGGCCGCCGACCCTCATCTGGAAAATATGTTGTTCCAGGGACCCCCCCCAGAAGTAAATATTTGAGTTAAAAACGCATTTTCACGATTTTTCCAAAATAGCAGATCTAAAAGCTTATTTTAACAGGCTTACTGTACACATCTTGCAGGAAAAGAGAGAGCTTTACAACAGGGGACTAACTATTAGGGCATTTGAACACTGATGCCTGTCGGTCACGATGTGGGACAGGGTCTCAATTTGTGGGACGCTCTGAAAAGTCTTGGAAATGAGGGACCGTCCCACGCAAAGGGGGACACCTGCTGGTCACCGCTGGTAGTGGTGACTCTGGGCGATACAAATCAATCTCCTAGTGGGCGTTCCTGCTGTCATCACCGCATCCGTCCTCACCAGTGTTGTTTTTGGCAGCACATTTCTATTTTAGTCATAGTCTCTTGAATGGCTTTCATTTAGTTTTAGTCACATTTTAGTCACCTGGAATGTTTTAGTGTTAGTCGACTAAATATAAGATTTTAGTCGACTAAATCTACAGGTGATTTAGTCGACTAAAATGTGTTTTGCTTTGCCTTGATGCCGTCGTAATGACTGTTTTTACACTTGCTGAAAATAGCCGATCTACAAGCTCACAACACGCCGCAGCGCGACGTGTTGTGAGGTTGTAGATCGGCTATATTTAGCTATTTTCAGCATGCAACCAAGTGTAAATACTGGATCTCTTGTCCACTAGTCCCTTCCTAACATTTTAGCCTAGTCTTTATTTGTTGACAAAATCGACAGTATATTTAGTCTTAGTTTTAGTCATCATGGCTTAGTTTTTAATTTAGTTTCCATTTCGTTTTCGTCAGTGAAAAAAGGTAGTCGACGAACATTTTTCGTCATAGTGTTATTCGACAAAATCAACACTAGTCCTCGCTTTGAAGCTGCTTGGTGGTTATGGTTTCCGCGTGGAGGGTAAACCAAGCAACACATGAATTTGATTGGCTATCGCCCGGACGATGTCGTCCAAAAGATTTAATATTTTCAAGTTTTTTTAAAATTTGAACGACGTTCCTCTCCCCGCCTTTCGACTATCGTCTATTCGACCCGCTATCACCAGTAGTTGCCAGGGTCCCATAGACAATAAATAACGCAACTTCCGGAAAATACAGCCAGGCTGTCGCCCGCTCTTAACCCATTTTGGGCGGGAACCCATTTTGGTGTTAGCATTATGTTATGCTTTAGCTATTGAAAAATAGCAGTTCTACAAGCTCATAGCGCGCCACCGAGTGACATTTTTAGAATCTGATCTCAGGTCAAAATGGGTTAAAATGTACTGTCAGACTTGCCCCGCACCTCTCGACCCGCCCGCTCGCCTCTCATTGAAAACGAGTTACGAGGGAAAAAGCCCTCGACACTGAACAAGTGCATGCTGACTGTCTGCCAGCACGCTACGGCCAGGGAGGGACACACCTGCTCCCCATCAGCGGTGATGGATGGACGTGCTGCTCGCTCTGCTATACTGCCTTGATAAGGTGACTCGATCGATAACAGCCGCGGGTCACTAACGACGGGGGATACGAGAGCTCTCCGCGGCGCGCGAGAGCTCTCGTGTGCGAACATGTGCGTGCATGTCGAGTGACTCTTCATGTGTGGTGTGTAAAGTAACTAAGTACTTGTACTTTTACTCAAGTACTGTACTTAACCCATTTTGACCTGAGATCAGATTCTAAAAATGTCTTCTATATCCTGACAGTTTTCTGAAAAAGCTATGTTTCTATGTCAGTCGTTCTTCGATTTTTCAAAAATAGCAGACCTACAAGCTCGTAGCGCGCTGAGCTTGTAGATCTGCTATTTTTCAATAGCTAAAGCATAACATGATGCTAACACCAAAAGGGGTTCCCGCCCAAAATGGGTTAAGTACAATTTTGAGGTAATTTTACTTTACTCGAGTACTTCCGATTTCCAGTACTTTTACTTCTACTCCACTACATCTCAGAGGCAATTATGTGACTGGATCTGGCAAAAAGGGCCCTCATTTCGACTTTGGTGAAAGTCTATTCTCCAGGCTGGGAAGCATCTCTGTTCCCATATCTTCTCTCTAAAATGCACAGTTTTTGTCATGAAATAAAATGCATCCAAGTGGATTGGATGCAGGCGCAACCCTGAAATGCCGTAGTAGAAGAAGTTAAAGGACTACTTCACCACTTTTCAACCTATCTTCATAGAATAGGTCCTCACTAATAATCATGAAAAAATGGCGCATTTTTTTCCTACTCGGTCTGTGTCTCACAGGAGGGCTGTGGGCAGTTCAGAAACCGTCTTCCAGTGACATCATCGATGGGTAATACAAGCTAATAAAAACTGCAGGCTTTCTAGTTCTCACGATAATGAAAATCTAAACATTTTTGTAAAAAAAATCTTGTTTAAAAAGTAATCTGCCTAATGATGATGTCACTGGAAGACGGTTTCTAAACTGCCCACAGCCGTGAAAAAAATCGTGCCATTTTATCATGATTATTAGTGAGGACCTATTATATGAAGATTATTGAAAAGTGTTTGTTGAAAAGTGGTGAAGTGGTCCTTTAATCTGTCCGGTACATTACTTTATTAAAATGGTACAAAATGCATTTTATTGAGAAACTGGGGACCTGAGAGGCTTCCCAGGCTGGAGAATAGACTTTTTCCTAGGTCTAGCAGGCTTTGTTTCGGTGAGTAGCTACGTGGTTTTGTTTATTTTCTAAAGTATATCCCCTCGCACGGCAGTGTGATATTTTGCCTGTGAGCAGGCGTTATCACAGCAGTATCTGCTCTCCCACCGACAATGGGTGTCCATTTATCTCCAGCCGAGAGACACTAAGGGCCGATTCATACTCCTATTTTACCGCTGTTTCGGCGCTGTAGTGCCGAAATGATTTCGGCTCGTCAGAAAGTTTCAGTAGCACCGAAGAGCCGACTTCAGGACGGTACCTGCCCCCCCGAACCTCAAATGACGTCACATTGTAGGCTCTACAGAGCCGAACCGACTTTTATTCGGCTCTAAAATAGGAGTATGAATCGGGCCTTAGAGTTACTTCCACCGTAGCTATAAAATTCCAAATGCTACTCCATAGCCAATTCAGCCATGTTGAAGAATACTGTGTTTACAAACACACAAGCACGCTAATGGGCGGTGTAGTGGAGTAAAAGTACAATATTTACCTGGGAGATGTAGTGGAATAGAAGTAAAATAATTGGGAATTGGAAATACTCAGGTAATGTACAAATATCTCAAGATTGTACTTAAAGGAGAATTCCATGCTAGAAGGCTTTCTTACCTTTCTTTGTAGTTGTTACGTCCCCACCAAAGAGGTCCAGGTGTTTTTTCGTGCAAAAACTCCTTATTGGCTATAAGCCCTCAATGAATTGCATTGAATGGGGCGTTGTGCTAATTCGCTTATTTCCATCGAAATAAGTAGTAAAGTGTGCCGCTTGGGATATTATTTACATTATGAAGAGAGGATATATACAACAAAATAATAATTTTGAGCGATGGAAATAAGCGAATTAGCACAACACCCCATAGCCCTATTCAATTCAATTCATTTAGGGCAAACAGCCATGGTAGGGGAAACAGCCAATAAGGAGGTTTTGCAAAAAATAACACCTGGACCTCTTTGGTGGGGACGTAACAACTACAAATAAAAGGTAAGGAAGCCTTCTAGCATGGGATTCTCCTTTAAGCACAGTACTTGAGTAAATGTACTTAGTTACTTTAAACCATTGGTTATGACTCACTCGCACATACAGTCGAAACAATAATAACCTGCCATTGCAAGAAGGATGGATAATAATTGTAATTTAAAGACAACTATCCCTCCATTGATTGAAACGTGTGGTGTCCAGCTGTGACGCAGGCAGCAGGGCTGTAATGAAAGACGCCACCACTCGAGAAATGACACGTTTCCCTGTACTGGTGTCGAGTGTCGACGCACCGGGAGATGGAGTGTGGGCGTTAATAGCTCGTCAATTGAGGCACGCAATAAATTGCAGCTAAATCACACACAGGTGGTCATGCATTGTTCTCAGAATAAAGCACTCAAGTATTTGCCTTGAAGGGACACTTCACCCATGACATCATGGAGACTTTGAAATACAAAAATACAAAAAAATACAAAAGAAAGTGTTTCTTGTTTCCCAAAAATCATTAAAATAAGATCTGGTTGCAAAAGGGGTGAAGTGCCCCCCCCCCCCCCCCCGGGGCAATTTTAACATTGTCATAATAGTTAAGTATAGCTCTCAACATGCCCAATACACATTTGTTTGGGCTTTGAGGGGAAGTTGCGTCACTCTCGAGGGGTAACAGGTCCGCTCACCCCTTTTCCATCTCGCCCCACTACTCTACCTAGCTGTAAATAACAAACATAATTCATGTTTGTGATTATTTAAAAGGTATTAACATATTAATTTATCATTGTTAAGTTCACTCTGTATATCCACGGGCATAATAGCATGATGATGCCATTACAAAACATGGGCTACATGGAAGAAATGTGATTAATAAAACGAAATGAACTGCTAGAAGGTCATACATTAACTTAATTAAGCAGTCACCGTCTCTGTGACATGTTGTTCTTTCTAAATTTTACAGAGTATAGAGATCGACTACTATGCAATCAAATAAATCTGTATACAAGATAATTTCAGATAGGGAGGGAAATACCAAATCAACTGTTAACTACATTAAAAAAAATGCAGGGGCGAGTTGGTAAAGGGGCGAGCGGTCTCGTATTCCTCTCGAGGTGCCCATAAGCAGGTTGTGGCTTCTCAGTCAACTGCAGTGCTGGAAGTAGTATCTTTATTACATGTTTTGCTTGAGTAAAAGTACTGGCATCAAAGTAACAGTACCAATGTACTGTTTTGGGGAAACTCTGCTCCATGACATGGACTCATGACTGCGTTTATGGTGACGTCAGGTTAATAGACGTTTCATAGAAAAAGCTAGTCTTAACTCCTAAACACCTCTTGAAAGTTAAGCACTCTAAAATGTTCAAAGATTTTCCAAATCTACAAGTAGATCTACAAGCAAGCGTTGTGACAAGTGGACAAGTGTGACGCGAGGTATATAGCCAAGGGAAAAATCATCCTAATCCGTCTGCCCGCCACAAACGAGAAACACAAGGGTGTAAATTAGTACCCTAGCCCGCCAAACACCAGACTCTCGTGAACCAGGGTTTACATTTTTTAATCCAAGTTTTAATGCGATCGTATAAGATGCTATTGTTGCTATCGCGTCAACATAGAGTGGGACCGCGGCCATTTTGAAGATGCGCGCGCATCCACTTGCATAGGAAGCCCTGTCTTCAAAGCCCTGTATCTCAGAAAGGACATTGAGGGGGCAGTTTCTGGCCCAGACAAGCGTTTTCAACGGCCTGTAGCAGGCGCTGTGATACTCGCGGTCAGCTTTTTCCACTGCCGAGCGAGACAACTACAACCGGTCATGATACAACACACACAGCAGTTTTTTCACAGAAACATGCGATTACGGATAATTGGATCTTCAAAGTAAGTGTTACGCGCGATAAAACCTTGGCAATACGCTATCGAGGGATTAATTAATGCTGGCGGTAAATGTATTAATGTGGGTCATCAATCCTTCCGTTTCCCCTTTCCTAGCATTTTCCAGGGTCTGTCAGAAGTGAATGAAATGGATTTAAAGATGTCTCACTCTGTCACCACAAATCACACATCAGTGGCTTCCTCCCGGGGCCTCCGTGGAGAGGCAGACTGTAACTGTGTGAGCGGACAGACTCTTCCATCAGGCTTTGAAACCCCACGAGTCAATGTCACGTCTCTGACTGCATTGTTTAGAACAGTGGATCTCAAGCTGTCAAATTGTGACGTGACAAATGAACTGATTCTAATTATTTAAAAAAATATAGCCCGATTGCCATACTGTACAGACACTGTATATGACACATAGGCTATTTTTTGGAACTATAAGAAAAGAACAAATCAGATCCGCGAAGGCCATCTGGCACTCTCTACTGTACGATTTACCCACATTTTAATCAAATATTCTACGTTGCCGGGATTGTTGTATTACCTTTAGATCATACGCTGAAGTATCTGGGCTTTTGATCGGCGAAAATCCGCCGAAGATAGCTTGCGCCTTGTGTTTACTTCCATCGCACCACCATCGCACCACCCGCCATCTTGCTACGGGTGGTGTGAGGCTGTTGTAGTCAGACAAAACACCCGTTCACTTGCATTGGACTCAATTTCCCAGAAGCCCTAGCAGCCCAGCGAATGTGTCGATTTCCGGTTTCGAGATCATAACATGAAGCTCTCTCCCCCTGCTCCGCGGCAGAGACGGACTTTATTTTTAATTATTAAAATAGGGCGATTTAGACACATAAAACAAATAGCGGGGATGTCGTATTAAGCAGGGCATATCGTTTGATCAATCAATTTAAAGCAGGCAAACTGTTAAATAAAGTAATCAATTAAGGCAGACAGACACACAGACATTTTGCATGGCATGCCAAATGTTTCAAGGGCTCCGTCTTGCGCCACCCTTATCCCTAAACTTATTTGCCATTTTTTACTATTTTGAAAATAATTTTAAAATAGTTCAACTAGCCGATATACATCTACACATTGTGAGCTTGTAGATCAGCTATTTGAACTATTTTAAAAGGGGTTTTTTTAAATAGTAAAAAAATGGCAAATAAGTTTAGGTTTGAGCGCAAGGATGTGTGTAAATCGTCGCTGTGAACATTACATTGCGACACGTTCACAAGTTGTTAAACATGGCCATACAAGTGTGCGTTGCCAATTGCTTGTTGTATACGAATGTGTGTGTGCGTGCGTGCGTGCGTGCGTGCGTGCGTGCGTGCGTGCGTGCACTGCGAGGAAGGCCAAACAGTTGACACAGTACTGTGCAATATCAGCAAGCTGTTCAATTTGGAGGAGGCGTTGTTTCCTTTAACCATAATTGATGTCTACTGTTTCTGACAAGTATGTCAACTGTATTTTATGTAACAATGTTCTGCCGTCTAGGCACTTTGCAACTGGCCGTTTTCCTATTGTCTGACTCACTGGTACAGTATTTACAATCAAAATCATCGTCATCCGCCATGTGCACAAGATGTGCACATGCACGCACTACAGTGGGGTGACACACGACAGGCCAACAGCACACACACCAAGGCCCGCCCCCGCTCGATCATTATTGGTGGAAGGCCCCTCTCTATCCTGATTGGATGAAGGCTGGGCCACCTAGCCAAAAATGCAACCTAAGGTTTTTTGACCCACAGGGGTTAACTGAGGAAAGGGAGGAACTCCTTATATGGTCAGCACACTCTGTAGTAGGGAGGATTATCACAACAAAACAAAAAGTGATATTTGAATTAAGTGAAATCACTGAATATAGCTTTAAATATTTCAGATATTTAGAAGCTCGTTTCATAAACAACACAGCACTCGTTGCGTCTCTCTTATCTTATTCACAAACAGCACAGCTGTAGGGTCTCTCTTAGCTTATTTACAATACAAGCAAGGGGTTGAGGACATGGAGCTGTTGTCCGCTGTACGAGGAATTATTGTACTTCTGGTTCATGTGGATATAAACCAAAGTGTCAAATGTCTGTGTAAATAAATAGTAAATGGTGCATTTATAGAGCGCTTTTTAACCCATTTTGACCTGAGATCAGATTCTAAAAATGTCTTCTACATCCTGACAGTTTTCTGAAAAAGCTATGTTTCTATGTCAGTCGTTCTTCGATTTTTCAAATCTACCCCTGAGCCACTGTGTGTGTGCGCGTGCGTGCGTGCGTGCGTGCGTGCTGCGTTTGTCTGTCACGCTCTATTGCAGGGGTTCTCAACGTTTTTGGCTGGGGACCCCCGCAAACGATTTGGCCATGTCTCGCGACCCCACACCCACACCCCCCCCCTCCTCACCCCCAATACAAACTGACTGCAAAAATAACATTAATATTAGAGAAAATATATCATAAATTAATACTGAAACCAGATAAAACCATTAAGGGACGTTTATTTATTTATTGTTTTAATAATTTGGGGACCCCCCGAAATAATTTGGCAAAGCAAAGTTACTATATTTACCCAGGGTATCTGGGCTAAGCTCAATAACTTGTTTCCAGCCAGGCCCTGCTCATAGAACATTTCATGGTAGTGGATCAATGCCTTGCTCAAGGGGACTTCAGCGGTGGTAATTTTAACGTGTCGGACCGCTGATTCGAACTGGCGACCTTCCGGTATCAAGACCGCTCCGCAATCCGTTCGGCCACCGCTGCCACAACCCTATAGGTTGCGACCAACCTATAGGGTCGCAGCCCACAGGTTGAGAACCCCTGCTCTATTGGAGCGTTGCCTTATATTTTAAATAATACTAAGGTTATATTATCATTAAAAATATGTTTTGCCGATTAGTTGTTGGGGTCAACTTGCAATATCCTCAGGTTGAGAGTCACTGTACTAAACATTTCTGCATGGTGTAGGCAACCTTTCTGCTCATCAGCTCTGAGCTGCTACATGGAACATCACTGACCTCTGCTGGCCACACACTGACATGACAAACGTGTAAAAGCAGCTATGCCTGTCAACTGAACTGTGTGTCGTGAACAACAACAAAAAACACTATATAATGAAACATAGAACAATTATAATCTAGTCTATATAAATAAATAACTATTGATTAAGGCAGGCAAACTGTATCACAGGTCGTGGTTATTCGCCAATGCCAAATAAATAAAACGTTTAACCATTAAAAGAAGGGAGAGGGTATATTTCAGGGTTGATTTTCACGTCTACTTTGGTTTTGATGTGCACCTCAGACAGTTTTAATTAGGTATTTGTCAAACGAAAAGTCACATGCAGCATTAAGTGCTGTAAGAACATGGTACAAACCAAAATGAATGTACAATGAATGATGCAAAAGTTTTGTGCAAAATAACAGAATCAGTCTTAGACTAAAAATTAGAGGCTCAACACTTGAGCCTCTCAAGCGCAACACTTGATAGTCTTCATTTAGTCAAACGCAAATTCACAAATGATAACAGAAAAAGGGGGGGAAATCAATATAAAGCCCTGTAGGCTAGGCTCAATCTTTTATTAGGCCAATTTATTAGGTCAACGGAACTCTCTTAATGCATTGAAAATAATGCACAACTTACTGAGGAACTGTATGTTATGGAAAAACTAACATTCATACTTAGACTACAAGAGGATAAGTTCTATAAAAAGTGGGAAAAGTGGGATCTCTTCTCTCAGCCTAGTGTTAATGCAATAGGATTTCAATGAATGTATCTTGTAATATGAAAAATGCAGCTTTGTCTTGTTTTTTGTTTTTGTCTTCCTTTTTTTGTTTTTGTCTTGTCTTTTGGTTTTTGTTTTGTCTTTCCATCAATAAAAATTAAGTGAAAAAAAAAAGAAAATAATGCACAACAAAACAAATTACTACCGGTATTTAATAAATAGCCGTGGCGCGTTTGGAGCGGCTATTGATTAAATGCACTATGACAGGGCAGGCTATCCCATAATACTTACTTATTTAGCAAAAGAATAGGCCTACATTTCAGACCTGGATCACATCCTTGTTACACGCGAGGAAAACGAGCATCTCTCCTTGTTTGGCTTCAGAGAGGAATGCAAATTGGTAACGATATTCCCCGCCTCTGCCCACTGCACTGAAAACTCTCCTGCGATTTTAGAAAGCAGAGGGAATCTAGCCTGGTTTTCACGCCACCAGACAAGAGGATCGTCATTGGTGATTTAAACCAGGGGTTCTCAACGTTTTTGGCCGGGGACCCCCGGAAATGCTTTGGCAACGTCTCGGGACCCCCGCCCCGCCCCCTCCCGACCCCCAATATAAATTGACTGCTACAATAACCTTAAACCATTTTGGGCGGGAACCCCTTTTGGTGTTTTAAGCATTGTTATAATTTAGCTATTTAAAAATAGCAGATCTACAAGCTCATAGTGCGCCACCGAGTGGCGCGCTATGAGCTTGTAGGTCTGCTATTTTTAAAAAATCGTGAAAAAAAAACAAAAAAAAAACATTTTTTTTTTTTTTTGAAAATAATTTGGGGACCCCCTAAAATAATTTGGCGACCCCCCGAGGGGTCGCGACCCACGGGTTGAGAACCCCTGATTTAAACCCCAGATCCACGGGGTTTCCTTGTGCTAAATTCAGGGGCCAGCCTGTAGTTCTCCTTTCCACCACTACGTCTCGCAGATTCAACATTGGGCAAGCCTTTCTGGGGGCTTGGGCCTCGTCTGTATACTGTGTCTGTGCGACCCAACCACATTAGCTTCTGTATTAGCCTCTTTTCTCTGAAAATACGGCGCTTGTCCGTAGTTTTGAACAGATCGCCGATGTTCGGAGGTCATTTCTGATTATCCGGTGATCGTGTTTGGAACATTGTCGTTTTCTGGTCCTTGCCTTAGCTCGGTAGCATTGGCGCAATTACTGTTAGCACTTTTGTCCATTCCATTCTCATTGTTGCGACCGCATGTTGCATTACTATGAAAACCTGCAAAACCTGTCGCTCAGTCAGTCACGCCTCCATATACAGTATGGCCATTCAGTTGCAAAAAATAAAAAATAAATCACTTTTTTTGTTTTTGAAAATAATTTGGGGACCCCCCCCAAAATAATTTGGCGACCCCCCCCCCCCCCCGAGAGCGGGGTCGTGACCCACGGGGTGAGAACCCCTGAGTTAAGTCATAAGTCTGCAGGTGAATAAGGGCCGATTCATACTCCTATTTTAGAGCCGAATAAAAGTCGGGGGGGGGGAGCGGGTACCGTCCTAAAGTCGGCTCTTCGGTGCTACTGAAAATTTCTGACGAGCCGAAATCAAAATAGGAGTATGAATCGGCCCCAAGACTCTTAAACTAAATGTGTACATAACCTCACAGATGTCAAGTAAACTCTCCAGACACGTAGCTCCATCCTCCCTCCCTGCGCTGCGTCTGTCTCTCTTAACCCGTTTTGACCTGAGATCAGATTCTAAAAATGTCTTCTACATCCTGACAGTTTTCTGAAAAAGCTATGTTTCTATGTCAGCCGTTCTTCGATTTTTCAAAAATAGCAGACCTACAAGCTCGTAGCGCGCCACTCGGTGGCGCGCTATGAGCTTGTAGATCTGCTATTTTTCAATAGCTAAAGCATAACATAACGCTAACACCAAAAGGGGTTCCCGCCCAAAATGGGTTAATACCGGTGTCCATGACATTTGCAACCAGCCATCATCAAAAGAGGATTGTACGATCTTTCATTAGAGTGCGATTAGCCACCCGTGGGCGGGGATTCACGGCTTCATGAAATAATATCGAGCGCCCTTTATTCCAAGATGAGTGGCGTCCAGCTATAGGGCCTCCTGAGAAGCCTGGGATATTTAACGTAATCCTCCCAGGTGTCCACAACGCAAGCCCCCTGCCGAGCTCAGAGTGCATCTAAAAGCCTTCGCTTTATTACAAAAATCTGGGAGAATGACATGCAAGCCCCAAAACCTGTGTGTAGTGTGTACAGTACATTAGCTCGTGCATCTGTGTACCGTGTGTACTGTGCGTGCGTGCATGCGCGGGAGCGCAGGCATCAACATTCCACTCACTGCCTCTTGATCGACCTTCTTGGCAGCGAGGGCTTCGCTTTTGGCTTCGAACTCCGCCTGAATATTGTCTCTTTTCCTGAGCACAGCCTGGTGGATAATAAAAGAGATATACATGCATTATATATACGATATATCTATCATTCATACACAGTGCACACACAGTATAAATGCATTGTGTTGCAGTAGATTTCATTTACACACACGTGTACAATGTACATGCATTGCATACAGTAACATAACACACACATCATGCGCAGCTATACAGTATGTTACCAGTTCTAACCCATTCTGGGCGGGAACCCCTTTTGGTGTTTTAACTAAGCATTATGGTATACGTTAGCTATTGAAAAATAGCAGATCTACAAGCTCGTAGCGCGCCACCAAGTGGCGCGCTACGAGCTTGTAGGTATGCTATTTTTGAAAAATCATAAAAATGCGGCACAAATCTTTGAATTAGATTCTTTCAGAGCGAACGTTTTTTTTTATTTCGACGTCAGGCGTAAATGGGCAAATAAACATGACGTTTCAAAACAAGGCAGCTCTCCCCCAGGCTCTCGTCTCCATCACTCGTCTAATGGAAAGCACTGCACGGCAGCCACACTGAGTGACTTCACTATTACAGCAGGCTCTTACAGTTCTCTCCCGTCAACATGTCAACTTTCTGTTTGTGTTGTTCTTTAACCCATTTTGACCTGAGATCAGATTCAAAAAATGTCTTCTACATCCTGACAGTTTTCTGAAAAAGCTATGTTTCTATGTGAGTCGTTCTTCGATTTTTCAAAAATAGCAGACCTACAAGCTCGTAGCGCGCCACTCGGTGGCGCGCCACTCGGTGGCGCGCTACGAGCTTGTAGATCTGCTATTTTTCAATAGCTAAAGCATAACATAATGCTAAAACCAAAAGGGGTTCCCGCCCAAAATGGGTTAACCCATTCTGGACGGGAACCCCTTGTGGTGTTTTAACTAAGTGTTATGTTATAATTTAGCTATTGAAAAATAGCACATCTACAAGCTCATAGCGCGCCACCGAGTGGCGCGCTACGAGCTTGTAGGTCTGCTATTTTTGAAAAATCGTGAAAATGCGGCACAAATCTTTGAATACATATTCTTTCAGAAGACTTTTTATTTTATTTCGACGTCAGCCCTAAATGGGTTAAAGATATGAACTGCCAGTAGCCTGACAGTTTTTGACAGTAAGCTTGTTGTTGTGTGCCGTGTTCAACAGTAAAGAAGAAAGGAAGGTACCTCAAAGTAGTTGTAGTTGACACTACTTGTACAGTGCTTGACTAAATGTATTTGGTTAATTTCTGCCGCCGGCGTTGTGGATTTTGTTCGTAAATGGTAAATGGTGCATTTATATAGCGCCTTTATCCAAGACGCTTTACATAGATTGTGCATTACATTCACCCATTCACACACACACCGATTGCGGAGGAAGCCATGCAAGGTACCAACCAGCACATCGGGAGCAATTTGGGGTTCAGTGTCTTGCCCAAGGACACTTCGACATTTAGACAGGAGGAGCCGGGATTCGAACCTCCGACCCATGGATCAATGGACGACCTGCTCTACCTCCTGAGCCACAGTCGCCCCTGGTTCGTGAGACGGAGGCTTGTCAAGGAGGGGAGATATGACAAGTAGGTCAGGCAGTTTTAGTCTGTAGTAGGGCTGTCACGATTTTTGACGATTGTCACAAAGTTGATGATTACTAGTCACACAAATAATTGTGAATAACGATTTAATTGTGTTTTTATTTGCACTGCAGCGTCACACAAAAATAGCTTTTTTTGTTTTTTAACTTAAAGGAGCATTCAGTGATTTGGGTGATTTGGAAAACCACCCAGTCCACCCCGGTAACAAAATGTGCACATGCACGCTCTACAGTGGGGGGAAGTGCAACAGGCCAACATCATGTGCACCAAGGCCCGCCCCCAGTCGATCATGATTGGAGGAAGGCCCCTCTCATCCTGATTGGATGAAGGCTTTGCCACCCGCCACCAAAACTGAAACTAGGGTTTTTTGACCCCAGGGGCTCACTGGGGACAGGGAGGAACTCCTTATATGGTCAGCACACTCTATAGTAGGGAGGATTATCCAGAATAAAATAAAAAATAAGTGATATTTGAATTAAGTAAAATCACTGAATATACCTTTAACTTTTATCTCACGATATTGCAACCCATTTTTTCACCCAGACTGACCTCATGCTTCCTTCCATGCATGAGTAGTCCAAGCTGCTCCTTTTCACCTGATAGTGGGGAGTTTCCCCGGGCCGGACGTAGCGTGTGGAAGGAACACGTTATTCCGACTAGTTCCTTTCCCCTCCACCAGGCGCCCCAGCTGGCCAGGGGGAGGCAGTTTAGAGACCAGGATTACAGCATGTTTTGTGAGGGTACCTACCCTAGGGGACACACGTTGTGAGCTTGTAGATCGACAATTTTGGCTATTTTTTTAATTTGATTCCTGAAAACGAACAGTTGTGGACATATGCGGTTTTCACCCCTGACAGCGACACCATCTTATCTCCTGCATGAGGAACCACAGACTTCTGGCGTTAGGTTCTCCCTCTAAAATAGAAGTGGTGGAAAATACATTTACTCGCGTACTGTACTTAACCCATTTTGGGCGGGAACCCCTTTTGGTGTTAGCATTATGTTATGCTTTAGCTATTGAAAAATAGCAGATCTACAAGCTCATAGCTCGAGCTTGTAGGTCTGCTATTTTTGAAAGATCGTGAAAATATTTATTTCAGAAAACTGGAGGATTTAGAAGATTTTTTTTAAATTTCGAGGTCAGGCCAAAATGGGGTTAATCCATGTAGACTGGACCACACGGGGCGATTTAGGAACACAGACCCAAGGCTTTCCTCCGAGGTGGATAAAGTCTTGTTGACGCAAGGTTCAGCTCGCATGGCATCGCCGACCCACCTTGAGCGTGTCGGCACAGAGGACGTACTCGTGCAGGGCGGGCACCAGCACCTCGGCCAGGTGGTCGATCTGCTCCTCGGTCTCCTTGCCGCAGAGCTCGGCGCAGGCGGCCACGCCGGCCAGCGGCTCCGCCAGCGGGCCCTCCCCCTCGGCGCCGGCCCACTGGCTGTAGGTGGGCCCGTACTGACGCAACTCGTCCTGGTACTCTGCAGTATAGAGTAGGGCATTCACTTCTAGTCATTATTACTAGTTGACTAGTTGCCTAGTTTACTAGTCGACTAGTTGTTTAACTACCTATTATGTAAAAAAG
Organism: Electrona antarctica; assembly: GCF_951216825.1. Lineage (NCBI taxonomy): Eukaryota > Metazoa > Chordata > Actinopteri > Myctophiformes > Myctophidae > Electrona > Electrona antarctica. The sequence continues at coordinate 37,207,928 of NC_136801.1, read as the reverse complement.
AAAAAGAAAAAAAAAAACTGTGTACATTGGTGACTTTAACTATAATCTACCTGATCTTGAGGCCTACAGAATCAGAAAAAAAAAAAAAAAGCTTTATTTTTTCTTCTTATCAACTAGTCAACTAGTACCAACAAGGTCGACTAGTGGATTTACTAGTCGGGCGATGGGTGGGCCCCACAACTGTTATTATAGGGCGACGATTAATTCGTGTCAGTCTTACGCAATGTTTGTGTGTACACAAACACTAAAAATTGTCCATTCATTGTCAATGGCATTCAATGTTTGTGTTAGGACAAAATTTGTGTTTATACACACTAAAAGCTAGACATATAGGAGGGGATATCGCCCCTCAAAAAAAATTATATACACAAATTATATATATGTATGTATATATATATATATATATATATATATATATATATATATTTCACGATTTTTGAATAGACAAAGCATAAAATAATTGTTTAAGTATTTATCTAAAATGACACGGATGCTTTCCCAGTTTTAATGGGGTTCCATGACCCCACCGTACCCCTCTGTTCCTTGATGATCCTCTGGGTGACCTTGTCCAGGGAGGACATCTTGTTGCTGAAGGCGTCGGCGTACTCCTGCATGGAGCCGAACTCCTCCGGCCGGCTCCTCACGCCCCGCACGGAGTGGGCCACCGCCAGCACCTTGTCCCCCATCCAGCTCAGGAAGCCCGGGCCCTGCTTCTTGTGAGGGTTCAACTCCTGCAACAACAAAGACCCCCCCGGTTAACCCAATACATTACGTCTTCTACATCCTGACAGTTTTCTGAAAAAGCTATGTTTCTATGTCAGTCGTTCTTCGATTTAAAAAAAATAGCAGACCTAAAGACCTTTCAATAGCTAAAGTATAACATAATGCTCAGTTGAAACACCAAAAGGGGTTCCCGCCCAAAATAGGTTAACCCATTATAAGACCTGAGGACCCGATTCTGCAAATGGCTTCTAAATTATGACAGTTTTCTGAAGAAACTTTGCTTCTATGTCAGTGGTTCTCAAACTATTTCATGTCAATAGAGGGTATGCGCGTGACATCATCATCAAACCCGGAAGTTATGCAGGAATGTCTACTGAGTGTCAAAAAACTACTTTCTGGCCTTGACAGCCCATACATCCAAACATAAAAGTCCTATCTGATTGCATTAAACAACGTTAAACAATGTTAACTCACTTTGCATGTTGCTTTGCCACTCGATGTGCCATTCACTTTAAGCATGCGCATACCCTCTATTGGCCGCCGACCCCCATATGGAAATGTGTTGTTCCAGGGATTGTTCGTCGCATTGCCCATTTTGCTAAAATTATTTGTTTAAGTGGTTAAGTTGCCGGCGCTATTTTCATTTAGTTTCCTGTCTTTTTTATTGTTTTCGTTCTGAACCAATCAGAACTAAGTATTGTGCTGTGTCAGTCTGTCAGCCAAACCAGAAACGTGTTTTGAACATTGGTGGAATTTAATTTGTCGTAGAGCCCGCCTACTATATCTGGTCATATTATGCACGCATAGCTTAGGCAGATGAACGTAATTTTCCGTATCCTCTCTATACCGGATTTCCAACCTGCAAAGTGAACCGGTATTGCCTGCACCGTGATTCACACACACATGCACACATTGACGCAAGTCATGCGAGCCGAAGGGAGAGAAACACTTCTCTCTCCAGTCCGTGCGGTGGTGGATTAATAACGGATCATTACGCTGACTGACATAAACACGCGATTCAGAAGCACATTATTAAGAAAACTCAACTAATAACACTTGTGTGTGTTAATCTGACCGATTCTGACTTTAGTAGATTAGGTTTTGATTGGTTTCCTCTTGGAGATGCGTTTGTGGGCACAGTGGCAGGTTATTTAATATAGTATTTTGATAGCTACAGTGCGCAGGTTATTTAATATAGTATTTTGATAGCTACAGTGCGCAGGTTATTTAATATAGTATTTTGATAGCTACAGTGCGCAGGTTATTTAATATAGTATTTTGATAGCTACAGTGCGCTCCGGGGGGGGGTCAGGTCTTACCGGGCCGGAGCTCCGGACCGTCCCGGCCCACATTCACCACTGGGTGTACGTGAATAAACAGGCTTCAAAATAAAAGCAATGCAGTTTTGGTCCATGCATAAGGAAAAAATTAGAAAGTACATTTTATTTTCAAATTTCCAAGTAACCTTTGACTTTGAATTTGATGTAATGCCCAGGTCTGCAGTAGACTATGGACGGACAAAGAGTGCATTCAAGCACACATTCAAAGTCTTAACCCATTTTGACCTGAGATCAGATTCTAAAAATGTCTTCTACATCCTGACAGTTTTCTGAAAAAGCTATGTTTCTATGTCAGTCGTTCTTCGATTTTTCAAAATTAGCAGACCTACAAGCTCATAGCGCGCCACTCGGTGGCGCGCTATGAGCTTGTAGATCTGCTATTTTTCAATAGCTAAAGCATAACATAATGCTAACACCAAAAGGGGTTCCCGCCCAAAATGGGTTAAAGCATTTAAGCTAGTAATCTGATTAACTGGGAACGTACAGTTAGTGGAAAACCAGTGCCTTTAAATTAACAACAGCCAACCTAACCCAGCGGTGGCCTAAAGGTTCATTAAGAGGTTAAAGTTTAGACGTCAAAGGTCAGGGGAGCGGATGACCAGATCGGTTCCCAGTAGTGGTGGAAAAAGTACTCAATTGTTTTACTTATGTAAAAGTATCAATACTGCAATTTAGAACTACGCCGTTACAAGTAAAAGTCCGGAATTCAAAATGTACTTAATTAAAAGTATTGCAATTCAAGTAGCAAAATAGAAAGTACTCATTATGCAGAATGTCCCATTTCAAGTTTTCAAATGTATACAAATCTATTGAAAATTGCAGATCTACAAGCTCACAATGTGTCACATTGCGACGCATTGTGAGCTTGTAGATCGGCTATTTTCAAATGGCCTATAAACAGCTAACGAACGTTAAATAAAATACTATAAATTCTGGATTAACCCATTTTGGGCGGGAACCCCTTTTGGTGTTAGCATTATGTTATGCTTTAGCCATTGAAAAATAGCAGATCTACAAGCTCGGTGGCGCGCTATGAACTTGTAGATCTGCTATTTTTGAAAAATCGAAGAACGACTGACATAGAAACATAGCTTTTTCAGAAAACTGTCAGGATGTAGAAGACATTTTTAGAATCTGATCTCAGGTCAAAATGGGTTAAATGGACAGGACGGGGTGTTCATTACCTGAGCAGTGAGGAACACTTTGAGGTGTGCGTTGGATGACAGGATGGGGTGTTCCGCGACGCGGTTCAGGAAGCGATGGAGGGCTCTCCTCCTGGTCTCGATGAAGTCGTTGTTGAAACGCTCCACCATGCCTTTCATCACAAACTTCTCCGGCAGCGGCTGTGGTGAAGGGGATGAAAAACAAAACAAAACACCATGTCGCTTAATTTATTCTGCTCCGATTCATTGCCAGACTAGACTACCGTTAACCAAGGACTATTACAACACACCGCACGCGAACGATTCCCTCAGCCTGGTTACCTCTGACGCTAACGCTGATAGCATTGGACGACCAACCTTTCCCAAGGCCGACAGCAAATGTTCTCTTATAGCGAGAAGCACACCACATACCTCAAAAGAAAGCTTAATTTGTCCACTCAAATGTATTTGTTTTATTTTTTATTTTACCATCTTCCATTCTGGAGATATTTACCTTTATGTAACACCTGCTTTTGTAGTAATGTGCTCTTCTTGAACAGAAAGCCTAGTTAGGGACCGTTTTATGTCAGAACACAAAAAATATCCTATACACCGAATGAAAGCCCTGAATATCTACTTTTACGAGGAAAAAAGTACACATTGATCCCATCTACCATTTGTCGGTAATTGGCTTTTGTTTGAGCTACAGAATGAGCATAGGGACTGAGGGGACATATTGGGGCTACGTTACTACAGGTTTGTTTATTTTTGTTATGATGATGATGATCATGACGGATCAGGCAGACGCTAGACGGGCAGATGAAACGATGCAAAGACGCGTTGTCATTATTTATCCATTATGTACGTGTCCGTCACTGTGCATCGTTCCAACTCGGATAGCCGAGTTCGCCGAGGGACGTGGTGTTGCTGCTGTTTTCCTCCGAGGTGGAAAGACGTGTGAGGCGAGGTTAGTGTTGCTGTGTTATTTGTATGCAGCTGTGACTGTGTCTCCAAAACAAAGTTCTCCCAAGGGAGACAGATAAAGACAACCTTGAACATTGCCCCTCCAGTAACACAACAGAAATCAGAAAACTGTCGGGATTTTGAAGACATTTTTTAAATTTCGACATCAGGCCTAAATGGGTTAAGATCTTGTGTGAGCTAGCAGTTATGCAGTACGGTCTGAACTCCCACATAATAAATGTGTGTAAATTCAAAATGTATACTATTTTCATAACCGAAGGCAGCATTCAGGAGAATTGCCCTTTTCCGAACTCGAATGCAGCATTTTTACTTGAAAATAATTTGTAGAGAAATCAATGTCGTACACCCGCATCTTCAGTGGCTTCGGGGGCGCGTCAAGAAAATAGGGAGATTTTTACCCATGCATTATAAGCAACCTTGGGCTTGTTTTTCTATAAAGCTGCTTGTAAATAATTGTAGTTGCGGGATGCGGATTTTGGGGATTGTTTCTAAAGTGTAGACTGTAGTCGCTTATTTGGGCTTGTTTCCTTATGTTGTTTAAACCATTGAGTTCCCCAGAGTAATGTATTTGTCCAAGGACCCTACAACATCTAAACATATTTTGGTCCAGGGACCCCCATGCCAGATTTGTGTTGTTAAAACATTTGTAAAAATATATTTTTTGTAATAGTAGATCTACAAGCTCACAACTTGTCGCATCGCGACGCGTTGTGAGCTTGTAGATCGGCTATTTTCAAATCGCCTAGTCGCTTCTTTGGGGCTTGTTTTCATAGAACGGGGTCGCACATTTCTGTCACAGAATCTGGCAACACTGCCCCTCCGCCATATATACGTACATTGATGATGAGCGTGGGGTGGGCTTCCTCCAGCTTGCCTTTCAGCCACAGGAAGTCTTGGTATCGCCGGCGCACCTCGTACTCGCTGGAGTCGAACTCGCTGCGCGTGGTCTGCATGGGCGACAAAGACCGTTTCAGATGTGTCGATTGAGAACTTTTGAGACACATGTCCTGCCATTGGCAATTCACCCTTTGTCAGCGTTCTGATTGGTCCCTGACTGACTAACCAGGAGGCTCTTGTTCCGCCCTGGTTCCACCTTGTTTATGTTGAATTTGCTAAAACATAGTTTTTGGAAAAAATTATATATGCCCAGTCACCATGATGCACCTGTGGTGTTCCTTTTTACTGACACCAAGTTTAAAATAAGAATTGAACGCACAGAATATCGATATGAAGCAACTGAAAAACACGTTATTTCAATCGTAGTGTATGGAGAGAAAGGATTTTTGCACAACCACGGGCGGGACTTGACAAAGGGTGACTTCAATAGATTGTCAGTGCATTGACAGAAACAGAACATTGTCAGCGAGAAAGGGGGGCATTTGCCAAGGGGTTACTGTACATGTTAATTCAATTAGCCCTTCGCTAAATCTCACCCCAAAAAGCGATTGTCCAATGCCGATCCAAATAGTTTAGCAACTGTTGCTATGCAGGTCAGGATTTCGTCACCTCATAGCTGTAAGTGTTATTTTGCATGGCTGTGTTGTTGACCACATACATGGCTTAACATCTGGAAAGTTACATGCCTGACCCACCCAGGTGATGGCAATAATATGAATGACCATAGTCTTACCGTGCAACATGAAAACTCCTGTTGAGTAGTCGATAAAAGTTGATTTCTCCCCCTGTCATTTCCTTGTATTTCTAGTTTATATAAATAATGTCATGCAAACATGTGTCTAGTGCATAGCCTACTGCAGGCCTGGTAGAATAGATTTAGAAGACATTGTGATGCTCTTGCTACTGAAATGATCGATTATTTATATGGAGAAATGCCGTCATTTAACAAAATCCCGTCATTTAACCTGCATCTCTATGGGGGAGAAGGACAGCTTGCCCTGTCTCCTCGCTGCCAACGTGCCAATTGGACAACTTAGGACGGCTTGGGGAGGGACATAGCGACGGAGGACGGGCTAATTCCCGATTCCTTGAATAGATAGATTTCCTCTGCTGGAAGTGTGTCAAGGAGTGACACTTCTTTTCAGTAACAAAATCTGTAACTTCAACGCCTAAAAACCCAACTTCCAAACCCGACTCCAACCTGAATATTTTGTTCCCAATTGTAAACCTAGGATTTCATCTTGTGAGGAACATGAAAATGGTCCTCACAATGTTTATTTCTCAAATTAAGCCTCTCCAACTGATCCAAAATGCCGCAGCTCATCTGGTCTTCAACCAGACAAAATTCTCACATGTCTCCCCCCTGCTCCGCTCCCTGCACTGGCTCCCAGTCACTGCCCGCACAGAATACAAAACTCTGATGCTGGCATTCAAAGCAACCAAAGGTATGGCTCCCCCATATGTTACAAGCATGAATAAACCCTACAAACCCTCCCGCGCACTCAGATCAGCAGGAAAGCTGGAAGTACCCTCACTAAAAACGCCGGGACAACGCTCCACACGTCCCAAACTCATCTCCCTTCTGGCCCCAAAACTGTGGAATGCACTCCCCATTGCAATCAGAACTGCAGCATCACTCCCAATCTTCCGCCGTAGTCTGAAGACCCACCTTTTTAGACTCCATCATGGCCCATAGCACTTACCCTACCCCCCTTAGATAGCACTTTTTAGACTTAGATAGCATTTGATACGGACTTATAGCAAGTCATGTAGACAGCACAATAATTGCATTGTATGTAGTCATAGCACATCATAGTACATATGTATAGCATAGTATAGTATATATGTATAGTTAATATGTATAGTGTCATTATATAGATATGTTCTAGTTACGTTCTTAGCTTACGCATGTTTCTTGATAAATGCATTTTATATATGTGATGTATTCCCATACTTTTTGTTCTTGCCTAATGTAAATCGCTCTGGATTAAGAGCGTCTGCTAAATGCCTAAATTGTAAATTGTATTGGAAATACTCAAGTAAGTACAAATACCTTAAAATTTTACTTATTAAGTAAATGTACTTAGTTAAGTGCACATGCCGGTAGGCCAGTAAGGAGCGAATTACAATAGTCAAGTTTTGACAAGACTGTTGTCTGGATTAGGAGCTGGGCTGATTCCTGGGTGAGGAACGGTCTAATTCGTCGTATGTTATAGAGTGTGAACCTACAGGATCGAGTGACAGCTGTGATGCGAGTTTTAAACGAGAGCGGACTGTCCAGGACAACACCAAGGTTCCTGGCTGTCGGGAACCTTGGAATACTTTTACTTCTACTCCACTACATCTCAGAGGCAAATATTGTACTTTTACCCCACTACATTTATTTGAAAACTTTAACCACTTCAACACTATATACATTTTGGCCATTTGAAAATAGCAGATCTACAAGCTCACAACTTGTGCGTGCATGCGTACACACACACACACACACACACTACATTAGTCCATGTTGTGTCTTGAATAAAGGTTGCTATAGTTGTGTGTCCTTGCATCGGCCATATTTGTTTTAACTGAGGCTGCGCTCAGTACAAATGCACAATGAGAATATTAACACTCTCTCACACACACACACACACACACACACACACACACACACACACACACACACACACACGCACACGCACCTTGGTTGCTACTTTGTACACGATGAAGGTCTCGATGGCGGTGACGTGGCTCTCAGGGTTGTCCACGGTGATGAAGATGTCTTTGGCGTCGTCGTGGTGGTCGGCGGTGGTCTGTTCCTCCTCCCCCTCCCCCTCCAGCCTGTACTGGTTGACCATGGAGCCGGGAGAGTGAGGCATGCTGGGACACGGGACGGGACTGTCGTCTGTCAGGGACGTGTTCTGGAACGCAGACAGACACACAGACAGGACAGGCATGGAATGAAGCAACAAATAAATCTCAAAGTGGGCACGGTGGCACAGTCGGTAGTGCTGTCACCTCACAGCTAGAAGGTCCTGGGTTCGATTCCCGCTGGGGACGCTGTGGGCACTGGGGGCGTGTTCTCTACTCCGCGTCATCAGTGCCCATACCCGAGGCGGGGTTTGGCGAAAGGGCCTTTCTGTGTGGAGTTTGCATGTTCTCCCCGTGTCCCCTAGGGTAGGGACCCTCACAAAAAGCATGCAGTAATCCTGGTCTCTAAACTACCTCCCCCTGGCCAGCCGGGGCGCCTGATGGAGGGGAATGGAACTGGTCGGAATAACGTGTTCTACGTCCGGCTGGGAAAACTCCCCCTGTCAGGTGAAAAGAAGCAGCTTGGACTCCTCATGCATAGAAGGAAGCATGAGGTCAGACCGCTGCCCCCCCAGGTTGGCAGAGGAAGTGTAGCGCCCAGGATTACATTAGATAATTGACACTGGGTGAAAAAATGGGTTGCAAAAATCATGGGATAAAAATTATAAAAAGAGAAAAAAATAAAAAATAAATAAATAAATAAATATCAAGGGGATCGTGACATAAAAAACTTTTTAAGGGTTTTCTGAGCTCAATTGCACCCAAAAAACCTTAACATTCACAGTTATGTAAAGAGTAAAATATTGCATCCCAGGACCCCCGGAGGGTGACATGAATTGTGTCCTTTCTCAATTTAGTGAGTCTAAAAGGATGCAGGATGCAGTAGATTGTATGTGGTCTGGGGTTTTCTGGCTCAAACAAGTGCTCTGATTTGCCTGTGGACTGTGATGTAAGAGTCCACAAATCCCATATGACATAGCAGATGTCACTGTTGAGGGATTTTGCCCGTTTTCATTGCAGCTCAAAAGGCTTCAGAGGACACAGAGAAAACCCCAGCCCACAGCAAATCCACATAATGTTCAATGTTCAGGTTGTGTGGGTGTAATGAAACCTCAACAAAAAATAAAAATAAATGAAAATTAATGTTGGCAAAAGGGCCTTCCTGTGTGGAGTTTGCATGTTCTCCCCGTTATCCCTGGGATAAGTACCCTCACAAAAAACATGCAGTAATCTTGGTCTCTAAAACTGCCTCCGCCTGGCGTGTTCCTTCCCTGCGCTACGTCCAATCGGGGAAACTCCCCCCTGTCAAAAAAAGGAAGACGATAAACACTCAAAACCAGAATAGTCAGTCCTAAAGAAAGTGAAGGTTTGGTTCCGACCTCTGGCAGCGAGCTAACAGTACAATAATGTTGAGTGATCCGTCGTCTCGGCAACAACAATACACCGTGACCTCAAAACCCACGATAGCATCGCTTCTAGCTGGGTGGATGGCAGCGGCCACGCACAATGGCTTTGATTCCGTCTCCCTTTAAGACCAGATTCTACAAATGTCTGCTATATAGCTGACAGTTTTCTGAAGAACCTGTTGTTTCTATTCAGGTGGTGCTCAAACTATTTCTGGTCAAGGAGCCCCAAAATGACATGCAATTGGCCGTCGACCCCCATCTGAAAATATATTGTTCCAGGGACTCCCCCAGAAGCAAAGATAATGAGTTAAAAACGTTTGCTGTGAAAGAATGATATATTCGAAGATTTGCACCACATTTTCACAGTTTTTTCAAAAATAGCAGATATACTATGCTATTGTTCAACAGCTAAAGTTTAAAATAATGGTTAAAGTGGTTAAAAGCTAAGGCGACACAGATCTAAATGGGTCTAAATGGGTTAACTGTGCTCTTGAACACAATGGTTGGTTTTGTACACAAACCTGCATTTGACAGTGAACCCAACACACTAAAAAGCACCGTGTCCCCATGGCTCCCTGGCTGGATCGGACTCACATTGTCCCAGAATAGACCGCCGGAACATTCTGGTGGCCCTAACTGGGGCTGGTGCGATATGACTTCAAAATCAATAGAACCAATCATGATCATTTCAAACTTTTGCCATGGTAAATTTGAATTATTTCCTTCTACAAAAATAAGTGGAAATAGCCGATCTACGAGCTCACGACGTGTCACGTTGTGGCGCGATGTGAGCTTGTAGATCTGCCATTTCCACTATTTCCATACACCAAAATTGCACAACACAGTGTAATACACACACAGTTAAATCATAACCGATAGTGAAATATGCGTCGATCTTTGATGTAAGAAATAAAAGAAAAACCTGCTTCTCGATTAGTTTTAACCTACAGTACATGAGCAAGATTGATTCTAAATATCGGAATAGGCCTATCTCACAGCATTTCCCCGCCCCCTTTTGGAGCTAGTGGTGTTATTTTTTCTGTGGTCCATAGGCTTCCGTGTTAAAAGAGGTATTTTCACAAGCCACAAACTACTGTTTTGTAAAGGTAAGGTTTATTCTACTTATTTGAGTTGTTATACCATTGTGTTTTCTTCATATTATTATCGGTCTTTGACATTAGGAAATGTACTTAGATTCTCCAGAGAAAAAAAGTGTAAATGCTAATGGTTAAATAACAGCACTAGCTCCAAAAGGGGGCGTGGAAAGGGGGCGGGGAAATGCTGTGAGATAGGCCTATTATGTTCGTCACTTTGTGACGACCGCTTCCATAGAAACCCCTCCTGCAGTGCTGCGTGTATTTCCTCTGATGTTTCCACTGTAATCATGGTCGCTGTCACAGACAACTGGACGACACCACACTGTCCCCCTTTGTTCCCAGTTGATCTTACAGTATGTCACAGTCAAATGATGTGCTGTCTGTCTGTGTGCAGCGTGTATATATATATACAGTATGCAAACGTCCAGGGAACCAGCACAAACTGAACTGAAGTGTTGGAAGGTTGTTGAGTGGTGCAACCACTCCAAGGAACAGCAATGTCCGTGTTCAACTATGTTTGTGTGTTTGTGACTGTTTGTGTGTGACTATGTGCACCAGTCAGTACCAATGAGTACCAAAAGTGGCGCTGTTGTGCCAGAAACGGAGAGAGAGAGATAGTGCTGCACTGTTGCCTGCTAATGAGAGAGAGAGAGAGGGAGGGAGAGAGAGAGAGAGAGAGGGGGGGGGGGGGGGGGAGGGGATTTGCCCAGAGTTGCTTATAATAAGCAGACATGGCAACACCGGTCGTCATCATCCACTGCAGTAGTGTGGTGGTGATTACCTGCAGAAATACCAGTGGTGGAAAGTATCTACCGGTAAGTACATTTACTTAAAGTACTGTACTTAAGTACAATTTTGAGGTATTTTTTTTTTACTTCACTGGAGTATTTCCAATTGTACTTCTACCCCACTACATCTCAGAGGCAAATATTGTACTTTTACTCCACTACATTTAATTGAAAACTTTAGCTACTTTGATTAATATTACAAAACATACATTAAAAACTTCAGCCCTATATACGGCCATTTGAAAATAGCCGATCTACAAGCTCACAATGCGCCGCGGTGCGACGCGATAGGTCAATGCACATTGACCTATCGCTGTAGTTTGGTGTGTTTTCTTTCAACGTTTGTTTTGGTAGACGGAGATGTTTTTGCAGCGAAAACACCTCAACACAAGAGCAGTGTGTTTCTCTGCAGGTAAACAAAAACGCAAATGACTGGCGTCCTTTAAAACAGGCCTGAAAATGAAAGTCCACCTTTCAGCACGCCAAAGGGAGCAAAGCAAAGCAAAGTTATTTGTTTACCCAGGGAAGTGGACTAAGCTAGAGATGCTTGTTTACAGCCACGCCCCTGCTCATAGAACATTTCATGGTAGGGGTTCAATGCCTTGCTCAAGGGCACTTCAGCGGTGGTAATTTTAACGTGCCGGTCCGGGGATTCGAACTGGCGACCTTCTGGTATCAAGACCGTTCCGCAAACCGTTCGGCCACCGCTGCCCTAGGAGAGGAAATGATTTATCCCCCCTATTAGTCAAGTGACTAACCCCATTCATTTTTCCCCACCCAACCTGTATATCTACCATATCTATTTTTTTAATTATTACTTGGTATGATGATTTGAATGTTGTTGTTATTTTCCCATGTCATGATTATGAATTGAATACCCAGGACCTGAATGGAACCTGATCATCCTTTTGGACACGTGTGTGACCGTATTCTGTACCGTTTATATTTCTGCCAATAAAGTATCCATTTAATCAATCAAACACCGCCACGCTACTCCAGTGGCTGGTATGGAGGGAAATTAAAAACTATATATATTGCTTTGTCATGTAAACACAGGGAAAAGTTACATATAATACAATGTCTTTAAGTCAAAGTACCAATACCACAATGTAGAAATAATATGTTACAAATAAAAGGGCCTGCCTATTATTCATGAATGTAAGAGTAAAAAAAAGCATTAATTAATTACAAATGTCCCATTTGTTTCACAGTGGTTTGCAAAGATGTCTTGTAGATCTGCTATTTGAGCATAAAATAGGAGTTAAATGGTTAATGCATTATGTTGTAATAATAAGCTAATTAACCCATTCTGGGCGGGAACCCCTTTTGGTGTTTTAAACATTGTTATAATTTAGCTATTGAAAAATAGCAGATCTACAAGCTCATAGTGCGCCACCGAGTGGCACGCTACGAGCTTGTAGGTATGCTATTTTTGAAAAATCGTGAAAATATTTATTTCAGAAAACATGGACCCAGACATGTTAAATGTCCGGGTTGAAATCCGGGGTAGAAAAGGAACGTTACATAGTGCAGTACTATTAGTGTACTGATACTTGTTACATAATGCAGCTACGTACTACTAGTGTACTGATACTTGAGTAATTTTGCACTTAGTTGCTTAACTGGCTTTCCACCACAGCTGAAGCTTTCGCCCCTTTTTGTATCGCTTCTGTTTCCTGTATAAACAACTGGGAGAAGATACTGTGGTCAGCAGAAAAACCATGCACACACACACACACACACACACACACAGGCGCACACTCGCACGCGCACACACACACACGCGCACGCGCACACACATAGCTATCAGAGTGGTCCAGACCGCCCAGTGCTCCTGGCCTCCACACACACAGACACGCGGACACTTTACAAGCATGACCCATGTTTTCCATGTACGCTGACATCGACACATCAATTTTGCCCATGACTTCTGACAATACTGACAATAGCAGATGTAGAAGCTTCACAACTTGTGAACTTGCTATTTTCACAACTACTATAATAATAGGAACTTTTCAACCATAATCAACATGCCCAATACTGGAATTTATTGAATCGATTAATAATGTAATTATTGATTATCGATTCATTTCGATTAAGTTGATTAATTTGATCAGTTTGAAATCAATTAAATGGATCAGTTTTATTAAATGCTGCCTGCATCCCTAAAAACACCATCACCCCCCAAAAAAGTGAACTTGTAGATCGGCTATTTCCAGTGAAAGGTTGGTGTAGTAGTCCGTCCTCTTGCCAGAATGTGAACCTGTTTTAGGTTGCGGCCATATTGGATTTGGGCGCCATGGCGACCCCGAAGGTCGGCGGCTCGGGCGCCCTAGCTAAATCATTAGAGCACGCCCTGGGCTATACAACTGGGCCATATTTGGTGATTTTAGATTGATTGGCGCGGAAATATCCGTAAGGCCCGGGACTATTGCTTAAATATTGTCCATAGGTGATTATGCTAATTAAAGCTAATTATGCTCATTATGGAAATTGCTCAAGTTAGCATACAGCAGTTTCTACATGCTGGGGACCCTCATACTTAACATTTTTAACATCCAACTTTGGTGTAGACCTACTCAACATTAACCTGACTCCGCCAGATGGGGCAGCAGAGAGTACACTGGGTTCCCTCCCTCCTGCTCCCATCTGGGAACTCTCAGGCAGACTTGATGCCCGGCCACCAAACGGCCTGGCCAATCAGCGGCAGCTAGAGGTGGGATCAAGGCAGGACTGTGTATGGGAGCAGGAGGGGGGGAACCCAGTGTACTCTCTGCTGCCCCATCTGGCGGAGTCAGGTTAACTCAACATGTCCGGGTTCACAATGGGGCTCTATGGGCTGGGCCCAGTGTTGTTTTCGTCGACTAAAACTAAGACAAAAGATGTCGACTACCTTTTTCCACTGACGAAAACTAAATGGAAACTACATGAAAACTAAGCTATGATGACCACAACTAAGACTAGATATACTGACGATTTCGTCAACAAATAAAAACTAGACTAAAATGTTATAGGAAGGGACTAATGGACAAGAGATCCAGTATAAGTCCTTTTACACTTGATTGCATGCTGAAAATAGCAGAATCGGCTATTTTCAGCAAGTGAAAAAAAACGACAGCATCAAGGCCCGACTAAACACATTTTTTGTTCGACTAAATCAACTGAAGATTTAGTCGAGTAAAATCGTATGACATTTAGTCGACTAAAACTAGACTAACACTAAAACATCCCAGGTGACTAAAATGTGACTAAATGAAAACTATTCAAGAGACTGACTAAAACTAAAATTTGTTGCCAAACACAACACTGGGGCTGGCAAGTAGAGTATAGATGGAAAAAGGAGCACAGCAAGTAATACAGTGCAACTAGGTCAGTATAGAGCGTTGCAGTCCCGCCCCCTACCATGGCCCAGGAAATGATTCTCCATTCATTTTCCTCATAGGAAGGATAGTTATGCCGCGGACAAAGCCAACTCGAGTCGTGACAACTCATGACAACAAACACAATATTTTGGACCAAACAAATAATTACGAAGAAGAAAAACAACAAAAAAAGTGTTGTAACCTGCCGTTTTTTTCTTCTTTCTAATTATTTGTTCCGTCGAGTCATGAGTTGTCACGACTCGAGTTGGCTTTGTCCGCGGCGTAACCGTCTTTAAATAAATACTCTCTGAAAAGTCTATGAGGAAAATGAACGGAGAATCATTTCCTGGGCCATGGTAGGGGGCGGGACTGCGACGCTCTATATAGAGGGTCTCTAGTACTATCTATCTATCTAGTCCAGTGGTTCATAAACTTTTCAGCCCGTGACCCAAAACAGAAATTAGATAATTTGCCCGGGACCCAAACTAGTGAAAATAGCAGATCTACAAGCTCACGCTGTGTCGCTTCACGCCACGTTGTGAGCTTGTAGATCGGCTATTTTCACTACTTCTTAAATGTGTGTTGTAATTTATGGAATTTCTTAGATTTGTCTTTAATTTCTGGGAATGTTATATATTTGTTTTTGTTATGTTTTGAAATAATAATTAAAAACCAAATGTAGGAAACAAAAACTAAGGGGACACATAATAATGTGTCCGCGACCCACAAATGGGTCCCGGCCCACTGTTTGGGAACCTACTGATCTACTCTGTAGTCTGTACTGATCGGAGGTTTTCCACACTGTTAAAAATAACCCACACATTCAAATCCCTGGTGTTATTTGAACTCCAGAAGTGTACCACACACACACACACGTACAATTCCAAGAGTGTTTTAACACAACCTTTAACCTCTTTAAACAGTTATCTTATACGTTTGCCTATTCGAAAATAGCAGATATACAAGCTGTGGATTTAAGAAGACAAGATGAGTGTGTGTGTGTGTGTGTGTGTGTGTGTGTGTGTGTGTGTGTGTGTGTGTGTGTGTGTGTGTGTGTGTGTGTGTGTGTGTGTGTGTGTGTGTGTGTGTGTGTGTGTGCGCGACCACACGTATGGACACACTCTTGGGTGTTGTGTCAGGTCAGGTCCTTTCGGGCGTTTAAGAGGAAAATAACATCACCTGATCAGAGTGAACTTTGGTTCCATTTCTGTTGAATAAAGCCTGCGGCTGTGCATCGCTGATTCATGATTAAATGATAACAAAGTAGTCCTTAATGTCCCCTTGATCCCTGGCTGGGGATCAAGTATCATTGCCATCAGCTGATGATCAGCATCATTGACACTGAACAACTTATAAACAGGCAGACAAGAGTGGAGGAAATGCAGACAATAGCAGTGGTGGAACGTATAGCCTCAATTAACGTATATATAAGAATGTATTTACTCAAGTGTACTTTCACTTAAGTTTCTATACTTTATACTTGCCTCCACCATTTATACTTACCTCCACCATCTCAAAAGGCAGATATTGTACTCTCCCCCCCCCCCCCCCCACATTACATTTACTAGCTACTTTCTAGATTTGTATTATCATTAAAACATCCCTATTTGATACATTGACACAAGCACACACATATTGCAAGGAAACATATTGTGAGCTTGAAGATCTGCTATTTTCTAAAATAAATTGAAAGCATTGAAACATATAGCTTGTTTTAAAAAAGTGTGCATAATATGACGAGTACTTTTATTCATGTATTGGTACTTTACTACTTTGGGTACATTGTCATGCCAGTTTAGCACTTTGTTTACTTGGGTAACAACATTGTGAATACAAGCCTTTTTACTAGTAGCCTAACAGACATTTTGAATACAAGAAGCTTTTTACTGTATATCTGTAGGCTACAACTGTTGTATTGCTACTTTTACTTATAGTAGCAATAAAAACAAGTACATAGACACCACCGTTTCCTGGTAGAACTGTGTGACAGTTAATTCATAGGAGACTACATGTCACAGCTTGACTGCATGTCCACGTCGCAGTAAAGTTTGGAAAACTCTTTTTGAAGTCCAAAAAGAAGGGTAGGAAGGAGGTGGCATGCATTGCTCACCTTACTGAAAACTTCCAGGTCATCGTCCTCCTCATCCAGATCCAGCATAATGTTGTGGTTCTGTCCGTGCGCGTCCGCCGGCTCCGTGCGCGACAACACACACGGCTGCTCTCCCATGGTGGTGGTGGTGGTCGCGCTCATCACTGGTGATTATTAAGGACTGTAGGACAGGTTTTGTGGATGAGACACACGGAGCCCTCATCGGTCTGTCAGCAGATCTGCTGATGATGTTGTTGTGAATAAAAAACTACTTCCAGCTCAACTCTCAACTTTCTGTCCACAGTGCAGGGAGAGCTCGAGCTCGTCCCCAGTGCGCAGGAACGGAAACGTTGCCAGAGAAAATAAAAAATAAAATAAAATTCCACGCAAGAAGACCAGAGAAGAGAGCAGTGTTGCCAGGTTCTGAGAGGGAGGGAGAGGGAAACAAGTAACCGAGTCCATGAAAACCAATCTGGGTGGGTACTGATTGTTGGCAAAACAACATTGAAAGGAAATTGAAAACAAGCCCAAAATAAGTGACAGCTGCCACACAGGCAGTCAAACTCAAGGTTCAAGGTCAAGGTTAACGTGTACTTATTCAGTTCACAGCGGTGGAAAAAGTAGGCTACTCACATTCTTTTTCAGGTTTTTTTTTGATTGATTGAAATATGTATTAACAGTTTGCAGAATTACAGTACATTTCAAGCACAAACTCAATACAAAGACTGTTAACTGTGAGTGCACGACCCAATTAAGCATTACACTTGTTTACAAGAGGGTCCACCTTGTTCAATTCATCAAAACATTTAGAGACGTACAAATAGACACTTCTATATACCGGTAGTCAAGAACAGAACAGGAATTCATCATAAAGGAGGGAAAAAGGGAAAAGAAACATATACAGTGAGGGGAAAAAAGGTGGGCGGTGGGGGGGATTCAGATTGTACGGGGGCCAGTTTCGAATTGCAGCCGTCCGTAGGTGCCCCTTGAGAGTGGTTTTGAAGGAGTCAAGGGATTTGCATGTCTTAATGACTGTTGGTAGGGCGTTCCACATTTTGGTCGCATAGGAGCGAAAAGAATTTAGTCCCTTGTTTGTGCCGAATCTGGGTTGTACATGGTTCGTTGCACTCCCTCTGGTGTTGTGGGTGTGGACTTCGTTAACATTAAGGAAGTATCTAGACAGGTACATGGGTATCTTGGTGGTGTATCGAATCTTGTGGACCAGACCCATTGCAAGATGCTGTACCCTAAGCCATTCCAGCCTGTCAAAGTGGGCAGGGGTGAGGTGGGTTCGGGGGGTGAGGCCAAGTAGGAGCCTGACCAGTTTGTTTTGGGAAGTCTGGAGCCTAGTTTTAAGGGCCTTTGAGGTGCTGTGGTACCAGGAGGTGCATGCATAGTTAAAGAAACCTTGTACGAGGGCTCCTGTTAAGGTCTTCAAGGTGTCTTTGTTGACCAGTGAGGAGATCCTGTAGGGTATGCATGTGTAGCCCCCAGCCAAGACCCAGCCTGTAACAGCGGCCCGGGTTCAATCCCTGCTTTCCGCGCAATGCTACACATGCATAGTGAGTGAAAAATCGAGTGGCAAAGTGCAGTTTAACGTTGTTGTTTATTTAACATTGTTTTTAATACAATCAATCACATAGGACTTTTCTGCTTAGATGTGTGGGCTGTCAAGGCCAGATTTTATTTTTGTATTTGTTTGCCATTCAGTAGGCGATAATTGTAACTAACAGATAACAGTATAGAATAATGATTACAAAAAGACATAACAAGATTGAAGAAAGGAAGAGAGTGCAAAAGAGAGCAATTATGGTTCAAGAGAATCATCAAATCAAATGTACATGTGCATATAATATTGGTACAATGTATTTGTATAGTATATAGCCTACCAGCAGCTTTTTTCTTTTATTTTTTCCCAGTATGCATTAAATACACAGGACAGGTCCACAATGGAAATAAGTTTGCAAACGGTTAAAAAGTATTCAATCAATCAATCAATCAATCAATCAATCAATCAATCAATCAATCAATCAGTCAATGATATGGTATTAAGGGTATATGGAGCCAGGCTAACAAAAAAAACGCAACTTCCAAAGTCGCTTATAATAAAGCTGACTTGGCAACACTGCGAGGGAGAGGATCCATGTAGATGTAACACCGACACTTGTTGCTCTATCGAATACTGTGACTCCAGAGGGCGTTTTCTACAACTTTTCAATGCCAGGTGGAAATCAGTGAAACAGTACGTGGGTCAGGGGATGTACGTTTGTACATGTGGTCCAGGCCCAGCAGTACAGGACATTTATGGAAAATGCAGGATCAACATCAAACTAATTGCAAAAAAACAAACTCATTTGATTTTTTATCTTCAATATATCCTGAAGAACAGAAAAAAGTTGCCTGGAATTGTCTGAGGGGAAGTTTAGAAAATGGCCTGTAGGCTACAGTATGGCCCCCATTGACATCCTATATAAGGCAAATATTTAATAGCCACACACATATGTGCTGACCTCATCACATTTGTGATGACGGCTATGGCCGTTTTTAGCCCAATAGGTGTTTTTATGCAAAACTAATGCTTGGAATGGATTCAGAATCATGAAACCCCCTATAGTTTGACATGTCACATGCTACTTAAAGCAAAAGGAAATCTAGGAAATAGTGACCATACTGTACAGGCGACTTTCCCCTCAGACAATTACAGGCAACTTTTTTCTGTTAATCAGGATATATTGAAGATACAAAATCAGCTGAGGTTGTTTTTTTGCATTTAGTTTGAGGTCAAATTGCATTATTACTGGACTACAGGGGGTGTAGGCCTACTTGCAGTCTACATCATGTAGGCCTACAGCCATAGATCGCTCCGATGCCCGTCCGGATAGCAGACTGATCTTCACGGTAACAAGACATCTCACCCTTTTTGCACGTCCAAGTGAGTTGTCCGGACATCTCACCCCGAAAGTCCGGACAACTCACCAGACATCTCACCCCGGTGAGATGTCGTCACTTTCGGGGGTGAGCTGTCTTCACTTTCGGGCACTTTCGGGGTGAGTTGTCTTCACTTTCGGGGTGAGTTGGTTGACTGAATATGTATACCCTTTGAGCTCTTTTATATACTTTACTGAATATTTTCCATTTATCCTTAATATAATCTAGATTTATTCAACCTTATCTTCCTGAATTACGGCATAGATACACGGTTCTTGATTTCTCTCCAGTATTTTTTCTCCAGTATTCTCCAGTATCTTTCTTGTCCAGTATTCTGTGTACTCACCCAATAGTCAGATATTGTCCTCTAGTTCCATACACATTTGAAAGTTCTGTCAGAAAACGTGTCTTTAGTCAAAAATATCTCCACTTTTCCACGAGCTGCACACGTTTTACTAGTAAACACACGTTTTGTGCCCGGACTTCCAAATGGACATGAAGTTTGTAGAGTAGATTTCTTATAAATAAATTTAAAAAAAACAGGTGCGCTTCCTCTGGAGACTTCCTCTTTTGACAATTTGGCCAATGTTTGACTTTTTTATAGCTTTGTTGATAAGGCTACGTTTGGATGCAGTAGGCCTACCGGTCTTTTTTATTGTCTCTTTTTTTAGGTATTAAAAAGGTCATAAAAGTCACTTTCACTGTAATCTCTCAAACCCTTGAAATCATGTCAAGGTCCATTATTTATTGGGAATTTGAGCCACTACTGACCGCCATTTGATGAGATTTAGCCTCTCGGACCAAAAACTTATTATTATTAATATTATATTTTGTTGTCGTTGGATACGATTTTGTCCACAATTCCATGTTGTATTGATGTGGTACCCGCGAGATAACAGGCAAACAATGTCTACATTATCTTCTTGTAGATTAAGATCAGGGGTTCTCAACCCCCGCCCCGCCCCCTCCCGACCCCCAATATAAATTGACTGCTACAATACACCATTAATAAACACTGAAACCAGATATACATTAGGGAAGATGTATGCATGTACTACATGTAAACTCTTCATTTCCTTTTTCCAGACATTCAGTTGCAAAAATAATTGAAAATAATTTGGGGACCCCCCAAAATAATTTGGCGACCCCCCGAGGGGTCGCGACCCACGGGTTGAGAACCCCTGGATTAAGTAATGCCAGATGTTTAACAATAATTAAAAGCTTGAGAGCGTACAAATGATATGGTTTAATTATTTTTTAGAGTTAAAGAGATGTATAAGGGTCAATTTGGTTACAAACTCTCCTTCATCTTCGCTGGGGACCACCTGGAAACCCCTCAAGGACCACTCGTGGTCCCCGGACCACCTGGAAACCCCTCAAGGACCCCTCGTGGTCCCCGGACCACCTGGAAACCCCTCAAGGACCACTCGTGGTCCCCGGACCCCTGGTTGAGAACCACTGCTAATAATGACAAACTCTGCACAGCAACAGGTCAATTACATCTTATATAAACACATTCAACATGCACCATGCATGCAGTAACGATCGCAATAAAATACCCCCAAGTGATTCTCAGAACGTATGCGTTCTGCAGCGCCACTTTAATCATCACATCGCTGTGCAGCTGTGCTATAGTCCAATCCGTCCCGTCGGTTGCCTGAAGGACCCTCGTTCAAATGATGCTCGTTACATAGAGAGCAAGGTTCTGACATCACTCTTAGCGACTGGGGGGGGATTAGCACTATTATTTACTGTAGGGAGGCAGTGTTGGAAAGTAACTAAGTACATTTACTCAAGCACTGTACCCAAATTTTCTTTTTTTCTTTTTAGAGGCGACTCACACCTTTCGATCTAGGCCTACAACATTGATGCATGCTAGATGTATGAGACTTGTTTACTGATGCAAGCTCGCAATTAATTTCCAATGGGAGTCACATGGTTTGACACAAAAATTTTGTTGTATGGCTTTCGGCTGTGTTTCGACTGCCCCCCTCCCCCTCATACAACAAAAATGTTGTGTCAAACCATGTGACTCCCATTGGAAATGAATTGAGAGCTTGCATCAGTCAATAAGTCTCATACAACAAGCATACATCAATCTGTTGTAAAGGTGTGAGTCAGGCCTTACTTCGCTGGACAGTGGACTTCTTCCAATTTGCAATACTTATACTTTACGACTCCACTCCACTACATCTCAAAAGGCAAATATTGCAGCCTATAGGCTACTTACTGTAATTACTTGAAAACTTGTCAGCCACTTTGGCAATTTGCATCATAGCAACACATGATTGTGGCTTGTAGATCTGCAATTATCAAAGGATTTTTGTATACATTTAATTTACGTTTGGAAACTTGTGAAGTGGGACATTCTGCATATGAGTACTTTTACTTTTGTTCCTTTAAGTACATTTTGATTCCAATGCCTTTGTAGCCTACTTTTACTCAAGTACATTTTGAATACCAAACTTTTACTTGTAACAGACAATTTCTGCAAGAGGGTATTGATACTTTTACTTAAGTGAAAATTAAAAACGAGTAGGCTACTGTACTCCACTCACAACATGAGACACAAGTACCAAGACCAACCAATAGATGTCACTGTTGCACAACTGGTGGGGAAGCACACTCGCCATAGTTCAGTGTGTCACTGATAGACCGGATATCACTGCAGGTCACAAAGGCAAAAATATATTTTTACTCTGTGATATTGTACAAGTGGAACCCTAGCTCACAGGTCCATTTAGTTTAAAAAATGGGAACCGTCTCATTCTTTGGGAATGAACAAATACAAATAATAATAACACCACCATGTTATTTGTTTTATTCGTTTTTTATTCGCTGGCCCTCAGTATATTTGCTATTTTTGAATAGCCAAAGTCAAAAATGGTTGGTTCAAATGATTGTGATGCTATACAATCTATGTAAAGCGTGCGTGCGTGCGTGCGTGCGTGCGTGCGTGCGTGCGTGCGTGTGTGCGTACGTGAGTGAGTGAATAGGTGAATGCGCTATATAAATGCACCATTTACCATTCCCAATGCGATAGAGAACAATAATGGTTCAGTGTATACCGTATTGTGATCGCGAAGAAGAAAAGCTCCATTATGAAAAGTACAAGACCTCCCCGTGCAGCCGCGATCGATCCAAGGGCAATAAAGGCATCAGATTGTGATGTATCAACTGAAGCCTGCACTGTCAACATTGTTCCGTCGCTGCTCGCCATCAATTCATATATAGGAGGTGTTGTTTTTTTGTACTCCCTCGATTCCCCACCGCCCCGGTTCCGTTATATCGACACGCGCCATCTCATTGGTCAGTGAAACATCAACAATTATTCCTAATGGACATGCATGGGATAATCAATTGAAAGCGGTCGAGTTTCTCTCTCTCTCTCTCTCTCTCTCTCTCTCTCTCTCTCTCTCTCTCCTCTCTCTCTCTCTATCTCTATCTCTCTCTCTCTCTCTCTCTCTCCTCTCTCTCTCTCTCTCTCTCTCTCTCTCTCCTCTCTCTCTCTCTCTCTCTCTCTCTCTCTCTCTCTCTCTCTCCTCTCTCTCTCTCTCTCTCTCTCTCTCTCTCTCTCTCTCTCTCTCCCTCTCTCTCTCTCTCTCTCTCTCTCTCTCTCTCTCTCTCTCTCTCTCTCTCTCTCTCTCCCTCTCTCTCTCTCTCTCTCTCTCTCTCTCTCTCTCTCTCTCCCTCTCTCTCTCTCTCTCTCTCTCTCTCTCTCTCTCTCTCTCTCTCTCTCTCTCTCTCTCTCTCTCTCTCTCTCTCTCTCCCGTTGCACCTCGGGCCCACGGTGCTCTTCTTCGAGATGCTTCCTTCAGGCCTTCTATTGACAACAACACACAAAGGACGTCCACTCTGAAGTGTACAAGTGCACAAACACCCCTAGACACACGTGCACGTGCACGTGCACGTGCACACACACACACACACACACACACACACACACACACACACACACACACACACACACACAAACCTACACACACGTATACACACACACATGCACACACACACACATGCGCGGATACACGCACACACGCACACACGCACACACTCACGCGCAAGCACGCTCACACACGTACGCACGCATGCGCAGATACACGCACGCGTCCCTGTTGGTATCTCTTGTCCTATTATGTCAGCTGTTAATTTACAGCCAATCTGCAAGCATGCTACACTTCGCAACCTGACACGTTCCGATAGATCGGTATTTAGGGCTTTATAGTTAATTAGGCTAAAAATGACCCCCCCCCCCCCCCCCCCCCCCCCAAAAAAAAAGTAAAGTAAAAATGACCTTCATGAAACTGTTGTCCTCGCAAGTAAAACGTGTGTGTGCGTGTGTGTGTGTGTGTGTGTGTGTGTGTGTGTGTGTGTGTGTGTGTGTGCGTGCGCGTGCGCGTGCGTGTGCGTGTGTGTGTGTGTGTGTGTGCGTGTGCGTACCGTGCATGCGTGAGTGTTTGCGTGCATCGTCAGGTGTACATCCGTGCTCCTACCCCCCCCCCCCCCCCTCCCTCCCCCCAGTTCAGATTAGAAGCTTCTATAATGGTTATCCAAAAGGTCAGGGTTTTTCTCAGTGTGAGGAGGAGGATTCCAGAGGCATGGCGCTGAAGCATGGGCACGTGCAGAGGAAAGGTCACACGCAGACACAATCGCATTATCTCTCTGCCATTTCATACCAGTACTGCTGTCTGATTGATTTTTCCTTTACAAAATAGAGCTTCATCTGCCTTCCCATGCCGCTGACTATTTTGTTTTTGTTGTTGCGTGCGTGCGTGCGTGCGTGCGTGCGTGCGTGCGTGCGTGCTGAAGTCACAGTGACAGTATAGAAACAGGTTCATGTTTCACCATCTTATCTGTGATTACATGGAGATGTGTCGTACTCGTACATGCATGCTGCCTCATTTCTGCTATAGGAAAAAAAAGAAAACCATGCAACGCTCCACTATACACAAATGCCAGTGTGTCCTATCGGTTTATCCATCATTGTTTTGTTGTTTTTATGTAATGGTGGAATGGCCTTCTCTATGTGTACCGGTGAACCATAGACATTTAGATGTGTGTGGGTTTCATCTGCAGTCTTAAAATGCCCAAGTTACCTGTGTAGGGGGGAGAGAGAGAGAGAGAGAGAGAGAGAGAGAGAGAGAGAGAGAGAGAGAGATTATGGGGGGGGGGGCATGGCCACCTGGCTGTATACGGATGATGCAGGGACTGAACAATTAAAAATCAGTTTAGCGTCAAAAAGCTTTGCTTCCTAATTAGCGCTGCTGCTGCATGCGGGCCAGAAGCACACGGTCCTCGCTCTGCCTCTCGCACATTGGTGCATGTTTGTGCAAAAGGGAAAAAAAGCGAAAAGCTTGGGCTCCCCGCTAACTATCCCATTGTCTTTCCATCCACTGCTCACACAATGATAAATACCGAGCCCATTCAGACGACGAAGGACTTAAAAAATGGGTTGCGTGCCAAATTGAGAGAGAGAGAGAGAGAGAGAGAGAGAGAGAGAGAGAGAGAGAGAGAAAGAAGACATTTTCTTTTTTCATTCAGACAGGTGTGTTGCTGTGCAGCCCGTGACGGTGACGCGATGGAGGACACAGCTGCTGGTCGTCAGGGAGCAGACAGTGGTGGAGAAAAAAAAGCACTCAAATGTTTTACTTAAGTAAAAGTATCAATTCTGCAATATAGAAAATACATACTCTGTCACAAGTAAAAGTCCGGAATTCTAAATGGATTAAAAGTACAAAGGTATTGGCATCGAAATGTATTTCATCAGGTATGACGAAGACCCGTCAAGGGTGTAAGCGTTGTGTCCTCATGCTTTAATAAACTAAGTAACCTGGGAGCTGACAGACTAGACTATGCACCCACTGCGCCATCTAGGCAGATATAGACACACATAGTAGACTCAAACTGTACACGCACTGCACACATACAGCAGACTAGTAACTGTACACCCACTGCACACACATACAGCAGACTATAGTAACTGTACACCCACTGCACACACATACAGCAGACTATAGTAACTGTACACCCACTGCACACACATACAGCAGACTATAGTAACTGTGCACCCACTGCACACACATACAGCAGACTATAGTAACTGTACACCCACTGCACACACATACAGCAGACTATAGTAACTGTACACCCACTGCACACACATACACCAGACTATAGTAACTGTACACCCACTGCACACACATACAGCAGACTATAGTAACTGTACATCCACTGCACACACATACAGCAGACTAACTGTACACCCACTGCACACACATACAGCAGACTCAAACTGTAGGCCTACACATCATATCATACAGAGAGATTTGAACAAAGTTGACTTCATGTGATCCACCGGACGGGGCGTGCGTGCCGCTCCGCAGTGGCCTCTCAAAGACGGCATTTGACCTTTGACCTTGATTAGTTGAACACACACCTGGTTACCGGGCAGAGGTCACGGAACAGAGATGAAGCATTGCACCCCCCCTCCCCCCAACGCAGCTGTGCGTGTGTGTGTGTGCGTGCGTGCGTGCGTGCGTGTGTGTTGTGTGTGTGTGTGTGTGTATGTGTGTGTGTGTGTGTGTGCGTGCGTGCGTGCGTGCGTGCGTGCGTGCGTGCGTGCGTGCGTGCGTGCGTGCGTGTTCAGATTAGAAGCTTCTGTAATGGTTATCCAAAAGGTTTTTCTCAGTGTGAGGAGGAGGATTCCAGAGTTGTGTGCGTATGTGCATGCATACGTGTTAGTGTGTGTCACTACCATGCAAACAACTTGCACATAACGGGCCGTGTGTGCAGGGGCGTTACTATAGCGCTATGCA
This sequence comes from Electrona antarctica, assembly GCF_951216825.1. NCBI lineage: Eukaryota > Metazoa > Chordata > Actinopteri > Myctophiformes > Myctophidae > Electrona > Electrona antarctica. The sequence continues at coordinate 37,181,564 of NC_136801.1, read as the reverse complement.
GACAACGCGACTGGTGTGGGGGCCCAGAGGCAAGGGGGGCACACGGCCGCCCACCCGTGCCGTCTGTAATATAAAAGTATAAATACATACAGAGATGCAATGACAGTCGAGTTGAACAAAGTTTGGCGGGGCCTGGTGGTGACTGCTGCTATAGCACACACAGCCACATACCATATACCATATGCATATATTGCATCGTTTTCCATCTCGCCCCACTACTCTACCTAGCTGTAAATAACAGACATAATTCATGTTGGTGATTATATATGCTGTCGGGGGCACTCGCCGATCAGCCTGCGTGCGTGCGTGCGTGCGTGCGTGCGTGCGTGCGTGCGTGCGCCTCTGTTTGTTTAAATTGTACTTAATGATGTTTGGGTGAATTTATTTCTACTTGGTACGGGCAGTGCAAACTCAGCAAACAAACCAGCGATATGTCCTGCGAGCCAAATTCAATGCGGAAGAGCTGTGGGCGTTTTGGACTCTGCACAGCACTAGGATAACACAACTGCTACGATCTGGGAATTTAATTTTGTTGAAGCCGTGAATCAGAGAGAGAGAGAGAGAGAGAGAGAGAGAGAGAGAGAGAGAGAGAGGGAGAGAGATGTCAAGCTTGTAAGTAGGGTCCATGCATGGAGCCTCAGGGTTCCAGGAGGGGATGCAAAATGTGTGTTAGGACTCTGAGAGTAGCCTGGATCCAGCCCATAGGCCTCACTCACACCTTTCGATCTAGCATACAACATTGATGCATGCTAGATGTAAATAAAGGGTTTGTTTACTTGCCCCAATGCATTTCCAATGGGAGTCACATGGTTTGACACAACATTTGTGTTGTATGGCTTTCGGGTGTGTTTCGACTGCCCCCTCAATGCCCTCATACAACACAAATGTTGTGTCAAACCATGTGACTCCCATTGGAAATGCATTGTGAGCTTGCATCAGTCAATAAGTCTCATGCATCAGCCATACATCAATCTGTTGTAAAGGTGTGAGACCTATAGACCCCGTTCCCAGTGTGTATACGGAACCAAATGAACCCGTGCATTTATACACACTCTGAGTTATGGGGGGTCCATTAAATGAAAAAGGTTTGGGAACCACTGATATAGTGGCTTATACGCAGTGAAAATGTACAATTAAAAACTTTTGTGTTTTGAGTTTGTGTCTCTGTTGCCATTCTGCTCACACCATAGACATAAAAAGCTTCTTCAGGCTCTGGGGCATGGCTATCGTCTGGTGGGCGGCTGCCATTTTTGTTTCCAATATGGCAGAGGCGCCGCACGCTGCCACTCAAAGTGACTTCTGGCCAATCACATCGTGTCTTTTCCCGCGGACTTCCGGGACAGAAACTAGGGTGCGCTCTATTTGCACACTGAGCACTCTGGCGCCCTCTGGTCATTTTGTGCATTCGAACACACCCTATGGATTCTGTCAAGTCCCGGAAAAGACGTGCTGTGATTGGCCATGTAGTCACTTTGAGTGGCAGCGTGCTCGTGCCTCCGCCATATTGGAGTTTAAAATGGCAGCGGTGGAAAAAGTACTCAATTGTTTTACTTACGTGAAAGTATCAATACTGCAATTTAGAAATACTAAAAGTATTGGAATAAAAATGTACGTAAAGTACCAAAAGTAAAAAGTACTTACTGTGCATAATGTCCCATTTCAAGTTTTCAAATGTATGAAAATATTTTTAAAATAGCAGATCTACAAGCTCACAATGTGTCGCATCACGACGCATTGTGAGCTTGTAGATTGGCTATTTTCAAATGGCCAAAATGTGGCTAATGTATGTTTTGTAACGTTTCCAAATAAATGCAGTGGAGTAAAAGTAAAATATTTGCTTCCTAAATAAAGGTAATTTTAGGGTATTTGCAGTGAGCAGATTAGGGTAGATTGTTTATCCTGGCTAGTAGACCTAATGTCCTGTCAGAATCAGTTGAGAAACAAAATAAAGCAATTTATTCCGACCTCTGCCATTTATTTATTGGACAATTTATCCAAGGCGCTTTACATTCATTGTGCATACATTCACACACACATTCATACACCGATGACGGCGGCAACCATGCAATTAAGGCACCAACCTGCACATCAGGAGCAATTAGGGGTTCAGAGTCTTGCTCAAGGACACTTCAACACTAACTCTGGGGGAGCCCGGGTTCGAACTGGCAACCTTGCAGTTGCCATCCGGCCACTCTACCCCTGAGCCACCGCCGCCCCCGCATCAAGACATTGCAACACGTTATGAGCTTGTAGAGCGGCTATTTTCACTGTGTTTTATTCATAGCAATACTACAAATAATAAAAAGTAAACATTTTGGGCATACAGTGACCATATGAGCCCCCCCGTCCCCGTCCCCCCGTCCCCTCTCTCTCTCTCTCTCTCTCTCTCTCTCTCTCTGTGATTGATCTTCTTGTTTGTTTTTGTTTTTTTTACCAGCCCTAATTAAACATTTAGAGCGTTGGGCCCCTCTGCTGCTCAATGCAATTTCCTCTGCGTTCCAAAGTGGTGGAGGCCAAGAAATCTTTATTATTGATGACACCACCAGTTTAGAAACAAACCAAAACCCAGCCCCTATCTCTGACAACACCCACGGGGGGGGGGGGTACAGTAAGTGAATGGCGGAATACAGTTTTTCCCGATTGTTAACGCACGTTTCTCGAAACAACACATAAGGGCTTTCTCAAAAACGCACACACGAAACTGAAAACGTCACACACAAAATGCTAAACCCTCTGATTTTGCAAGATAAGATGACTCATTGCCATCAAATCTCTTAAAGGACCACTTCACCACTTTTCAACTTCTCTTCCTATAATTGGTCCTAACTAATGTTCATGATAAAATACCACCATTTTTTCATACTCAGTCTGTGTCTCATAGGAGGGCTGTGGGCAGTTCAGAAACCCGACCACCAGTGACATCATCGATGGTGAATCCAAGCTAATAGAAACGGCAGGCTTTCTTTTCCTGAAAAGTTGCAATGCAAAAGTTGAAGCCATCGTTCTCACGATAATACAAATCTAAATATATTTTAAAACAAATCTTGTTTAAAAAAAATCTTGCCTAATGATGATATCACTGGTGGTGTTTTATCATGAACATTAGTGAGGACCAATTATAGAGATGTTGAAAAGTGGTGAAGTGGTCCTTTAACTGTTCACAAAATGGAGCTTGTGTTTTCATTTGGCACACAGACATATTTTCGAATGACACACACACATACCATTCATTGAGTAGGCAACTACACACAACTAAGAATTTGCTGCACACTACCAATCATTTACAGCACATTGAAGTGCAAAATTGAAAAAAAAACAATCATATAAGTGGAACACACCATATGAATGGAGAATGAGACATTTCTCCTTTTGTAAAATGACTTGACATGTGACAGTGTATAGGCCTACTTTTTCAATAGTCAAACATAAAACAGCGCACGTGCGTGCATGCGTGCATTGTATGCATGTAGGCAGGCTGCTACATTGGCAGAGACCAACTTTCCTTCCCTCTAATTGTTGTTTATTAAGCAGATCAATCACAATCCATATACAATCACAGTGAAAAAAGGTTCAATTCTAAACGGAGCAAGGACTTCAACGACAGGGCAACAATCACATTTTGACCTCTGACAAATTCTTTCTTTCGTGTGCCTTATTTATTTATTTTTTTCCTCGCAGAGCCGAACAGAGGATGAAAATTGAATCGCGAGGACGACATTACAGATAATCCAAAACCTTGCAAAGCCAAGGGCTGCGGTGTCGCGTCACAGCCAGACGCAAGACGTGCGACCTTACCAAATGTTTTAAATTTGAACAAAACAGGGAAAAGTGGGGGGGGGGGGAGGGGGCGCAACCCACACACACACACACACACACACACACACACACACACACACACACACACACACACACACACACACACACACACACACACACACACACACACACACACACACACACACACACACAATCAATGATGATTGGAATGTTATTCAATTTGGCGCGGTCACAGACTGCTCGCCTGCCATATCTCATAGTCTGGTGGATTTCTCCCGGGCCTCGGCTTGCCCTGCACCGGACCTCCCTCGTAACCTTAACGAGACAGATCCCGGGGCTGGGGAGAAGAGGATGGATGGGTGGGTGGGTGGTTGGGTTCGTGGGTCGGGGAGGTAAGTGGGGCCAGGGAGTGATTCGTTAAAGCGGCCTCCGTCCAAAGCCGGTTACGGTGATCGGACAAGGAGGGGGAGGCGGAGCCATCCGTCACCTGGACGAATGTGCAGCACCAACTCCTCCTGGAGATTCCAACGGGGAGCTGTCTTCAGAACGACGAGGGACCGCCAGAGCCAATCGCTCCGCTTACCACAGGCCTCCGAGCGCAGATTCATAGAAACACAGAGGCCCCTTTTTCACCGGTTGGTTCCCAATGGTAACCGGTTCAGTTATTTTTGGTTTTTAGTCCATAAGCCATCCAGGGCTCAAAAATTGGAACGTTAATTATGAATTGAGTGGGCAAAACCATACCTATATTAGATTGTTATCACCATGAAACGTCCCCAATTGAGTACTTACACGAAGACAAGGATTTATTGTATTACAAATTTTACATTTTTAAATATGCAAATGAGGCATTATGTAGGAAAATGTGCAAAATAATCGAAAATATGAAAAAGCTAAATGTATTAATTTACTTGTATTGATCCTATAAACAATTTAATATTGGTCTAGTTTTTCCCACCAATTTTGGAGCTCTGGACTAAGAGCCAAAAAGAACTGAACCGGTTCCCATTGGGAACCAACCGGTGGAAAGGGGGTCAGAGAGGGGAGGAGCAGGATGCGGAATAAAAGTATACCCTGTGTCTGCTAAAACAGCCAATGTCCAACCGTTGAGAACGCTTTTTTTTAGAATGAATCCAGTCCAATGGGAGCAACACGTTGCAGAACACTGGCAGGTGAAAGAGAGAGAGAGAGAGAGATCTCAAGTTGCTCCCGGAAGTCGCGTGATACAGGATTTCGGCCGCGAGTTGGAAGAAAAGCCAAGTATAAACAATACGGCAAGACATTTGGGACAAATACCATTGTGAACTGCTAGCAGGGATGCTAATGATCATATATCTATATGGAATCTTTCATTTTGGAGCGGATTTAATATAGTGGAGCAGATTACTGAAACGATCGTTCACTTGATCATACAAGCACCAAATTTGGCACACAAGTGCTTCAGAACCTACTCTCTCAGAAAAGTACGTTGTCCACTTGAAAAAACAAAATGGCCACCATTTTTCAAGATGGCCGTCTTTCAAAATGGTTTTAAACAGTGATTGAACTATAGTTTGATTGAATAATCTTATTGTGATGGCCTATACATCAAAATGTATGTTTCTGAGTATGAGAAATCCAATTCTGCATTTAGCAAATCAAAATTATTGAATATTATGATGATACAATGGGAATTAAACGAAAAGCTGGGGCAGATTAAGTCAATATTCCATAAGAATCTTTCACTTGGTGGTACAAGCACCAAATTTGGCACACATGATGTCCAGGATGTATTTCTATGAAAAGCACCTTATCCAGCTGAAAATCCAAGATGGTTGCGAGTATTCAAGATGGCTGCCTCGTCAAATGCAAGAAAACAAAACAACAAAAAGGTTTTCGAAGTAGAATTCAAATGTGTTAATGATCCAAACATCAAAATGAAAGTATTCTGACTGTAAGAACTTAATGGTGTTGGAATTGAATTCCAATATGGCCGCCAGTTTGCAAGATGCAGTTATTACGTGACTCAAAATTAGCGTTTTCGGAAGCTGTATGATCATAGATATTGTTGAAGGGCTACATCATTCGTTGATCATGCATTGAAATGCTGTGATCAAGCCCTATTGGTTTGTAATTTTGTATATAAGAGTGATGTCAAAGCACAACCAGGACACACTGGTGACATCACTGCTGTGAGACATGGGGTTCAGTGTCGGCTTGTAGCGTAGCTGTAGTTGTGGTTTACTAACTGTTGTAGTGTACTCACTGTAGTTTGTTGTATACTTTAGTGTCCTAAATGCTAATTAGCCCCTATATCTCCACTAGAAGTTTAGTTAGTTGTAGTATTGTAGTTAGATAGCCGCACCTGAATTGACAAGATGTGCCAGCGTGGGAGAGCTGAGACAAGGGTAACGGGGCTTCAGTTACCTGGATGGTGTACAGATCGCACAGGACTTAAATGGCACTGGATGAACGGTCGGGCTAGGTGTAGGGCACCAGCTGCTTGAACCTAGATCAAGGTTGGACTTTATTGTTACATCTTATGTAGCCTACAGGTATATAAGAGTAAAACGTATTTTTGTTTGGCTTCCTTACAAACAATGCAGCGGCATAGATAGCATAATATTCAAACAACAAAAAACACAGCAAGCACAGCAAAACAAAGGGATAGAATAAAGAGTGCTAGAAAAATAGTAACATATGTACATGTTTCCCTGTAGTAGCAAAGTTAGGTAAACTCGCCCTGGTTCTTATCAGTTCGTTCATGTATCTGATTGTTTGGGGAAAGAAGCTTATTTACAGTCTATTTCCAGTGGCTTCGAGACTGCGAAAACGTTTTCCATGTGGCAGCATCTCAAACAGTCTGCGGTTGGGATGGCTTGGGTCCCTCATAATTCCACGACGAGCTTTGCTGACACAACGATCGTCATACAGGGCTTCGATGGGGGGGAGATCACATCCGCTGCACTGCACTCTTTGAATTTCTGCGTGTCCTTCACCAGGATCATTCTGAATTTCAGCTGCTCTCTTAGTGGAACGCTGGAGTTTCAGTTGCTAAACATTTGCCCGACAATTTTGGTGATACTTTGTACTGTTTTGCCTCAATGTATCCTCACTGCCACCTCCATCATCCAATCTGGATGAGTCTAACATGATGGGCAACAGGTGTATTGCCTGAAATACGGGGAGACTTCAACTCCAATCTGTTTGACTTCCAATCAGTTTTAGTAGAGGAACATCTTGTGTTATACGGTTAAAGGCCGAGGTCTATATCCTTTTACCACCCAACCGTACAAAACATCAAAGCACATTGAAATATGGGATGCATCTAGGTTCAAGCATCTGGTGCCCTACACCTAGCCCGACCATTCATCCAGTGCAAGTCCTGTGCGATCTGTACACCATCCAGGTAACTGAATCCCTGTTACCCTTGTCTCAGCTCTCCCACGCTGACACATCCTGTCAATTCAGGTGCGGCTATCCACTACAATGCTACAACTAACTAAACTTCTATTTGAGATATACAGTATACAGGGGCTTATTAGATAGCATTTAGGACACTAAAGTATACTACAAACTACAGTGAGTACACGACTACAACAGTTAGTAAACCACAACTACAGCTACATTACAAGCCGACACTGAACCCCATGCGGAGTCTCACAGCAGTGATGTCACCAGTGTGTCCTGGTTGTGCTTTGACATCACTCTTATATACACAATTACAAACCAATAGAGCTTGATCACAGCATTTCAATGAATGTTGATGTTGCCCTTCAACAATATCTGTGATCAGACAGCTTCCGAAAACGCAAATTTTGAGTTGCGTAATAGCCCCCATCTTGAAAACTGGCGGCCATATTGGAATTAAATTGACACCATCAGAATACATTCATTTTGATGTTTGGATCAATGTGTGGATCACACATTTCTGTTCACTAAAGTTCTACTTATTAATTTGACGAGGTGGCCATCTTGAAAACTGGTCGGCCATCTTGGATTTTCAGATGGAAAACATATTTTTCCTAGAAAGTACATCCTGGACATCAATTGTGCCAAATCTGGTGCTTGTACCACCACATGAAGGATTATTATGGAATATGGACTTAATCTGCCCCACTTTATCGTTTAATTCCCATTGTATCATGATAATATTAAATAATTTTGATGTTCTAAATGCAGAATTGGATTTCTCATACTCATAAACATAAACATATATTTCGATGTATAGGCCATCAAAATAGGATTTTATAGCTCAATATAACTCAAACACTGTTTAATACCACCTCGAATGGCGGCCATCTTGAAAAATGGTGTCCATTTTGTTTTTTCAAGTGGACAACGTACTTTTCTGAGAGAGTAGGTTCCGAAGCACTTGTGTGCCAATTTTGGTGCTTGTATGATCAAGTGAACGATTCTTATGATATATTGACTTAATCTGCTCCACTAATAGGCTGCTTTCGTTTTCGTCAGAATCGCTGAAACGGAACCGCGAGGTCGCGGGGATTTTTTTATATTGTGCTCCTAAAACATTGATGTTTTGTATGATCACCTCAATCTGAGCTTCAATTCCGAGATGGATGCCAAAGTATGCCCACGATAGGGCACACTTTGCAGCGTCAAACCCGCAGTGTCATCGAGTCCTGCCGGCTGCATCCGAATACTGAGACAAATGCAGAGAGCGTAAGAGCAACTGAGAGAGACATAGAGGGAGGGGAGGGAGAGCGAGAGGACAGAAGCAATATCTGTCTGTATCGTTTCCAGTGCCTCGGCCCTAATGGCTGTGATTATCATGGACCAAATTCAATTCAGGGCCGGATATTATTAGTGATACACGAGTACTCGTCAACATTGCCATTTCCCTGGTATATGCAGGACATTACCCAGAAGGCACCGCTGCTGCTTCCATATCCTCGCTAACCCTCAGCTATACCGCGCGGCGGTGCCACAATTATACACGCATGCAGGGAAGAAGAGATGTGAATACAACATGGACGGTGCAGATGTACTAGTCACACGCTCTCACACAAACACGCCGATAAACATCTCTATTTGTCATTTGACACGGGCACACACACAGGTGCACCCCCCACCCCCCCACCCAATGTACAATGTCACGCTGTACAAAGACATACAGTGTGCGCACGAACGCACGCACGCACGCACGCACGCAAACACGCACACACACAGAGAGAGAGAGCAGAGCAGCGGCGCCCATGTGTGAACAATGCTCTGGTGATTAGTGATGTGCGATTGTTTTTAAGGCCGTGCAAATAGAAAAGTTCCAGCTGGTAAACGCGTGCGTAATCGATTGGGGCGAGCGTGCGTGCATGGGCCCCGGCGACGAACGCGCTCAGCAAATTGTTCCCACAAGTGAAACAATTCAATCACAGGCTCACAGCAGCAGCTCAGGACGAGAGGAGCTATAGACAAACTGGTTTTAACCCGTCAGAACCCGTCAGGTTCCGAGTCTACAAAATGTCTTCTCCTTGTCTACAAAATGTCTCTAAATCCTAACCGTTTTCTGAAAAAAGGTTATGTTTCAGTGGAACTCAAACGCTTTCACATCAAGGACCACCAACATGTATTTGTGCCGCGAACCCCAATCTCACAACATTTTGTTCCAGGGACCCCCAGAAGCAAAGATTTGAGTAAAAAAAAAAAGCTAACTTACTTTAAAATATATATTCAAAGATTTGTCACAAATGTTCCGATTAAAAAGTAAATAAAATAATAGCAGATCTACAAACTCATATCTATGAGCTTGTATATTTGCTATTTTTGTGCTAATCAACTAATGTGCTATATATATATATATATATATATATATATATATATATATATATATACTGTAGCTAAAATCTAAAATGACAAAGGTGCTTTCCCGGTTTTAATGGGTTAATTGCGAATGCAAGGCACATCTCTGCAAACAGCGGTGTGTATATGTATATGTATATGTATGTGTGCGTGTGCGTGCGTGCGTGCGTGCGTGCGTGCGTGCGTGTTAATACATTATAGAATGTACAGTAGAACTTTGAGAAACAGACATTGCATGGAACATTTCCCTGGTCCTTCACGGTGATGGAAAAGGAAAAGATACATTATTATTTTTTTATTTTTTTCCAGTAGAGCTATTTTGAGAATGGGGGTTCGTAACATTTTTTAGCCGCTCAAATCCAACCTTCTTTCCCGCTTTCTTCAAAGATTTCTCACCACACAGCTATAATAGAATAGCTGATCTTTTGAAGCTGGCTCAGAAATCAATCCAATTACATACTGTACACATATATGAGGAAACATGTTGCACGGCGACAGGCTTCAAATGTCAGCGTGTGTTCTGTGCTGTGTGTACTACAGTGTATATACAATACCTCCATGTGGATCCATATCTGATTTCCTCTAGCCCATTTTGACCTGAGATCAGATTCTAAAAATGTCTTCTATATCCTGACAGTTTTCTGAAAAAGCTATGTTTCTATGTCAGTCGTTCTTCGATTTTTCAAAAATAGCAGACCTACAAGCTCATAGCGCGCCACTCGGTGGCTTAATCGAGATTCCGAAATCTCTGACACAGCGATGACTGGCTTGTATAAGGCCAGACATCACTGAGGATATCTGGGTTGTAAGGCCAGACATCGCTGAGGATATCTGGGTTGTAAGGCCAGACATCGCTGAGGATATCTGGGTTGTAAGGCCAGACTTCACTGAGGATATCTGGGTTGTAAGGCCAAATATCCTGTCTCGTATGAACTTATGAAGGAAGTATGTGAACTAAAATCCAGCCTCCAGTTCACTCAAAAGGAGGTGGATGAGCTGAAATTGTCCTGCAAAAAGGTCTCCTCTGATTGTGGGTCAAATGAAAAAGATGTCCACAAATTAGCTGAATCTCTACTGACGATGGATTCAAAATCAGACTATTTAGAGAGCCAACTTAGAAGAAATAACATTGTGGTGGATGGCATTCCAGAGTCTACCAATGAAAAATGGGCAGACTCTGAAGAAAAAGTGAGACAGATGATTCAAGAAAATCTAGATCTAGACCCGAGAAACATCTGTCTGGAGAGAGTGCATAGGACTGGAAAACCCAGGGAAACCACCAACACCAGGCCACGCTCAATTGTGGTCAAATTCCTGAGGTTTAAGGACAGGGACGCTGTATTGCAAAGAGCAAAAAAACTGCAAGGAACCAACATCTATCTGAATGAGGACTTTACAGAGGCTGTGCGGCAGAAACGGAAGGAACTGCTGCCAGCCATGAGAGCTGCAAGGGAGAGGGGGGACATAGCCTATCTTCACTATGACAAACTTATCTCTCACCCACCAAGAAATGGAGGTAACACTGAACAAGAAGAGGCATAGGCAGCATTATTCACTCAATATTTTTAGGAATGTGTCTTTTACATAAACCATGTCAATATCAACAAAATTACCTAGGAAAGGACTGAAATTGGCTCATATAAATATTTGTAGCCTCAGGAATAAACTGACTGAAATAAATGACTTATTAATTTCAAATAATATACATGTTTTGGCTATCTCTGAAACGCATATTGATCACACAGTGTCTGATAATGCTGTGAATATACAGGGATATAGTATTTATAGGAAAGACAGGAATATACATGGAGGCGGGGTGGCCTTATATATTCAGAGCCATATTCCAGCTAAACTAAGACAGGACCTTATGCCAAGCAGCATTGAGGCTCTGTGGTTGCAGGTTCATTTACCACATGTCAAACCATTACTGATAGGATGTTGCTATCGACCACCAAGTGCTAAGAGTGAATATTTAGATACATTGTGTGAAATGATGATTGATGTGTGTGACATTGGACATGAGGTTTATTTAATGGGAGATCTAAATATCCACTGGCTATCACGTGAATGCCCACTAAAAAACAAAGTTGAGTCTGTAACTAATGCATGTTTTTTAACCCAAGTTATTAAACAAAATACACGCATATGCATAAATAGCGCTGGTAAAATGACATCAACATGTATAGATCACATCTTCACTAATGCTGTTGATCTCTGCTCTAAGGGAGTATCAGTTCCCATTGGATGTAGCGATCACAACATAGTGGCCATAGCAAGGAAAGCCAAAGTGCCTAAAGTGGCCCCTAAGGTGATCTACAAGAGATCATACAAGAGGTTCTGTCAAGAATCATTCTGCAAAGATGTAAGTAATATATGTTGGTCAGAAATATATGAGGAGAAGAATCCAGATGAGGCACTTAAAGCCTTTGAGAAGGTATTTTATGAAATTATTAATAAACATGCACAAATAAAGACATTTACAGTGAAAAATGTTAGAGCTCCATGGATTGACCAAGATCTGAAAGAATGCATGGTTAAAAGAGATGTGGCAAAGGGGGTAGCAAATATGACTGGCAGCAAAGATGACTGGCAAATCTACTGCAAACTGAGAAATCAAGTCACCAAAACAAATAGGAAAAATAAGAAGATGTATTTTAAGTCAAAATTAAATGAGTGTAAATATGACGGGAAAAAGCTGTGGAGTACTTTAAATTATGTAATGGGCCGGAAACCCAGTTCAACTCCATCATTTATTGATACTGGTGAATCATTTTTAACAAAGCCCAGTGAGATAGCTGATTATTTTAACAATTTTGTCATCAATAAGGTGGATAAATTGAGAAGTGAAATGTCATCCACAAGTAATGCATCAGCATATTCCAACATACAAGAACAAATTATGAAAGGTAAGAACTGTCATTTTGAATTAAAGAAAGTAAATATAGAAAAAGTGAAACAGCTACTATTAAGTATCAATAATGACAAACCAGCAGGTAAGGATAATTTGGATGGTAAACTTCTAAAAATGGTGGTCAATGATGTGGCTAGCCCTGTCTGCCACATATTCAATGCCAGTATAGCAAGTGGTGTATTTCCGGAGGGGTGGAAAGAAGCAAAAGTAACTCCTCTGCCAAAAAATACAAATGATAATTTCAGTGGAAAAAACAGTCGTCCAATCAGTCTGTTGCCGATCCTCAGCAAACTATTGGAAAGAATTATAACTGACCAAATACAAAGCTTTTTTACAGTGAATAAACTATTTTCAAACTTTCAGCATGCTTACCGCGAAGGACATTCAACTGGTACAGCACTAACACAGATAACGGATGACTGCTTAAGACATATAGATAATAAAAAGGTAGTGGGCGCAGTACTATTAGATTTTAGTGCAGCTTTCGACGTTATAGATCATACTTTATTATTGAACAAACTGAAATGTTATAATTTTTCACATAATGCTATAGAATGGTTTAAAAGCTATTTGTCAAGCAGGAAACAGTATGTTTTTTACAATGGCAGTTTTTCACAAGTGGGACAGCTACAGTGTGGGGTACCACAGGGCAGTTGCTTAGGTCCTGTTTTATTTTCCATTTTTACCAATGACTTACCATTAGTTTTAGATCAGACAACAGCAGTAATGTATGCTGATGATACAACTCTATATATGCCAGCAAAATCAATTGATTATCTAACAGCCACTATGAACATAGAATTACAATCTGTCATAACATGGGTCAATAGTAATAAACTAGTTCTTAATTTAGCAAAAACAAAAAGTATTGTATTTGGATCAAAGTTTGCGATGAAAAATAAACCTCTGTTGAATCTATTAGTCAAAGGGATGCCAATCCAACAGGTAGAGGAGACAAAATTGCTAGGCATCATTTTAGATAGTAAATTAACATGGTCAAAGCAGGTTGATAAGACTGTTGCAGCAATGGGAAGAAGTCTGTCTGTTATTAAGAGATGTTCCAAATATATACCACAACAATGCATTCCCCAAATTGTGCAAACACTGGCACTCACTCATTTGGATTATTGTCCAATGGTATGGTCTAGTGCTGCAAAAAAGGACTTAGTGAAATTACAATTGGTCCAAAACAGAGCTGCACGTATTGCTCTGTGCTGTACAAAAAGAACAAACACCAACAGAATGCACGCCACTTTGGGATGGCCACTGATTGAGGACAGACTTCATATTTCCCTGCTGTCTTTTGTCAAAGGTATTATTACATCTAAAGTTCCGGCTGTCCTGTATTGCAGGCTGAAGTTCAGCTCTGACGAACACACCTACAATACTAGACATTCAGCACAAGGTCTTTTTACGTTTCCCATCTCAAAAACTAATGCAATGCAACACACAGTAATATATAGAGCAATGAAAGAGCTGCATAGTCTTCCATCACAAATCAGACAGGCAACAAGTAAATCAGATTTTAAAAATAAGTTAAAGAAATATCTCATGTCACTTGCTTTTTGAGTCATTGAGCACTGTTTAAAATATTTCATACTGTAACGGTAGGCTACTCAAACTGAAATTGTATATATATGCAATGTTATTAATCACTTGTTTTATATTTAGTTGTATTTTTTTTTTTAACTGTTTTTCTTACAGTCTTGTAAAATGTATTTCATATGACTGTATTGATTGTAATGTATTTTATGTGTGGACCCCAGGAAGAGTAGCTGCTACTAAGGTAGTAGCTAATGGGGATCCAAATAAACAAACAAAGTATGGAAGGCGATGAAGTCTCTTGCGAGGAGCGTAGCAAAGCAGCTAGCCAGAGCCTTAGGGCCGATTCATACTCCTATTTTACCGCTGTTTCGGCGCTGTAGTGCCGAAATGATTTCGGCTCGTCAGAAATTTTCAGTAGCACCGAAGAGCCGACTTTAGGACGGTACCCGCCTCCCCCGAACCTCAAATGACGTCACATTGTAGGCTCTACAGAGCCGAACCGACTTTTATTCGGCTCTAAAATAGGAGTATGAATCGGCCCTTAGATATAGACAGAGTTACTCATGGCTACCCTTGGGATGGCACTTTCCATTCTGCACACGTGACCTATCCACATCCATCGTTTGAGCTTGATGACACTTGACAGTGGGGTCAGGCCTGTGCTGCGGTAAAGGTCTTCATTGGAGACTGTCATGGGCCAGAATATTCTTAGTATTCGTCTAAGGCATCTTGTCTGAAACACGTCCAGCTTGTCTGTTGTTAGCTTACTACCCAGATAGGTGAATTCCTGGACCTCCTCCACAGTATTGTTGTTAATGATGAGGGGTTGGACAGTTTTGGGGTTTAACTTCATCAGTTTAGTTTTGTCTGTGTTGATGTTGAGACCGATCTGTTTGCCAAATGTTACTAAGTCTTCTGTTTTACTTTGAATGTCCTGGTGGCGATGGGCTAACAAGGCAATTTCGTCTGCATAATCAATATCCTCAAGAGTTTCTGTGAGTGTCCATGTTATTCCTCTTTTGTTTTCTCGTGTGGTTTCTTTCATGAGCCAGTCTATGCAGAGTGAGAAAGGTAGTGGGGATAGCAAGCAGCCTTGTTTGACTCCGGTTTTATGAATTCCTCTGTGAGGCTGGAACCACATATAACTCTAGCACTAAAGTCTCTATATAGCATCTTAATTATGGAGACGATCTTATCGGGAATCCCATAATGGCTGAGCATTCTCCATAGTGCTGGACGATTAACACTGTCGAAGGCTCGAAGCTCGAAGTCGAGCTGCAAGCCTGCAACGCGTCGTGCAACTCTTAGATTGGCTATTATTGATAATCATATCGTTGCTGTCGGAAGGAAACCTATAGTTCCAAAACTGTGACAAAGAATAACAGATCTGGAAGCTCAAAACACGTCAAAATGGAACACGTTTTGCGCTTGTAGATCGGCTAATGATGACACTTTTATTTATGTCACGTTGTATGTCGTTTGACCAAGTAGCCTAAAATAAAGGGCATCCGTTTTTTTATGAAAAAAATAAATATGCTATGTTAAAGGGGTAGTTCACTTTAAACAATTCTGGAATGGTATGGCAGAATTCAGGGGTCTGACTGTGGTGGCGTTAACAAAATCATGCTCACTATTCAAGGCAACACAAAGGTTTTCGATGACAGTTCACATGATGAAA
This sequence comes from Electrona antarctica, assembly GCF_951216825.1. Classification (NCBI taxonomy): domain Eukaryota; kingdom Metazoa; phylum Chordata; class Actinopteri; order Myctophiformes; family Myctophidae; genus Electrona; species Electrona antarctica. The sequence continues at coordinate 37,165,857 of NC_136801.1, read as the reverse complement.
GGTCACAGGAAGGTTCTGCGCTGCTAATTAAGTCCAATTGGTGAATGTCAGATCCACAAAGGGCAGCGCTAATCCCCAAGATATTGTCATTCTCACCTCGCCTAACTGGAAATCTCTGGAGGAGGGGCCGTGTGTGTGTGTGTGTGTGTGTGTGCGTGCGTGCGTGCGTGCGTGCGTGCGTGCGTGCGTGCGTGCGTGCGTGCGTGCGTGCGCAAACATGCGTGTGTGTACTTGTATTGCTATACAAGGCTTAATGTCCCCGCACGTATAGTTGATTTTTTAAAGATTGTTGTAGAAATAGTTGTTTAGTGGTTAAAAACGAAATACATTAATGTGATGGTCTTTGTTTGACATGAAAACGTTTAAACCACTGACATTATAGGCATGTTCCGGGACCCTACAAAAAAAAGCTGTTTCACAAAATAAAATAAAACTAGCAAACCCTGCTTCATTGAAAACATCAAGTTAACATCATAATTAAATCATAATTACTATACATTAGTCCATACCCGTTTGGGGATATGACAATTATTCATTTTTTTTCTTTCTTTTGCTGAATGTGGTATATTTTGTTGAGTGCATTGTAAGTACATTTCACCCTGTAGGTGAAGGAGGGTCCGGGCTCTGTCCTCGATCGTCTTTTCTCTGTCAGTAAAACCTACTCGAGTACTTTTTTTTCAGAATTTTGAGCGAGGCTCAGCCAATCACAGCGCAGAATGGCACACCTTCCAGCCAATCACGACGGCAAATCACAGCCACAATTCTGGCACCATTCATGGTAATTTTCCCGTCCAAACACGGCGGCCAATTCACGCCCTCAAATTACCGTCATTACAGTAATTAGTTAAGATTATAAATTAGATATAATATAATATTATAAAAAATAATAACCTTGTTCGCATGCAGCGCAGGAATGACGTGCAAGGTGCAGAGAGCGAGTTTGTGAGATCTTTGAGTAGTGAGGAGGACAGCTTCATCCCGGAGGATTCCTGTGACATTCAGTGTTTTAATATCTAAGACTTATGCAGATTTTCATTACAGCGCAGCGTTTGAACCAAGTGGGCGCCACGTATGGGGGGCTTGACTCAGTCTAGTGACTCAATTTGACTATGTCAACAGAAGTTGACATTTCTTCACAGAGGGATTAATACTTTTTCTCCGCGTATTTCTAAACCCATTACTATACCATGACCTTTACTGTGCATTCAGTTAATTTCATACTGGTATATATATATTATATTCTGCCTTTATTGATAGATACAGCAGAGTAGACTGATCAGGAGTGACACGCAGCAAAGGTCGTCGGGATCGGGATTCGAACCCACAACAGCATTAAGCCTATAGGTGTCCCGTTTCGGTAACCTGTCAGGTTCAAAACCGCTCTCAAAGGGCACCTACGGACGGCTGCAATTCGAAACTGGCCCCCGTAAAAATCTGAATCCCCCACCACCCCTCTCTTTTCCCTTTGTACCTCTATGATGAATTCCTGTTCTGTTCTTTGACTATATAGAAGTGTCTATTTGTACGTCTCTAAATGTTTTGATGAATTGAACATGGTGGACCCTCTTGTAAACAAGTGTAATGCTTAATTGGGTCGTCCACTCACAGTTAACAGTCTTTGTATTGAGTTTGTGCTTGAAATGTACTGTAATTCTGCAAACTGTTAATAAATATTTCAATCAATCAATCAAACCAAAACGGCCTCATTGTTCCACCGCAAGAACGTTGTCTGCCTCCAGTCATTCTCATCGTCCTGAATTTAGGAAAACAGCAAAACAGCTTTAAAAATTCGTTAAAACTATAAAAGTGCAATTGAGATCTGCACGTCGGACGCGAGTCGTGAGGAATCCACTGGGAACTGAATTCCGTCTTACGTTTGTATTATTGTCATGTGAAGCATGACAACAGTGACAACGTACAGTGCGTGTAGCATGACCAAAATTAAGCTTCACTTTTCCGTTGTGCAAAAGTTAACAAAAAGCAGATTCATGGAATGAGAACAATAGTGTGTTGCCTACACACAGCTTTAAAAATTCGTTAAAACTATAAAAGTGCAATTGAGACAACAGTGACAAGGTACAGTGCGTGTAGCATGACCAAAATGAGAACAATAGTGTGTTGCCTACACACAGCTTTAGAAAATTCGTTAAAACTATAAAAGTGCAATTGAGATCTGCACTGACGCGAGTCGCGAGGAATCCACTGGGAACAATAGTGTGTTGAGAACAATAGTGTGTTGCCTACAGCAACCACACTAACTAAACTGAATATGGAAAAATCCAGCAGAAAGTTTGATTGATTGAGTTGTACAACATATACAACCCTAATCTGATTTAGAATGACAGCTGACCGAACACAATATTGGCCAAAAATGTCAAAAAATGATACATAAAATGATATGATATGATATTATGATATATGATATATGTGTTCACTTTGCATGTCCTTCTTTGGCGGAGCTAATGTTGCGTTCACACGGGGCAGATTAAACAATGCAGTCTACCATTCATTGTCAATGGAAGCCAGCGACATGACGTTGCAAAAGTGCATGTAGCTGCTCCAAATCAACTCACAACACATCTTTTCATCGTTTCATCTGCCCGTGTGAACGTATTAGCGTGTAAAAACGCAAATGCAAACTAATGAAGAACATAATTATACATGCAGACAACCGTGTGGATTTTAGCTTAGCAACATTAAAGAAAAGATTTGTAGACAAAAGATACGCAAGGTGACATTTGACTCACTTTGAGAAGAACCAGTTTTTTGGCAATAACTTTCTCTAGAATAAATGAAAACACTTTAAACATCCTGGGAACGTGCATTACATCACTGGTCACATACTGACGTGATGACATCATGATGGCATTGACCAATCAAGAGATAACGTGCAAGTTTCAACCATGACGCGTTACAAAAGGTGTACTTATACGCCACTATTTGAAAACTTACTAATTACCTTTGATTTAGATTATTATTAGGCCTACAAAACATACATTAACCACTTCAGCAAAATTATCCATTTTGTTTTAACCTAAGTATTGTTTTTGTAGTCGGCTAGTATACAGTATTTCCAGTATATTTCAAAGACAAATATTGTACTTTTGACACCTTTACATTTCAAGCTACAAGACCTTTTGAGTATTATGTGCATGAGTCATGCTCGGAATGACAGATTGACTGGCGTGGTTTCTGTGCACTGGGATGCCAACAGCATGATAAAGGCCCTTTCAGACAGGGAGTGACTGACCCGCCTAGTGATTCATTTTCAACGAGAGGCGTGCATTTATTTTGAAGTTGAGGGGGCGCGGTTCTGTGAAATTGCCGCGCGTGCGTGCCGTGCTCGTTTCGTCTAGACCTGGATCGTGGTGAGCTTTTCGTCCCGTGCCCACATGAGCAGACCTCAGATCAGATCCAGGCGACAATGCAGCTGTGTCACTCGGTCACAGACATTTAATATGCACAGTTTGCACACTGACTTTCACCTCATTACCATAAAAATGCACCTACCATTATGTAGAATGAATGTACGCACACATGCACACACGTGTACGCATGCATGCGCATGCTCACGCACGCACGCACGCACGCACGCACGCACGCACGCACGCACGCACGCACGCACGCACGCACGCACGCACGCACGCACGCACACACACACACACACACACACACACACACACAACCCCAGCTGCTGCGGCTCTTTTGCTCGTGCATGGACTTCGCCCCACCTGCAGTTCCAGCTTTGGCCAGGAGGGTGGGTTGGCTTCAACGTTTCCCAGCCGATCTGGGGGCTTGGCCATGTATGTACGTTGTTATGCTGTGCTCCGTAAAGCTAAAAGTAAAGTAGGAGACCATTCACCAACACAATATTGGCGACAATAAAGGATGGCTGCTTTTTCTCTCCCACCACCTAAGCCCTTCCTATACAATGGTCATCATCAATGTGTCCGCACACGGACAAGGGCCTTTTAGATTTTATTTTTTTTACACATCATTATGTTCTTATTTTGATCTTGAGACCCAATAGGCCTATCTCACAGCCCGCTTTCCACGCCCACTTCCGGTAAATAGTGGTGTCTTTAACATGAGCATTTACACGTTTTTTTCTCTGGAGAATCTAAGTACATTTTCTAATGTAAAAATGTGACAGACCAATATTATTATGAAGCAAACAAGATGGTAAATCAGGTCGAACAGATAGAACAAACCTTACCTTGAGAAAACAAAAGTTGTAGACTTCTTAAATTACCTCTGTTAACATGTAGCGTCTATGGAGTGACGTCACGCTATCACCACTAACCCCGAAAGGGGGCATATTTAGGGGGGCGGGGAAATTCTGTGAGATAGGCTTATTACTGAATATAAAGTCTCCAGAATATGAAACGCCTCCAGGTCTTAAGTTAAGTAATAAGACCTGGTACTTAAGACACGCATAATACTGCCCTATGGCCTATAGCACTAGTCTAGTCTTTTGTATTTACACTCCCAGAGTTACAGACATGTAATGGTCATTCAGGGATAGCCCTTTATGTGTTTCTGGTCATATTTTTGTCCACTCATTTTGTATGTCTGTGGCAAAAATGTAATGCTTACAAAAATGTCCACCGCAAGTCAGCCAGCATGCAATGACCCGTGCCTTCCTGGAATTGCCGGGCGAGCCTCCAGTGTCCTGCACTCGCTGGAAACAATCCCTTGAAACATGACTAGTACTGTAGCTATGGGGCTAACCGGCGTTAGGCCCGCAAAAAGACGCTGTCTGGGAATGGACGGTCAACGAGTGCTCGGGACGTTGGAAACTGGACCCGATACCATGCAGCTATGATGATGCAGCCTCGGAAATTGAAGTGGACTCGGACCCAGACTTTTTTTTTCTCCCTGGAAATAAAAACGTCTGGGTCCGAGTCCACTTCAATTCGGCATAGAGTAGCGCAAATGTCACTCACTCTCTGCTGATTTCTGATCGTCTGCACCTTTGTTAAATTGACACACACACGGACACATATATACACAGACACTCCTCGCTCTCTCTCTCTGTCGCTCTAATTAATTAGTCTCATGTCTAGCAGCTGTGCATAGTTTCTCCCGGAAACTGCCTATGCCATAAAAAGCATAGGTGAGTTCCAGGCTAATGATGATGCGGCCCACACAATAGTCCTCACAAACATAGTAATACAAGCGTGAGTGCATGCGTCTAGCGAGCCACACGGTTCGATTAATTTGATATAGGCCTACAGCAGGACAAAGGCGCGACTGCAAAGGCAAGACGGAAGTTGTGGTGAGGGGGAGGGAGAGGGCGGGGGGGGGGGGTGGGGGGGGGGGAGTGTGGCATCTGCTTTACTCTCTGATCAATTGGCAGCGCTTCCGTTGCACATGCAGACTGTGTGACGGCGGGGGAAACATTTCGAAATTGAGTGAGTCAAAAGTCAGGCTCGGGAGGTTGGGTTTACTGAACCTCCGACCTGCTCTAGATGATGAGCAGCTTGGTGCCTTTTCATGGTTTCCCTCCGCTGCCGCTGTGCGAGTGTGTGTGTGATTGGTTGAATGTCATGCACATTGTAAAGAGCATTGGATAAAGGTGCTGCAGAAATTAACACCAGTTTGCTGAGAGACGAGAGACGAGAGAGAGAGAGAGAGAGAGAGAGAGAGAGAGAGAGAGGTTTTTTTTTTACTTTTAACAACTTCTCTATTCTTGAAATTGTTTACATTCTTTAATAGTCAGTTACAAACTACAATACTTTTTTTTTTCTTCTTTTTTTTCTGATTTTGAGAGAGAGAGAGAGAGAGAGAGAGAGAGAGAGAGAGAGAGAGAGAGAGAGAGAGAGAGAGAGAGAGAGAGAGGATATGGTGGAAACCTCATATGTCCCAAAACTGTCACTTTTCATGATTCAAATTCAAAAACAGCAGATCGAAACACTCGAAAGGCCTCGATTTGCACCGTGTCTCAAGCGTGCCGATCTGCTACTTTCAATGTTATTGTGTGACACTGTAGTGTGATCTGTCATTAATTTATGGAAAAAAAAACAGCAACCACAGAGTTCAAATAGGGAGATATTACGGTTTCTGTCCCACAGCAACGATATCCATTCTCAAAGCAGTGTGACTCCTAGCCTTGCGAAATTAAACCTGGGGCTATTTTACAGTTTGAGCCAATAGTGGATTAATTCAACCACTGCCCTGACCAACTGAATGCCCCAGGCAAGATTTTACCCCATGAAGGTATAGAACACAGTGAAAATCCTCAGTGGTGGAAAGTAACTAAGTAACTAAGTAACTAAGTAACTAAGTAACTAAGTAACTAAGTAACTAAGTAACTATAGTATAGCCTATATTTCGTCGCAGTCGGGCAGAAACCTCTTATCTCCACATTTTAACTTTTTGTAAATTAATTCCCTCCTTGATCTTACTACGGCGTCACACAAAAGTATCAAAACGTTATCTATAGTGTAGAAGCTCGAAGCGTACGTGGCGCGAACACCTCGAAGCAACACATTATACACTGTAGATCTGCTTTGCCATTTTGGAATTTGAATCCTGAAAGGTAACGGTGTTAGACCGATTGATTGTGGTTTTCTTTTTTGAAAATTGCCTCTTTCTCTCTCTCTCTCTCTCTCTCTCTCTCTCTCTCTCTCCCCCCTGTCCTCTTCCCTCTCCCGCTCTTTCTCACTCTCTTCCACTCGGTTCCACCGTGGGTTTTTTTTCCACCTGTACCTCTCTTGCCCTCCTTCCCTCTAACTAACCCACCTGTTCGCCTTTCCTCCTCGTTACCTTCCACACTCTCTCTATCTATCCCCTCTTCACCCTCTCTCCTATCTGTGCTTCTCAATATCCTCCAGTATCCCATCCAAGTCCATATCGTCCGTGCGCGCGTGTGAGTGAAGGGAGACTTCCCGCTATAGTGAACGCTCCAGTGATCTCTGGGCTCATATAGTTGGAGGGACAGCGAGTGCAGTATGGTGGTGTGGAACACAGTCCTGCAGAGAACCCCCCTATCTCTCTCTCTCTCTCTCTCTCTCTCTCTCTCTCTCTCTCTCCCCATCTTCATTCCTCCATTACAGAGGCTATACGACTTAGCATTCCACTCTACAGCTCAGCTCTGATATTATTATCTGACCAAACTGCCCAGGCAGACAGGCTTTATCCATCAGCAGGTGGAGTGAGAGCCGTGTTATATGTGACCCAATATTGCAAATAGGGGATTATTATTCAACCTCCCCCCCAATAATTGATTTGTTTCTGAACTACTAGCCAGCATCACCAATTCTATCTACCTCACTGTTTATTCCCTGATCTTAACCCATTTTGACCTGAGATCAGATTCTAAAAATGTCTTCTACATCCTGACGGTTTTCTGAGAAAGCTATGTTTCTATGTCAGTCGTTCTTCGATTTTTCAAAAATAGCAGACCTACAAGCTCGTAGCGCTCCACTCGGTGGCGCGCTATGAGCTTGTAGATCTGCTATTTTTCAATAGCTAAAGCATACCATAATGCTAACACCAAAATGGGTTAATACCCTGAAGAAGGCAACTTGTTTGTCGAAACGTTGGTAACAATAAAAAAGTATTTTTTGGCATCGTGACTACGAGTTTCGCGACCATCTGCTTTCTATTTTAAAGTCCAGGGCCCACTTGAAAATCTCAAACACTTTTGCGGTCCACCTTAACATGGCAAGTAGTAGCCATATAGGCAGCTCAGAATGTTAATATGTTTAGCAGTGATATAATTATGATCTTCTCGCATGGACAATGGATCTGTTTGGTGAAAGGTCAACGTTCAGAGAAAGGTCATGTGATGAAGTAAGGATTGTCAAGTGTGCATGCTGTAGCTACAACGTTGCCAATGTCTACCAGTGATATCATTTGACCTTTTGCATGGTTTCCAATTTCCATAGCAACGGTGAACGTACCTATACTGAGGTATTTGTTTGGGTGAAATGCCAAAGTGCAGAGAAATGTCGTTAGCCTCATAGCATAAATTATAATAGTTGCCTAAGTTACATTTTTTTAAATGTAGTGCCGTGATTTTTGTATTTTTTCAGTTTTTCCTGTTGTGTGAGGGCTGCATAGCAGTGTTCATTTTCTTGAGACTAAGGGCTCCATTTTCGTCACCGCTAAACCCCTAATCCCTAAACTTCTTTGCCTTTTTTACTATTTTGCAAAACATTTTTGAATAGTTAGAATGGCCAGTCTACAAGCTCACAACGTGTCAATGTAGATTGGCTAGTTGAACTATTCAAAAATGTTTTTCAAAATAGTAAAAAAAAGGCAAAGAAGTTTAGGGATAAGGGGTTTAGCGGTGACGAAAATGGAGCCCTAAAGACTAAACGACTATAGACAAAATATATGTTGATATTTAGTCGACTAAGACTGGACTACAGACTAAACCATTTCAGATTGGCTAAAATAGGACAAAAACTAAATGGAACGTTATTCAAAAGACTAAGACTGAAATCAGAATTTGCGTCCCAAACCTCTAGTTGAGAGACGTGCCGGAAGAGACAGTATAGAATAGATCCTCCCTCTTGCGATCCAATTAAAACACGTTTTAAAAACTGAAATATGAACATAATAATAATGCACCCCAATAAGCGAATGTGTCAGCAGCGCAGGCAGCCCTTTTTTAAAAATGAAAACATAAACATTTTGAACTTGGAGATAAAGCAGTGAAATTACTCGGGCTACAGGCATCATGCCATTAAGTTGATCACCCACTCCACTCCAGTCCTTTTATCACTCCCCTTGCCCATGGCAAGTAAATGCTGTATATGACACAAGAGTACGCTCCATTACCTTCGGTGGGAATACTTCAAACCCAGTGTGTGTGTGTGTGTGTGTGTGTGTGTGTGCGTGTGTGTGTGCATGTGTGCATGTGTGCGTGTGTGTGTGTGTGTGTGTGTGTGTGTGTGTGTGTGTGTGTGTGTGTGTGTGTGTGTAAGTGTGTGTGTGGGGGTGTGTGTGTGCGCGTGTGCGTGTGTGTGTGTGTGTGTGTGTGTGTGTGTGTGTGTGTGTGTGTGTGTGTGTGTGTGTGTGTGTGTGTGTGTGTGTGTGTGTGTGTGTGACGCACGCACGCACGCACGCAACTGGAGCAACAAACTTTCCCTGCGACATTTATAAAGCACCACAGCAATTGCCGCTTTATGCCGTAATATGTATGAGCAGATTCTGCCAAAATGTAACATTATAAAACCTGACACTCTCTCTCTCTCTCCATGGACCCTTTTTTTGTTTTGGGTTAATCTTCCCACTCTGGGAGTTAACCCATTGAGACCTGAGACGAGATTCTAAATGTTTTCTGGAAAAAACAGTTTCTTTGTCACTGGCTCTCAAACTATTTCATGTCAAGGAATCCCCAAAAGTATCTGTATTTGGCTCCATCTCAAAATATATATTTTTTCAAGGGACCCCCAGAAGCAAAGATTGGAGTTAAAAATGTTTGCAGTGAAAGAACATATAGGCTATATTTAATAGCAGATCTACACGCTCGTAGCATGGCACTCGGTGCCACACTACGAGCTTGTAGATCCGCTATTTTTTCAACCAGCTAAAGTTTAAAATAATGGATAGACATTATTGACACATATACGGTCAAGCCAGGTCTTAGTGGTTTAACCCATTTTGGGCGGGAACCCCTTTTGGTGTTAGCATTATGTTGTGCTTTAGCTATTGAAAAATAGCAGATCTACAAGCTCATAGCGCGCCACCGAGTGGCGCGCTACGAGCTTGTAGGTCTGCTATTTTTGAAAAATCGTGAAAATATTTATTTCAGAAAACTGGAGGATTTAGAAGACATTTTTTAAATTTCGACGTCATGCCTAAATGGGTTAAAAGAACACCATGGATTTCATCCGTGGCGAATCTCCCCAACGTTTCATCTCATTCTGGTCCCCGTCGGGGTGAACAGGCCTAATTAGGAGTGTTTGCCCATTAGGGAGCTGAAACAACCACTCCTGTTTATTGCAATTAGCGATCCCATTAACGGACACTCCACCGCATTCAGAGAGGGCCCGCTCTGAGTGCTGCATGTGCACTGCATAATGCATGAGTGTGTGTGCGCGTGTGCGTGCGTGTGTGTCTGTGTCTGTTTCTGTGTGTGTGTGTGTGTGTGTGTGTGTGTGTGTGTGTGTGTGTGTGCGTGTGTGTATGTGTGTGTGTGTGTGTGTGTGACTAATCATTGTGTATATTCCTGCACTATACCTGCATCCAGTGATCTTGGTACAATATAGAAATTGATCTATTGAAGATTCTGACGTTCAAATGTACATATTTTTGTTTTGATTGTATTGCTGTATTGTTGTATTGTGCTTTCTGCTTTGGCAATGTAAACGTATGTTTTCTCATGCCAATAAAGCCCTTTGAATTGAATTGAATTGTGTGTGTGTGTGTGTGTGTGTGTGTGTGTGTGTGTGTGTGTGTGTGTGTGTGTGTGTGTGTGTGTGTGTGTGTGTGTGTGTGTGTGTGTGTGTGTGTGTGTGCGCGTGTGTGTGTGTGTGTTTGTGTGTGTTGGGGTTTAGAAAAATAAATAAAAGGGAAAAGACAACAGCACACATACACTGATGCAAATTGTCGATGCTGGGCGGAAACCTGCTATGTCCAAAATGTGTATACTTTTCAGGACATAAATATACAACGAAATACAAAGTCTGTGTTCCAATCAGGTGGCATGATTGAAGCCCAGCAAGTGATTCTTTTTGAGAATGCAGTTCTCGTTCCAAAGTTCCAGCGTTTATATTTGGCCAGACGTGCGTTACACTTTTCATGAATACTTTTAAACATGTTTAAAGTATTTTTATTACCAGTATTAGCCAGTTAGCCGCCTGGGTGACAGCAGACTGCTGGGCGAGTGCTGGTGCTTCGGCATGGGGGTGAATGAATGAATTCTGTACTGGCCATATATGGAGCGTGTCTTGAGTGTATTTGATGAGGTTAGATCAACATATGGAATGATCAGAACAAGATCAGCTCCATATATGGAGATCTAAGGGTTTGAGGTTTGAGGTGAGATATGTAGAGTTGCATTGATGACATCAGGGATCCCCATATATGGGCTTAATATTGATCTTCATCCCTGATGATGTCACCATGATAAAGTACGGTATTTATAGCCAATAGCAGGCGTTTCCGTTTGGCTTTTGGGACAGGAAGATTATTGGCAATTTACAATTGCATTTACAATTACATTTACTTCTGCAGTCTACACCACATCTCAGATCCAAATAGTCTAGGCCTACTTTCATCCCATTACAATGATTTGAAAACTAGTGTAAAAACTTTTTTTACTTTCCACACATGCACGCCGAGACGCGCACGCGCACAGTCGCACGCGCACAGTCGCACGCGCACAGTCGCACAGTCGCACACGCACGCACGCACGCACGCACGCAGTTCTCGTTCGCACGTACGTACGCACGCACGCACGCACGCACGCACGCACGCACGCACGCACGCACGCACGCACGCACGCACGCACACGCACACAAACGCGCGCGCCCTAATGGTTTCATTAAGAACAATCCAAATGTATCCACGGGAGCAGTTATAACCAGAGGTATAGAACAAGTTCTCCCGGGCAGACTGCCTGGAGCTGGAACACTGCACCTCAGTGCTTCTTCAAAGCGGGGTCCAGGGACCCCCAGGGCTAACTTCGGGGTGTCCCAATTAAATGGACCCTTAACAGGCCTGTTACCCTGAGAGTCATGCGTGGGGGTTTTTGAAGTGTACAAACTAAAAAAAAAAGTTTGAGAACCGGTACTGTTGTACCTTCACAACTAATAACATCTCATCTTCTCTAGTATGCAGTCGGGTAGAAACCTCATATCTCTGTGTTTAAAATAAATGTTTTATGTTTTCCGTAAATCAATGCCCAACTTCATTCATCATACAAGTGTCGCTTACAAAAGTATAGTGAAAATAGCAGATCTTCAAGCACACAGCGCGTCACGTTGTGTACAGACAACTCTAAACCGCAGAGACACTTTATGAGGTGACACCATGACAGTACTTCATTAGACCCCTTGATGTGGTTGTTATGTGCAATGATGTCTTCCCTTTGTATTTAGGGTTTCTTCCTGGAGCCTCATGGAACCTTGACGGTGAAACGTGCCAATGAAAAAGAACAGTGATTTAGTGACATCACAATATCATCCCCTCCCCTAATCCCTCCCCCTTTATCATACAAAGCTGTGGGTGTGGCTTCAGTTCAGGGTGGATCACCACCCATCACCACCCACCAGGCAAACCAGGTATACCTAATGAATTGGTGGGCGTGTCCACATAAAAACGACATTTGAACAAATACTGTACACTTCCTTCTTCCTTTTTATATAATCATAATACCTGATGATCATGTTTTAGGGTGGAAGAAAATCACGGCACTACATGGGATTATACAGAGGGGTATAGACAGGGAAAAATTTGATGTTGTGATGTCACCATATGTTTTTTTTTCATTGGCACGTTTGAAGTAGGGGTGTCCCGATAAACTTTTTACCGATAGCAGTGTTGTGATCTTGTGTTGTGTTTATAGCTATCTAGCTATATAATGTATCTCGTGTTGTGTTTATAGCAGACTAGTCCTCACTCAAATGTGCACTTGCAGTTTGGGCAACTCCAAAGCAAACTCCACATGCCCCAACATTTTATTTAATTGCCATATATGTCAACCCCTTACCCCTGTGTCGGATAGGTGGTTAGACTGGCATATTCACCGATATGACGCGATATGACAAATAAGGGCCGATAGCGATATACTTTTCCGATACGATACTGTATAATGAAGTACTGTCACCTCATAAACACATGAAAAACTGGGAGGAAATACAAAAATCACGGCACTCCATCTTTAAGAGTTTTGTCTTGTTGTTCTCTCTGATGAAGTAGAATGCATCATTGGAACGTGACGACTGATTCAATGAGATCCTGTCTGATGCGTATGGAAAAACATATTGTGTTTCATTCCAGTGTGTGTGTGCGTGTGCGTGTGCGTGTGTGTGTGTGTGTGTGTGTGTGTGTGTGTGTGTGTGTGTGCGTGTGTGTGTGTGTGTGTGTGTGGGAGGGGGGGGTGTAGTAGTCACAGAGCGTACCTCCTGCATCTCATTTGAAGGCAGCGTGGGTTTGGGAGTCGGGACAGACAGATGGTGTAAGAGGCACTTACTGTAGTGCTGTTTTGGAAGTCTTTTAATTTATTTTTTAAATTTTTATTTATTCATTTGTTTATTTGGGGTATTTTTTCCCCTCGATGTCCCAAATTGCGCGTGCGTGCGTGCGTGCGTGCGTGCGTGCGTGCGTGCGTGCGTGCGTGCATGTGTGTGTCACACACACACACACACACACACTCATGCATCACATAAGCAGGTCGTTACACATGCATATGTGCAGAAAATACACGTATGCATATATTTGGACGACATGCTTATGCGCCCACGGGCAATTTACGGGACGGGCACCGTCAAACATCACCACCACAACAACCCTGGGCTCTCTTTCACTCTCAAATCATTTTAGCACACATTCATTAGCATACACGCGGCACACCGGCAGACATGCGCACGGTGGCACGTGCACATATGGCACGTGGGCACTGATAGAGGGGGGAGGACGGGGATATTATTGCAGGGGCGTGCGCGCGTCTTCAAATAGAACGTTATTCAGAAGCCGGTGCCCAGACTTATTCGTCTTTTTGGACGGCAGCCCTCAATTAACCCATTAAAACCGGGACGTGCGTGTGTGTCATTTTAGATTGTATATCATGGCTATTCAAACATATACAAACATAAAGATATACAAGCTCTCAGCGCGTCATTTCGTGCTGCACTGAGAGCTTGTATATCTGCTATGTTTGAAAAACCTAGTCAAGCCCAGTTCAGTGTTTTTTTGTTTGTTTGTTTGTTTTTACTGCAACTACTTAGTTGTATAGTCGCTTGTGAATAGCCTCGTTTATATTTACCGTATAGAAGCGTTCCGTGTCGCTAGACAATGCTCATTGTATTTGACCTCACCAAGATGGCCGCCGCATATAGACCGACGTAACGGCCGCGATCTTTACCAGCGTTTTCTTTTTTTCTTCTCAGAATCGAGGCTAGCAGACTGAGGTGATTGACGTCAGGATCAGCTCAATACAACAATAAATCTTGCTAACTCACGGCTACTATTTACGCTTATCATGATGAAAGCGAAAGTAACTAGCGGCCCGAAGCCACAATGGCCGATATTACTGCTTCCGGTTCAGCGGTTTCAAAATAAAACGTCGATCCGGGCCGCATGCAGTCAATGTGGTTAAATTAAAGGGCACTTGTAGAATCGGCCTCGGGTCTTAAAGGGTTAAAAAGCCGGGTGTAATAATCTAGAGCTCTCAGAGCATCACCCTCTAACCTGTGAAATCTAATTAAGACCCCCCCCCCCCCCCCCGCACACACACACACACACACACACACACACACACACACACACACACACACACACACACACACACACACACACACACACACACACACCCACACACACCCCAGAAACAAACATTAGGCATTACTAATCAATCACCCAGAAAGCAGATAAAAGCTGAAGAGAAGAGAGAGGCGTGGTGTGGTGCAGGGCTGAACCGTTGGAGATAAGGAGAGTGTTGTTATGACTGGTCGCACCCTGCCTAATAGCGCGCAGGTCATACTCAGGTGCCAAAATTAATCTTAACCCATTTAGGCCTGACGTCGAAAAAAAAATGACTTCAAAATCCAGTTTTCTGAAATACCGCATGTTTCTGTATCAGTGGTGCTCAATATTTCATGTCAAGGACCCCAAAAATGATATGTAATTGGCCACCGACACCTCATCTGAAAATATGTTATTTCAGGAACCCCCCAGAAGCAAAGATTTGAGTTAAAAACGTTGGCTCTGAAAGAAAGATTTGTGCCACATTTTCATCATTTTTCAAAAATAGCAGACCTACACGCTCGTAGCGCGCCACTCGGTGGCGCGCTATGAGCTTGTAGATCTGCTATTTTTCAATAGCTAAAGCATAACATAATGCTAACACCAAAAGGGGTTCCCACCCAAAATGGGTTAAGGATATCCAAAAGGCTTGGGTGTCTATTGTGTTTGTTTGGTTGAGGGAGAATTCAAATATGACATTATCATTTTGGATATAGGACAACTCTAACCTACATTAATTTTCATTTTTAAATCGATAATATTGTATACCCGTTTTCTCATTCCTCATTTATAAGAATAAAAAAAATCCAAAGGAAGTTCTAACATGTGGGGTGTCTAAATGAACGTGTTTTTTGATGGAGAATTCAAATATGACATTGTTTTTTTTTCTTTCAATCATTTTATTTTTCATTTTTGCACGAACTGATACATGACTCACATATACATAGACAGACTAACACAGACATACCTACATACATTATACATACATACGTCCATACATCATCTTCTTATTATTATTATTTTTTTGATAGAATAACTCTAACCTACATTATTTTCTACTTCTAAATTGCACATTTTGCCCATGTGCGACCGGCTCGCCCATCACCCATTAGGCAATCTTGTAAAATGAGGTTGGCGAGGAGCCCCAGCTCAGTGGCCTTGTGGTTAGAGTGTCCGCCCTGGGACTGGGAGGTCAGGGTTCAATCCCCGACCGGGTCAGATACCAAAGACTCTGGAAAGATGGGACCCAGTGCCTCCCTGCTTGGCACTCAGCATCAAGGGTTGGATTGGGGGTAAAGGCTCATACATAGTCTGGATTTTCGGTGGTTAGGTGATCACCGAACTACAACATGACGTCACGAGCCACGGTGAAGAGCAAACCACCGCCACCGCTCCAGCCCTTCTCTCTGTTTTTACTCACCACCGTTCAACGTTATTTCAACTCCGGTGGTCAGCTCACCACCGGAGCGGTGGTCACCTCACCACCGAAAATCCAGACTATGAATAGGCCTTAAGTCCCTGCGACATACTAGCGCCATGTCCAGGGGGTGTACTTGTACATCAAGCTGCCTCACGCTTGACGCTATACAGAAACAGCCAACAGGAGATAGGCTCCTGCCCTATGGGCCTCATGGCTCGGCAAGGCTTACTTCAGGACCCCCATAACTCTGAGAGTGTACGAATGGAACCAAATGGACCCGTACATATGTTCCCTTAACCCTATACTGTATTTTCCCTCTGCCTCAGCCCTATATTCCCTCAGCCCTGTCATGTTCCCTCAGCCCTATGTTTGAATGAACTGGTGGCAGCCTATATCCACAAGTGCTCTGTGGTCTGAAATAGGCGTGGACTATAGGCGTGTTTCAGACGCGTTGCACACAC